>NC_086366.1:20874067-21181610 GCF_036324505.1 Eleginops maclovinus | reverse complement strand
CATTCCAGGACTTTTTGAAGGTAAGGGTCATATAAATAACAACCATCATCCCGGTAAGAGAAACATTATGCTTTAAGTTGCCACAGTAAGTACTGTAACTTTGATGCCAACATTTTTACTTCAAAGCAAGAGGAACTGTCACTAATGCAAGGATAAAATATTAGTGAAAGAAGGCACCCCTGTCTTGTAACGCTTTAAAAGGAAATGCTATTTAAGTACATTCTGTAATGTTCCATCCACTACCGTTATGCAATTTTAGGATTTGGTAACAACAAAACTACTCAAAAACAAAATCCTAAATGGTTATGAGCAGGCCCGGGGATTTTTTTCGACTTATTCTTGCCTTGGGCGATTTTGATTACTTAATTATTATTTTTGAGTCGTACAAAGAGATGATTTTTATTTTGTATTTTTTAATACAACGAGTCAATTATCACGAATGCTGAAGACGATGAACTGAACTTTGATTTTTATGATCAATGTATGCTAGAGGGGGTAGGACCGGAAACATTTTTAAGCTTCTTCTTGCCCCTTTTGAACATTAAGGAAAACTACTTGAGTATTTAATTCCATACCTTGTAAAGCCTTTGTTATTTTGCTTCTTTTTATTATTAATTATTATTTTTTTTTTCTAACTTTTTATCAAAATGTTATATAAATTGACTAATACAAATATTAACAGGATCAGGGTCCAGGGATTGCTGTGCTCAAAGATAAAAATGTTCTTATGTATTAGATACATGCTGTGTTGCCTACATTAAACTGTTAAACATTATTCAGATTCCGAACAATTGAATATGTGAAAGTAAAAATCCTCATCCCTATGTCTGTGTCTGGATTTAACTTGAGATGAAGGCAATGGATTCAACAGTCACTCCATCAAGGTGAAAATTGTAAACTACAATGTGAAAATGGTAACCCCTGAAAGCAATGTTGTACTTCTCTATGTGGTAAATCCGGACGTCATTCTTTTGCAAAGGCAATCTTGAGATTCTGGTTCACTCTTTATGAATAGTGCTTTCCTTGTGTATCCCTTTCCAGATTTCTCAACACTATAACATCCCAACTCCTACTGAAGCAACAACCCTCAGTGTCAATGTGAGACCAGAGGCCAACTGCACCAGTAAAAGTACCAAACTCACTCTGAAACTTCAGTCCAAGTAAGTAATCAACAAGCAGATCCGCGCTAAAGAAGAACACTGACGTTTCTGAGAAACAATGCTCTGCATCTACCAGCTTGAACTATGTAACTGCTGAAGGATGAACATGGGAGAAATATACTTCCTTATCCTTACAGATTTAGTGGAAAGGGGAACAGTACAAACATGGTGATACTGGATATCAAAATGCTCTCTGGATTTGTCCCAGACCAAGAATCTTTGAAGAAGGTGAGTTATTTCAGTAACTTTCAGCTTAAGTGAAAGTGGAAGAGTCTTCATCTGTTGTTGGGTCACCTGGCTGATTACCATCTCCTCACAGCTCAAAGGAGCCCTGCTGGTGGATCGTGTTGAACAAAAGGAGGATCATGTTCTGGTCTACATACAGGAGGTGAGAAATGTATCCTCAGCAAACAGCATTAAATGATGCCATTACATTTGTCATTCATGGTTTGTTCTCTTTTTATTCCAACAGTTACCAAAAGACATACCCATCAACCACAGCTTGGATCTCAGACTGGAGATCCCAGTGCAGAACATGAAGCCAGCCGTGGTCAAGATCTATGACTACTATCAGCCAAGTAAATCCCTCAAAACACTTACTGGAGAATAAATCTCTCTCTGCTACAACCTGAACATTTTCAGAATAGTAATGTTATAATAATAATAATAATATTGTTTTGTACTTGGATAGATTGTTGACTTGTTCTTCTGCTTCTTTTTCTTCCATTTCTCTCAGGTGACCAGGCTGAGACAGAATACACCTACTCTTGTGTTGCAGGTAACAATCTGTACTAAACTACAATCTTTTTTAAAGCAGTCATTTTATGGCAAAACGCATTCTTTTTTTTTACAATAAATCAACAAAGTATCCTTAGTGTGTCCTTTGCTTATATTTGAACAAAATTAAGCAAAACAGCCAGGTTAGATTAATATTAATCACAGTAAAACATTTTTTTATTATTTTGCAGCTTAAAGAGTGAATTGCGGTATTCAGGCTGTCACAGATTCCAGTATGATTTGATCAAAGATGCATTAAATGTACCTTCATCCCTGTTATTATTCTACCGCCATCCCTTACAGTTGTGTACATGTGTCTGAAATCATGCTATATGGACAAACAACATTGAATGTCAACTCTTAAAACTGCTCTTCCACTTTTTAAATGTTCTGTTTTAAGTTATAGTTTCACAAACTAAAGTTGTTCAGGTAAGCTATGTATAAAACGTTGAAATGTGTTCTTTTAGCTTTCTTGCTCCTTGTTGCAAAGTTTTCATAACATATCTCAGATTGGGTGATCAAAGGGTGACCAATGAGCATGACTGAGTGAGCACAAAGAAAACAAATGTAATGCAAAAATTGTACCTCGATTTGCTTCTGTTGGATGTATGCAAGCAGTATAAGAAACCTTAAAAACACATGGATTTGTATTATTATTAGTAGTATTAATACCTGCAGTTATTAAAGACCTGATTGTAAAAGTGTTTGACTGACGTTTTTCATGCCACCATTTTTGTTTTTAATTGAATCGACTATTGTATGGATAGCATTCCAGTACAGTCTTTCATGTTCGCCTTAGAAATACAATACAACTTAAAAAGTAAGGGATTCCCTGGCTTTTTATCTGTCGCATTATCAGGTAAAACATTTTATCCATCCAATACTTTAAAAACATATCAAAATACCTGAGGATTTTCTTGTTTGAAGTAATGTCTAAGATTGGCAAATGAAAGCTCATGCCCAAATGAAAAACGTTTTTATACTCACTAAACAATTCATAGAGAAATAGAGAAATTGTAACCATAACTCTCCAGGGTTAAATGTGGGCCCTGGGCTATCCAGTGGTCTTAAACCACAAGTTTGGTTTGTAGTAGGCTATGGAATACAGCGAAGTGACAGAGTCTACTCACGTAGTTGCCAAAGCTCCACCATACCTGACATGCTCACGCTCAAAACTGTTACTTTGGGCCTTTTATTTAATGGATTGAAAACAGGACCAAGAGCCACAACGTCCCTGCTCGTTATCAAGCCAGGCAGTTCTTCTTTGTGTCTTTTTTTTTACAAGGATAGATTCATCGCTGCTCTTTACAACTTTGTTATACTTTAGTTTGTAAATTCCGACATACAGTAGCTTTTCTCAAAGACTTGTCTCTTAACCTTTCCTCAATGCAGTGCACAGATATTTGGGGTCTGAGTTGAACTTTAGTTTATTTAACCAATCAGTTGAACATAAAATTATTAACTTTTGCCGTGGGAGTCAGGATAGTCACTGTTTACATTGCAAAATCAACCTTCCCACACAGTGTAAAGGGCACTGTTGCAGAACTCAATTTAACGTAACGTTATATCAATGCCTGTGATGTGTTGAAACGTGGTGCTCTTTGGTTTTTTTCAAACATGTATGCTCATGTTTACAATGTGGAATACAGAACAATTCATTATCATATTATCGTGTCATAGTGTCATTTACATTTTTTAGAAGGAACATTGTACATAAATCAACAATCGGCATTACACATTTAGAGGTACTCGAGTTACCTAAAGACCAGTTTTCATCGGCAGTCGGTTTGCCTGATGTTAAACATGAAATAAATAAGAGTACATATAAGAGTTTAAACTGACATGACTGATATGTTTCAAAGGGTTTGAACAGTAATACAATTTAAGTGGTTAGCTTTCCCTAAAATAAATCACAATGTCTCCTAACATCTAAAAAAACACATTTTGGGGGACGCATATACTGTATGAAACTTTGCTGTGACACTGCTGACCAAAAGAGGCACATCCATGATAAAATATGATGATCCCAGTTTCTGCTAACCAAATTAATTGAAACAGATGTTCGGACACAGCACAGGATCAGCAGGGAGCAAATACAGTCTAGTTTTGTTTTGCATTTTTACTTCTTATGTTTATAAAGTTAAATGTGACGATTCTCCTCTGCCAATGCCAAACAGCTTTTATTTGCTGTTGACTCTTTTGGTGTTGTTTGGGGGATTGGATGATTGAAATCTGATGACACAAGACATATTGGCAACAATTTATTTATTAACAATCTATTTATTTAATAACCAGGCTGAGTCGTGTGTGGAAGAAGCATACACAGCCACAACAGCCTCTCCTTCTTATGCTGCTCACCAGCCTGGTCACACACTGCTATGGGATGGTATCCTATTTGTCAACCAGTATCATTCCCAAGTCAGCCAACGTGGTTGAGTTGGTCACTCTGATTCCACAAGTGTTCAACGGGGCTGAGGTCAGGACTGCAGGCAGGCCGTTTCCTCCTCTCCACTCCTACTCTATTGGTGCAGCAATCAGCAAAGCGCTCTCTGTGTCTTCTCCACTTGTGCCTCTTTTCCACCAAAAAAGTGGCATAGGCAGAATCTGGACTCATTGCTGAACATAATGTTCCTCAACATGGTGAGGTTCCAGTGCAAGCCGGCCTGACAGTAAAGGGCAATCAAGGCTGACCTCCTGGCGGCCGTACAAGACCGGAGATTGGCTGTAGTTTGGCATTGGCAGCGGAGATTTGTCACATTTTTCATGGGTGCAACCCACTTACTCAGCTTTGCTGCTCCTCCCACAAATCCATGTTACTCACAAATGTGGCATCATTTAAAAGGTAAGAAACAGGCTTTCAAACAGTATAAGATGTATTGCCAAGAAGCATTGTTATAACAAATAAATGAGCTACCAAACACACATTTCCTTACTTTTATTGTTAAGTTTATTATAAATATTGTTTTATCTTATTCTATTCAACCTAAATCGAACAACTGTCATGAAAACCAATTTCCTTCTTGGATTACTAAAGTAATTCTTTCTGATTCTGATTCTGTATCTATGATCCAGTGTTTGAAGTGGTAAGTCAAATTGGGTACATACAGTAAGCAGGGCTATTTGACTTTTCCTTAAAAGATGATGGTCTTTACATTGGAAACCCAAAAAGTGGATTTGGATCTGGTCTTTCATCGATTTACCTGGAAGTCACGTGCTAAACCAGAATGTACAAACTAGTGTTATCATTCAGTTTTTTCAAAAGTAATCAACTGACTGATGCGTCTTTGAGATTCAGACTCTAGACAGAAAGTTAATGTGCCAACTTGAATTGATAAGTGTATTCTTCAAAATGTATCCAGCCACTCAAAATGTGTAAATGCTTAAATGTTAATCTTTAAAATCAAATATTTGACCATCTATGTTTTTCCACATGTATTTGCTGTTCAATAAGTTTGTTTTCCTGTAGGTGGCGATGTTTGACTTGGCTTACAAACATTAAAAGACACCACTCACTAATTTATTGAAAATTAAGCTATATGAAAATTATTTTAATTTAGACGTTTAAATTAAGAAAAGACACTTGTGTAAAAGTTGCTGTTTTGTAGATCTAATATTTAGGGTTTACACAGTTTTAATCCAGTAAAAATAATAGTGAAGGTCACCTATGGCCTCTCAGCATACGCTAGTGCAAATCAATACGACTCACATCTTCCCTTTATATATTTATTCTTTATTCTCGTTTTTTTTTTTTTTGCTCTGCAGTTTTAGACAATACATGTTTACAATTTCAAGTTTGAAACTAATGAATAGGTATTCATTTCTTAAATAACACTTCAGGCTGTCCGTGTTAGGACGTTTTTACAGTAGTGGATTGTGACACAATGGGACCTTGACATTCAAAATGCCCACATAATGACCACTGGTGTCAGAAGTACTTAGATATTTTTACTTTAGTAAAAGCAGAAATACTACAGTCTAAAAATACCCTGTTACAAGTAAAAGTAATGCATTTCAAATCTTACTGAAGTTAAAGTACAAAAGTATGTCATCATAATATACTTAGTATGCCAAAAGTAATAGTACTGATTATGCATTATGTCTCGTTTGAGAATCATATATATTAAATTACTGTTTTTAGTTTTTTTTAATGCATTAATGTGTTCATCACAGCTGTGGAGCTACTTTTAATTAGTTTAAATAGTGCTCCTGGGTATTTTAGCCCATAATTATAATATAATTATATATACATAATTAATTTATTATTTAATTTATATTTCGTTTTAGCCAATACGACTTAATACATAAACTAAATAATATATCATCAAATAACTGTAGTGAGTAAAACGTACAAAATTGGCTTCTGAAATGTAGTGTAGAGGAAGTATAAAGTAGTATAACATTTAAATAATCAAGTATAAGTACCCCAAAATCGTACTTAAGTATAATAGTTGTACCTCACTACATGACACCACTGACATCCTAGTCTCAGGGTCATCAGTTTTCTTTTCTTTCTGTGGGATAAAGCCTAAAATGGTTCATAAAATATCCACTTTAAACTGTTAATCTAAAAAGAAGTCAAAAAATAAAAAGGAAAAAACAACAGATTTTCAGCTATCAAACCACGTCACTTCCGGTATGTATCGGAGAGCAAAATGACAGCTGGTTTGTTTTTATTAACAAGGAAAATCAAAGTAGACATCAAAGGTATGTGTAACGTAGACCTTCTATTTAATCCGTTTTTGAGACGTACTCTTGACATATTGTCATAGGCTAGTTATTATTGGAAGTATTTTTATATCGTTGCCATCTGTTATCCATCGAGCTGCTGCTGGGGGTCAGACTGGACGCTGTCTCTTACCGGGCTCTCATTAGCCGCAGTTAGCACTTGTTATTCATCAGTTATATGTTAGTTGCTTTAGCTGGGAAAATGACAGGGAACAGGGTTGTCATTTTCGGTAAAGGATTAGCTACAAGCTTTTTAGTTAAAAAAAAACCCAGCCAAATTCTTTTAAAATATCTGCGAATTCATATATTTTTTAAGCATTATTGACATATTTATAAAATAAAAAGACCATTATAAGACCTTTAACAAATCACCAACATTTATACATCAGTTCGGCGTTAATTCTATAGAAAAGTTTTCATTTGAAACAATGAAATATCCTCTTTTTTAATCGATGTCCATGTTGTTGCATGGACCACTTCTTACTAATTTGATTCAACTTGAGGGGCTATAGATAGTCAGGTTTAAAAGTTCAAATGTGGTCTTAATATCTTTTACTTTTTCAAAAAGGTTAATGCCGAATTGACAACAATAATATGTTGAATCGTAGATTGTCAGGTTTACGTTAACTGATAAGCAACGAATAATAAAATAACTACATTTTTCACAGCGGACTCCCTACAAAACAGACCCTGCCAAATTCAATTAACAAAACAGTCCATTTTTAGCTGCCTGCGCTTTATAGGCCAATGCATTATATGATAACATCAGGAGAACTACATACAAATTCACCACAGTTAAATAGCAAATCGGCATTAATCTAGTAGACTAAATTGCACAATTGTGCAATACAATGTCAACCTTTACAATCTGTTTGTTTGTCGATGCAGCTATCATGTTTCAACCAATAGACTTTACTCCGTTAGAGGATCTAGCAAGTTAACTTGATTTTGGTTCAATTTCGCATTGCTTTATTAACAAAATGATATGCCGAATTAACGACGAGTTTGTGATTAATCGACTGCTACTATGTTTTATAAGCTGTAAAATGTACAGATTTACTGATGAACAAAGATACTTAAAATTGATAGATTTCTCAAGGGTGTTTGGTTTAGCGGACTGAACACGTTACAAAACTAGTCAGAACCGCTGTTATTCTCTAAATGACTTACTTACTGCACACTTATACATTATTGCCACTGACAGATAATGGCCCTTATTTTTTTTAAATCTCTGGATGAAATTGCTGTCTGGTTTTTAGCCTACTTGGAAAGCAGTTTATAGATAAATGGATACTGTATTTATCCCAAATTGGGAAAGTATTTTGTCACTGCAGCAGTGTTGTATGACAGGAGTTCAACATATTTAACATATTTAAAAGATACAATAAGATACAAATATAATCAAAATAATAAATGAACATTATCGGAAGTTTACAGAGTAAACATTAAAATTAGCAGCAGCAAGTATATATTGTGTAAATAATACACAATATAACGAAAATATTGAATAAATAGAGTACAATATACATTCTCAAAGTACAGAAATATAAATAAATATACTACAGAAACATATTGGCATTGGATTAAATAGACATTTTAACTGCAAAGTATCTGTTTTGCAAATTGTTGTGGGTAAAATGTGGCACTACAAGCTATGGCTGTTTATATCAGCATTCTGCTCTACCTGCTTCCGTGTACTTCTGATTATATTGATATTGGAAAATTAATAACAAGGCAGAAGGCCAAGTGATCTTTGACTTTGTTTGTTCTCCAGTGTCATGTGGTGAACGGTCCTTCCTGTCCTGGTCTGCCTTGAGCAACTGACCACAAAGGGAACAGCAATTCTTCTGGGGACATCTAGCCAGCACTGGAGTAAGATACTGCTGAAAAGGCCTTTTTCAAAAATAGAGTTAATTACATTTAGTTTCACTTGCTGTTATAAAATACATCTGTCAGTGAAAGGAATTAAACTACTCTTGTGTTTTTAAACAGGCCATCATCAGAACAAGACAGTGAGCTGTGAAAGTGGTCAAGTCAAAGAAAAGGTCTCTTCAGGTAAGACACTTTCTGTTATATATTTTAGAAATAGAAACAGAATAGAAATATTGACTTATCTCAAACAGGAAAGTGGGTCAAACACATTAGATGGATCTATGTATTATTGGTCTGTAAAAGTAACCATGGCGTTATCACAAACAACTTGATTTATCAGCTGAAGAGTAACCAATTGCTTTCATATATAAACAAAATATACTGCAGCCCCTTTTTGTCAAAAGTTTGTTTTCTGTGGCATGTTTTCACCTGTCAGCCACCGTATGGCCTTCATAGAAGGTGTTAACAAATAATCCTTAGTTAAGATAAGATAAGATGGACCTTTTCCAGGGCTAAAGAGCAACAGAATATAAACTCTTGTGCAGTAATGTATAATATATTTAGCACCAAATATGCCTGTGTTAGTTAAACAGGACCCACGCTTGAGTGGACATCTGATCAATGTTGATTTGTGTCTCTTTTCCATACCAGGTGAGGGGGGGGGGCTGTTCAGCAGGACGGAGCCATGGAGCCTCCACAGGACGAGTTTGGCCGTACCTTTGTCGAGGTCATGAGTGAAAAGTACAGCCCAGAGAACTTTCCTGTACGCAGAGGGCCCGGTATGGGAGTGGTGGTGGTGCCCATAACATGTCCTCAAGGCTCCCCTATGAAAGGTGAGCTGTACGGGCATATCACTTTTTCCTTATCCCACCACAGCTACCGAAAAAATGGACGGATGGATGGATGGATGGATAGATGATTATTTTCTCACAGCAGCATTTTGCCAGTGAATCTTCAGGAATTACAGAATTGCTTAAAAAATAGAATAAAGTACAAATAAGAAAAATATAGACATTTACAAGTGAAAATGTAAAAACAATAAATACTGTACATATTCTGAATAATAAATACCTATTATTATAAGTATCTAAAAATTATAAAAAATACAGAATAACAGTATCAATGATAATAAAATATACAGAATAGGAGTATCTAAACATTATAAAATATAAAGAAAATATCAAATATTCAGAAAAATAATTAAATGAAATCAATCAAAATAAATACTAAGATATTGAGGATAAAAAAATGCTCAGCTCGGTGATTTTATTTATAGGAAAACTTGCCTTTCATTAAGCATATTCAGGCAGTAACCTGTATCAATGAAAACATGAAACACATGAGCACATAAAATCCTAACAGATAATGCTCAGTTTCAGTTCAATACAGGTCAGCGATAAACGAAACGTTGAAATAATGTGAACTGATGTGAACAGAGCGCAGCACTCCATGATAATTTACATCCGTTTAAGCCAATTCATGTGAATGCAGCTTATGTAGTTGTTTATGTAGGTGACAAACAGCCATCAGTAGTACAGTGTAATATTTCATAAACAGTTCAAAACACCTTGTTGGAACTTTAACACCTCACTCGTTCCCATTGTGTTCAGTATCAATCCTTTGTTGTAAACAAATCACAGCGTCTTGTTGCGTTTCATCTCAAGGCCACTTGATCATAAAAAAATAATCATCCCTTTTCCTGTGCGAACCTTCCCCTCTGTCTGACTAAACGTTACTGTTTTTATTTTCTTCCGTCCTCTCCCACCTCCCCTCCAGACCGTCTGAACCTGCCCAGTATTCTGGTGCTGACCGGCTGTGGGATCAACAGGGCCGGAGACCAGGCTGAGATTGCTGCTTTCTGCGCCCATGTCATAGAGCTGGACCTGTCTCACAACAAGCTGCAGGACTGGCGTGAGGTGCCGTCTCTAAGTCTATTACATTAGTTAATTTCCATTCCAAGATTATGTTGGTGGTTGTTGTAGAAACTTAAAAATCTGTTGCTCTATAGAGAGAGAGAGAGAGAGAGAGAGAGAGAGAGAGAGGCTACAAAGGTGCAAAAACTAAACATTTGTAGAATAAAACAGATTGGAATTCCTTCATTATAGTTGTACCATGTACAGTGTTTTAAAGAGTTACAACAATGTAAGACTTACAGTAGGACTTAAACAATGAATGTATCCAAAGCCAGAGTGGAAATGCCTAAAAGTCTTTTTAAAAAGTCTGGTGCGAAAATCTTCATTCTCCTGTCCGAGATGATAAATTATATAGATAAAAACTTAATGAGACAATGTTAATGGATTGAGAGATAGAGGACAATGAATAAAGAATATTGTTTCACTCTCTAATGTAACCTTACCAACGTTCATATTACTATATAAATATTACGTTAAAGCTGGCTATAGAACCAGAATCAGAATTAAGTGTATTGCCAGTTACGTTTTACACATACAAGGAATTTGATTTGGTGTCTTTTGGTGCAAACATAAACAATCTTAAGAAAATAAGTTGTAAAAGTAGGTAAAAAAAATAAAGATAATAAAAAGAATTATTTTTAATAAGCCTGTCCAAAAATAACATTTAAAAACGCATATTGAGGCTCACCATTGACATGTTCCTTCATTACAATAACTAATTTAACCTGCCAGACATATCCCATAGTAATAATGGAATGAATGTGCCAAACTTTTGAACTTCAGAATTTGTGATGTTGATTTACGCATTTTAATGTCCAGTAAAAATCTGTCGCTGTCCAAAAAGTAAAATCAGTTTTGAAGTTTTCTGTTTACATTTCTAGTTTCTAAGGTGAAAACACATCATTGCTCGTTTCTCAGATCAGTAAAATCGTGTCTAACATCCCCAACCTGGAGTTCCTGAACCTGAGCTCAAATCCCCTGGGAGGAGTGACCCTGGAGCCGCGATGGGCTGAATGCTTCTCCCGGGTCAGACGCCTCGTCCTCAACAACACCCAGGTGTCCTGGGACACCGTGATGCTGCTCACCACAGAGATAACTGAGTAAGGAGATCACTGCTTTACGTTACTCCACCAACTAGCATAAAGTGTTCACAGTGCATATAATATGGGAAAAATGGTGCTGCAGGGATGACATATATTTGTAAGCCATCTGTAAAGAAAGCCTGGCACTGGTTCCCTAGACAAAAGCCCAACAAGATTTTTTCCACCGTATTTTAGATTTTAGCATTATACAAGATTTCAATTTGATGGGGGAACAATTATTAGAGTGTGTTAAAGTATGAAGATTGTCCTGCTAAACAGAAATGTATCGAAAAATTCAAAGGAAGAAACGTATTTGTCTAGGGAGCTCTTGAGATACTTACTCCTGGTAATATTAAAAGAGGATGATGTGTGCGAAGCGTACAGATGATACTTGATGCCCACACACGCTCTAGTATGATCGTAACCACAGTAAAACCTTCGTCCTTATGTTAAGTTCCTATCAACCTATCAGCTTAAAGGGTCCCTATTATGCTTTTTGGGGGTTTTCTCTTTCTTGTAGTATATAAATGGTCTGCAAAGGCTAAAATCCCCCCCCGCCCCCCGCCTGAAACGCCTCCATTGATCTCCTTTGTTTACTTCCAGAAAATAGTGACATCATTATCTAATACTTCTGTTGGCTAGCGCTCCAACAAATTGTACGTGATAGGCTAAGGCGCGGGACCAATCATAACATATCCGGCCTGTTACCCAATTAGAGCACACTGGGCTCTGGTTTCAGACAGAGGGTGAAAAGAGGTGCTGCAGCACAGGCAGTATGAGAAAAATAAAGAGCTTTTTTAAACATTAAAGCATGGAGACATGTCACAGAAGAGACACAAAATAAGTATATGAATATGAAACCTGAAAATTAGCATTGTATGTCCTGTTCAGGAACATGTTTTGAGTAATGGACAAACTTAACCTTATGAGGCCAGGCAAAGCATTACCTTTTCCCTTCTCCCTATTTATATCTGCAGGCTGGAGGAGTTGTTCCTGTGCCTTAATGAGTACAGTAGTGTGAGTGCCTCCAGCATGGCCTGCCCCACCCTGCGCCTCCTTCACATCACCGACAACAGCCTCAAGGACTGGGCCGAGGTCCGTAAGTTTGGCCCCATGTTCCCCAGTCTGGACACGCTCATTATGGCAAACAACAACTTGGCCTCCATTGAGGACAACAAGGATATCCTGCTGCGGCTGTTCCCCAAACTACGCAGCATAAACCTGCACAACTCAGGTAAGTTACAAGAGTTGAATTGTATGTGTGTTTCGGTTTGAGACATGGTAAACAATTTAAATGTTTTATTTTTCCTTATTGCTGTCTGTGGATGTGAGGTATTGTGGGCATCTTAAAATTGGAAGGTTCTGGGTTCTATGTGGTTGTGTGAATATGTGTGTGTGAATGTTAGCTTTCATGTGCAGGTGCAGTGGTAGAAAAATTATTGAGGTTCTTTACTTGAGTAAAGATACTGATAGGCCTGCTACACTGTAAAAATACTCAAGTAAAAGTACTGCATCAAGAATGATACTCGAGAAAAAGTATTTACTTTAAGTACTATTGGGAAAATATACTTAGTATTGGGAGTAAAAGTACTCATTGCAGAACAAACTCAAAATATTTAAATATTGTAAAATACTTTAAAGCTTCAAATCTTCACATTTCAGTTAAATCATTTGTAATAAAAACCTTCTTAGCGAAATTGCTGCCAATTAATTTTCTGTTACCCCTTTTAAGTTACTTTCAGTTACTTAAATATAATGGTTTAATGGTTTAATCCACACCAAATAGTCATATTTTAAATGTTTTTTCGTTCAAATCAATATCAGAATTTATAAAGTACTGTAACTAGCAAAAATAATTCTAAAAAATGAATGAAGTGGAGTAAAACGTACAATATTTCTTCCAAAAATGTAGTAGAAGTATTAAGTAGTATACAATGAAAATAAAAGGAAAATACTTGTGTTGTAGTACCTCAAATATGTACATTACTTGAATAAATGTACTTAGTTACTTTCCACAACTGAGCAAGTGCCACTTTGCATGGCTGCCCCTGCCTCTGTATGAATGGATTTGAATCAAGACCCCACAAAGTGTGCCGTGTCCATGCACATTTTTGAAGTAGCCAAATGGCAGTACTACAACTTATGTGTCAGTCCATCACGTACGTTTTGGCCTCATGTTCCACTGAGCAGCTTTATACATACATGGTTTGAATGGGTGAACAACGACTTGTATAATGTAAAGCGCTTTGAGGAGTCGTACAGACTGGATATAGTGCCATATAAATGCAGTCCTTTTACTATTTATAATTTCATTCTGGTAGCAAAACACTGATATACTTCAGATTTTCTGCTCAGTACAGAAAGGCAGTGTCAACATCTGTTTGCAATGACTTTATGGCTGACAAAAATAGCACAATCAAAAATGTCATTGTATCTTAAAAGCTTTGTTTTATCCAGTATTGCAACAGATCCCTCTCCACGTCACCTTTTCAGGAATTGGTTTTATTTGGGGAGTATTGCTGGTCGATCTATTTTTGGAGTTCTGTTGAGAGTAGAACATCTTTATTTTAATCTTGTTGTTTCAGATTATGTCTTGAAGATGTATCTTTTCTCAAACTATGCTGAAAGGCTGTAGCACTTTTGTACTTGTAATGAGGCACAAGGTTTAACAAACTGTACAGTGAAATGTTAAAACATGGGTTGGACAGAGTTAAATTAACCTTATATATGATAGTTTTTACAATTTCAATTATCATTATCACTATTTTCTCTCTTTTTGCTATTGGATTAAAGGCATACACCGATCAGCCATAACATTATGACCACCTGCCTAATATTGTGTAGGTCCACCTTTTGCGGCTTAAAAAGCCCTGACCCGTCGAGGCTTGGACTCCACTAGACCTCTGAAGATGTGCTGTTGTATCTGGCTCCAGGACGTTAGCAGCAGATCCTTTAAGTCCTGTAAGTTATGAGGTGGGGCCTTCATGGATCGGACTTCTTTATCCAGCACATCCCACAGATGGTTGATTGGATTGGGATCTGGGGAATTTGGAGGCCGAGTCAACACCTTGAACTCGGGGTGTTCTTCAATCTGCTGAAAGAGGCCACTGCCATTAGGGAATACCGTTTCCATTAAGCAGTTAGCATGGGCACCCTGACTGGTCTGCGGCTATGCAGTCCCATACAATTCTCTGTGTGTTCTGACACTTTTGAACAGAACCAACATTAACAGTTTCAGCAGTTTCAGCTACTGTAGCTCCTCTGTTGGATCGACCACACGGGCCAGTCTTTGCTCGTATCAATGAGCTTTGACCGCCCATGAATTTTTCGCCAGTTCACTGTTTTTCCTTCCTTGGACCACTTTTGGTAGGTAGTGACCACTGCAGTCCTCCATCACAATTTGGCCCTTGTCAAAGCCGCTCACATCCTTACGCTTGCCCATCTTTCCTGCTTCCAACACATCAACTTTGAGGTCAAAGAATTCACTTGTATAATGTTAACCGACTTGCTGATTGGTGATTTACTTAAAGGTCTCCTATTATGCTATATTTCAGCATTATATTGTAGGGCAATATCTATACAAAACAACATTTATTTATCCTGGAAACTATTTGAAAAGTGACCTGTCTGTGTGTGTTTTCAGGACTTAACCGATGGGAGGACATTGAGAAGCTCAACTTTTTTCCCAGGTTGGAGGAGGTGCGGCTGCAGGGTATTCCCTTACTGCAGACCTACACCAACACAGAGCAACGCAGCCTCATGGTAGCACAGTGAGTCCCCAGAATGGAAATCCTTTTGTCAATAAAATTGTTGTTTGCTCCAAACAGTGTGGAGTGTTTAAAAGAATAACATATAACATCTTTAAATTATACTGTCTTAAGTCAACTACTTTTATGTAAAACCTTGAGTAATCTGTCATTTTAATAAAGATAACAATCGGTTTCATCATTGTTGTGGTTGTCTGCCAGCAACTTCCTTAGACGCCTTGATCTTAGTGGTTAGCTCTTAGCTCCGCCACCCAGTGCAGCATTGCTCTTTTTCGTTGCTGAAACTGCTTTATTAAGTGTTAACCTGTTGTAATCAGGAGGAGATCAATGCACATAGTAAAGCTCCGGAACAAAACCTCCTGAATGTCTCAATCTTAAATTATCAGAGAAACAAACTGAGCAAACGTTAGCGGTTAGCTCGCAGCAGCCTCTCCGTCCTGTGTCCATCCAGGTCATTTTCTGTTTCTTTTGTGAAACTGCTTGATTTGTGTTGACTGGTTTCAACAAGGAGGAGACATATGCGCTTAATTCAGCTCCGGGTCAAAACCTTCTAAATGTCTCCATCTTAAATTATCAGAAAAACAAGTTTA
The DNA here is from genome assembly GCF_036324505.1 of Eleginops maclovinus. Lineage (NCBI taxonomy): Eukaryota > Metazoa > Chordata > Actinopteri > Perciformes > Eleginopidae > Eleginops > Eleginops maclovinus. The sequence continues at coordinate 21,165,724 of NC_086366.1, read as the reverse complement.
GCAAACGTTAGCGGTTAGCTCACAGATCCTCAATCTTGTGTCTTGGCGGAGAAACATTGATTGATAACTTTAAAGTGCTAAATCCTGTGTTTTTACGGGTTTGAGTAACCTGGTCTGTTTGTTTTGGAGATCTCCCTCTGCACATAACTCAGCCTCCGAATAACAATCAAATGGATTTCCGATTCAAACTGTGTCATTGATATTGTGTGCATGTGCTTCCTCATAGGCTTCCTTCAATATCACTGCTAAATGGCAGTGCTGTGACTGACAGTGAGAGAGAAGACGCAGAGAGGTTCTTTATCCGTTACCACTTAGACTACCCTGAGGAGGAGCTGCCTTACAGGTACGCTGCTCTTATCTCTGTACTCCAACTTCAAGAGTGTGAGTATTAGTGTCATGCATTATATGTGTGTGTGTGTGTGTGTGTGTGTGTGTGTGTGTGTGTGTGTGTGTGTGTGTGTGTGTGTGTGTGTGTGTGTGTGTGTGTGTGTGTGTGTGTGTGTGTGTGTGTGTGTGTGTGTGTGTGTACTCTTAATACTGACAGCACAACCTGGTCTTTCCCTCCTCAGATACCATTCCCTGGTAACCAAGTATGGAAAGCTAGAACCACTCGCTGAGATCGACCTTCGACCTCGCTGTCGTGCCCAGGTGGAAGTTCACTGTGAGGAAAAAGTGGAACAGGTGAGTTACACAGGTTGTGATGTTATGTTGTATAATTTACAATGTCTAGAGAGGCAAGGCTTCAGGTAATATATTGTAATTTCTCGATACTGTTATGTGTCTCTTTTGTGAATGTAACTACTGTTTTTGCCTCAGTACTAAGTCCTTGACATCCCACTTTTTTTTTGTCAACCACAGATGTATAGACAGTGCTGTATACAGCATTGGGGGCTTTTATTCCTACGAAGTTAAAAGGTAGTGCATAATGCCAAAATGGCCTGACTCTCGAGCTCAAAACTACCAATAGTATCTGGACCCAAAGAGAGTCCACACTTGAGTTTTACTTAAGCCCTGCTTCCGATCTCCTGCTCTCAGCTCAATCAAATTAATGGAGAGGGAACATAACTCTGTATTCGGCTTTCAGAGCATTTTGAACTTTTAGACCCTAGTGATTTAAATAAGGGCTATAAAAGTGTTCATACCGGGTAGTCGATTAATTCAACGTTTTACAGACGTCTCTTTGTGAGTCAATGGGAAAAAGCCTTTTTGGGCCCAGTGACGTCACGGACTGACACATAAGAAGTTATACCACCGTTTTGCCACACAAAAATGTGCTTCATCCTCTGAAGGAGCACTTCCTGGGAGCTTGGTATGAACAAAATACAATTGGAGAAAAAGCAGAGACTCATTAAAAATAAAAACATCCAGACCTTCTGTTATTGTACTTATTCTAAATTAAATTAGTGTCACTTTATTGCCTAAAATGTTTGTCTTTGTGTCAGCTGAGCATCCGTTTGGACCAGACAGTAGCTGAGCTGAAGAAGCAGCTGACAACAGTGGTCCAGCTGTCCACCAACAGCATGAGGATCTACTACATCGACAAGTGCAGCGCTTTCGGACCAGAGGAAATGAAGTACAACACCCGGGCTCTGCACTCCTACAGCATTCAGGATGGTGATGAGATACTGGTGGTGCCCAAGACCAAGTTAACAGCTGGTTTCCAACTGGCGAAATAGGGTGATGATTGATTAATTTGATTATGGGTAAACTGGAATCAGGAAATAAGTTGAAAACCCATATGGAACAGCAACAGCGGCCCCGCGTTTTGAACACCATCATGGAGACTGCACGGTTGACTACAGTGGGCCACTCTGAGGCTGGAAATACAGCCCTTCACATATTTATTTTTTTTCAGCTTAATTTGAGGGCATCCACTGGAGTGTGTAGACAATGCTAGCAGTTTAAACAGAGAAGATGGCGCTTCTTTATCGGCAAAGCTTTGCTGCAGCTCTATTACTGTACCAAACAAATGCCTAGTCAAGTATACAAAGCCACCACCTTCCCCACTTTTAGCAAAAACTACCATCATTATTTTTTATTTGGGCATAATATAGTTGTTGAAGGTAAATCCTGCTTGTTAAATGGTGGTAATGAAAATGCCATTTTGTTTTGGGTGGTGTTTTTTTCAGAATTTTATGAATGGTTGCCAAAGGTAGAAGATGCTACATCACATTATGGTTGTTTGACAAAATACCAATAGAATCAAAAAACATGGAACTATTTCTAGATCCGTTATGACGATCAACAGTTGTTTGTCATAAATAGAGTATATCAAATCTAAATCCTCTAGGAATGCCCAATGACTTGGGACATATGAAAATACTATACTTTAAAAGTTAGAAGAAAATACACAAATATAAAATTGTGATTAACTACGTAAGTGTAATAACTGGACGCAAGATCCTCCTGTCCATTCTGAGTTTGTGTACCCTCCTGGCTTCAAGTTTCAACATCATAGTTTTGTAAGTTTACTTTGCATCAGGATTGGCTTGCAAACCAAACCATGTGCTAAAGTGATATTTAAGAAGAGCACAAAAAAACCTTCAGCAGATAAATGTAAAAATTGCTGTCTAGAGTTAAACCCTGCACAGTGGACAAAAAAGCAACAATAGGTCAATCTGAAGGAGAACTTTAAATAAAGTCGCAATTGGTAAGACAGGTTTAAGAGAATATTGGTCGTACAAAAAGGAAAATAACACCACTTTCACAAAATGGCTTCAGGAGTGCAATGAACATAAATTGAAGATATTGTGTAAAGAAAGTATGCAGTGTTTTAGGGTTGATGTTTCCTTTCTCCTTTATTTGTTTTTTCTACAATATTTTTCTGGACTTACGCTTAAGATAAATGTACCCTGGGGAGTCCTGTTGGGATATGGGTGGAGCTGTGTCCCAACTATTGTCAGGAAGTCAAGCATGTATGTAGTTGTATGCAGATGGTGTAGTTGTGTTGCGTATGATGTTGTGTTGGCTTCATCAGACTGCAGCCTCCAGCACGCCCTGGGGCAGTTTGTAGTTTGGTTGAGAGCCATAGGCCATAGTCGGACATATCTTTATTTCTCCCACTGTGTTGGGTGTGAGTTACTGCTTTAAGCGAAGGAGTACAAGCCTGCCATCAAGGATTTTTTGCTTAGGAAGGTTGCTAACTAGTTGTTATGACCTGGAAGTATCTACCTGGCAGCCTTGATAAGAGCTGGTTGAGTTCTCTAAATGCTAGGGGAAGGTCATGTGTTGCTTCTGCTCTTAAGTCCTTTAGCATAGGTTGCATTGGACTATCCTTTACCAAAGGAAACAAGATTATGCCTTCCCAAGTTAAATAAAATCTGCTTGCCATAATTCATTTGCCTAAGGTAAGTGCAGTCAGATTCTCTTAGCACCACAGTGGTCTTTTGTCCCAAATTACGTTTTCCATTCACAACAATGAAAACTGGGATTTGATTTATTTTCTTGATTATTTATTTCTTTATTTGTCTTGTTCACAAAACAAAGTTTCCATCATATGGTGGCTTGGCTCATCATTAGAGATAATTAGTTTCTGATGTTATCAGCCCATGAATGATTGTTATTAGTTGTCAGTTGAAATGGTTTAGGGTAAAATGCAACTAACTGTACAAAGGGAAAGAGAAATGAACTACTCGTACTCAGGCCACAAAGGTAATAGTTATGTTTAGGAAAAAATCATGGGGTGGGTTTAAATAAGTGTTTTGTAATGTAGCGTTCTGTAACTTAAAATGAGTCATTGTGCTTAGTTCAATTTTAAAATGTAACACCAACAACAATGTGCTGGTTGTATTTCCTCCTGTCATAGTGTATTACGGCCACTATCATTTGGTAAAGTCCTATTCCTATCAGTGATGGAACATTGAAATAGGTTATAAGGACCTTCTGAATCTTCTAGTAGGTGGAGCAATTAACAATGTAGCTGCTGGCCCCGGCCGTGGAGTAACTGGTTGGGGCACCTGCACCGTACGCTGGCGACCCGGGTTCGATTCCCGACCCGTGGTCCTTTCCGGATCCCACCCCGACTCTCTCTTCCACTTTCCTGTCACTCTCCACTGTCCTATCCGATTAAAGGCAAAAAGCCCCCAAAAATATGTTAAAAAAAACAAAAACGATGTAGCTGCTAACTACTGATAACACCCATCCAACGGGTCGATAACATCTGAATAAGGTTTAGAGATTCAGGAGCTCATAAATTTGACGGAAGCTCGGATTATAGCTGTTGCACTTTGCGTCGAATTCGAAAGGACCCAGTTGAGGTGGTTTTAGTATCTGATAAGGATGCCTTCTGGGCTTCTGGGAAAGAAACAGAAGTGCTGGAGCAATAAAATATCTCATCTGGCTATGGATTGCCCCATGATTCCTAGGGAGGGGCTAGAAAACTTTGATGGGAATAGGGACCTCTGGATTGCCTTTCTTAGCCATCTGACACTACGAACCGGCTAAGGGTTAATGGCAGTAAATGGATGAATCTATTCTTTTTTTTATCACTGACCAACATCTGTGTTTGCTATCACAAATCCAATTCTGTATGCACACAGGTGTACACTCACACATGCCAACACAGGTTATCTGTTGTGTCATGCCATGTGATGCCCCCCTACAGCTTTCATTGTTGCTCTGCCGATGCAGTAAACTGACTAGATGGGTTTTGTTTATTATAAGGAATGAATTGACGCATAATACACATATAGAGTGGTGCAGTGCAGGGCCGGCCCTGGGCATAGGCAGTATAGGCGAATGCTAAGGGCGCATCCATCCATGGGGGGCACCGTAAATTGGGGGGAAGACAAAAAAATTAAATCGTTTTAAACTATTAACGTTGTTTCAAAATACGCCTACATTGCGTACAGCGCCCATAAACTATGGCGCGCCACCACCGCTAAGCTATTGGCAGACTTCTGTTCTGTGGACTGACGCCTTATTATGTTAGTTATTATGTCGCTTGTTAGCAACTGCCAATTTATAGTACATAAAGCTTGTGTACACCACAGACACTATTTCAGGCTTCTAACCAAAAAGTGCAAAAAAAAAAATGACTTTGAGATGAGGGAAAGGGAAGTGGATAAATGCTCACCAATTTCTGTGTTTCTCATTCCTCCACCACTCTATTAGGGTGACCAAAAGACTCCCAAGCACATTCCGTAATGGAGAATTTTAAAGACATAACTTCTCTCTCTATAACATCATGCAAGTGCAGGTATGATTGCATTTATTGATCCATCTATCCCTCCATTAGCTAGAAGTCCTTATCCAGATCATGAGACTTTATTTGAGCACATTCTTGGAAGTAAGATGAGGTTGAGACTTGATGGCTGTATAAATGTTCTAGTTTTTGCTGTTATCTATTTGTATGTTATTATTTAGGCTTTTAAGATGAAATCACTACATTTTTCAAGCTCTATCTGCTTGATTGTCTCATCTCATACGATTTCCTTTTACTTTACCTTACGATACTGATCTAGTGTTAATTATCTTTAAAATGCTTAATCAATGCACTTTCTTTTCCATGTATGTAAGATATTCTAGAATATAATATATTAATGTTCCTCACTGATGTGCATGCATATGCACCTTTAAACTGCACACTTCAGTGAAAGACGTACATTTATGCCTCAATATCATTGCGTCATCTTCTTCACTTGAGTTCACATTTCAATCCATCCTACACAGAATCTCTCTCACCAAATCTCATTGGGTATTATTATCATAATGTGGAATGTATACAGTATGTATTGATTTTATCATCCAACATGCACCTAGTGTAAGAGAAGTATTGACGTGGGATGTTTGGTGCTATTGATTTTTCCTATAGCAAGCAGCTTAACAGAGAAAGAAATTCCAGTCATTGCACGGTGTTATGACTACATAGTTGAAATGTCAAGCCACTTATTTAAATATTCAAATTAAGTTTTTGTACTTTCAGTTCATCCACTGTTTAAGTGTTATGGTGTTTTTACTTTGGTTTTAACCTCAAAATGTTATCAATATGCCCAATATGTATAACTATTTCCTTCCTGACTGTTGTAATTTGTTTAATTTATGAAGAATTCTGCTATACTCGAATATTAGAAGGTGTGATTAAAGACCTAAGGAGACGGTGTATTGGAGCAATGACATACAGCAGGTTATAGGGAAAGAATAACAGCACTGAGACTTGTTTCCCAATTATAGTGTTGAATGAATAGCATAGCTTGAACCACAGCGATATAGTATTCAGCATAGTGAGAGGCAACAGTGCAGTGCTGGCACCAACACCAAGTCTGAATTTAGTAATAGTGTATGTGCTTATCTGTGTGAAATTTGTTTGAAATGAGAACATGTATTATGTAATAATTTGCAGCAGGGGATTTTGTTTTGGTATGCATGTTTTTTTAATGTACTTCCGTTATCAGTCCCACAGAACTACACTGTAAGGCCTTCTTTGACTGCCTTTTATTTGTCAATTAAAATGTTTTAAGAAGACATTCAAACCAAGACAGGGAAAACAAATCCACCATCAGTAACCTCAATACAGCAGAAAAGCAGTACAAACACTTTGCATGTTAAGATTGTAGTTTTCATTGTTGGTTATCTCTATTTGCAACCGCTATACATATTACTTTTATTTACTTTCACTGCTTTAATAAATATGACAGATTAATATGACTTTTAAATTAATAGTATAATCTCAAACCTTCTGTTAAAGGCCGGCATGCTTACGCTAAACATGAAGCTACAGCTAGTGGACGGTTAGCTTAGCATAAAGACTGGAAATTGTTGGAAACAGCTCATCTGGCTCTGTCCAAAAGTGTTTTAACCTTTACTAAGTTGTTCTGCTAAGCTTAACAAAGCTAAGCTAATAAGCTGCTTTATGTACATACACATTAAGCGTACACGAGTGTAATATCAATTTTCTCATCCTATTCCCTGCCAAACGTTTAGACTGTTTCATCTAAGGAATCATCAAGTGTGTGAAAAGGCAATCTTAACAAATTACAGGAATTCATCAATTAAATTACTTCCTGTGGAGCAATTGAGAGGGCGATATGGCTTTTATTTCAAAACCCTCTCTACCGCTCAAGGTGGTTCATTTTTTAAGAAAAAATTCAACCAACATGATGCATGCATTGATGAGCTCTATCTGCTTTGTTAAGGTTAAATGATCACATATAATGCTTAACATCTGGAAGCCGCAGCACAGCACATCCTGTCTAAATGGAGACCTGCAGAAATAAATAGGCACTTGATATTAGGGATGTATCAATATATGCACTGTTTCAGTCATCGTCTGCCTCGTAAAGTACTGCACCAGAGCTCATGTGACTCTCAGAAGGCTTTATTTGTCATTATTTACAGTGTTATAGAATTTGGTTGGGCTAAATTGTGAACAGGTTTCATCCTTGCTCAGCCTTATATACCAGTATTAAGCTAATCACTTACTCTATTATGTAACACATGGCTGTTCATAATCTGTGGCAATTAAAACATTATCTTTTTTTTGTTGGTAGGAACCTATATCAAGGATTAAACAGACCAGAATGAGTCATCTTAAATATTAGCTTTATGTAAAGAAAGTTAAATAGTAATAAAAGACAGTCTCCCTCCTCAATGTGTGACACTTTGTTTCATTTACAGCAGCAGCCTTGGATCTATGTCAGGTGTCTATGTCTATGTCTATGTCTGGATGCGTTTTACAGATGGTTATACTGCAGTAGGATTTCATGACTCATTCAATTTGATGCAGACACTCGCACACTCCAGCATGAATGACTACTTGAGTACTGGAAATTGGAATACTTCAAATAACCAATGAGACATGGTTTATAGGTGATCTCCTTTAATGTATGTTATTAAAAGAACACAGTTACAGTACTGCAGTGCATTGATGCATAATCAACTATAAGTGAATTGACAAAATGATATTAAATGTTTAATTAACTGATTTGTATTAACGTCTTTCAACAATGGGGTTGTGTTTAAGATTGTTTTAGCATTCAAGCATATTTAAAAGAAATGAGATTCAAATTATTGCAAATTACTTATTTATTTGTTTCTACCTTTCTAACTACTTGTAAAAAGTAATAGCAATACTTTCCCATTGGCCATACTGTAAAGCATTCTACCGAAAACATACACAACAGATCATCAATATTGAAGTATTTGGTTCCAGTTCTAGTTGCATTCAAAATATGAAAATGCTTATGGTTAAAAACAATAGAGGGGAATGCACTTCTTCTTTCGACATTGCTTTATTCCTACCTAATAGGGCAACATGTAGTGGAGTAAGCATAGTTTTTGGCTATATTTACCACTGGAAATACCTTAACAGTGTACCTTGTGTTTCTTTGACCCACAACCACACAGCTGAGGTGAAAGTGAATTATTATTCGTGAGGAGATATCATCTTTCCTATAACCTTGAAAGCAGCATTTTTTTTCAATGAAAGCAATTTCTGATGTTTACGTTCGTCACTATGGTGACGGTGTAGGAGGCAAGTCACTGTGCTGGCTTGTGACGCGCTCAGGAAGTATTAACCAATCAGAACTTAGCTCTGTTACCGGACTGACGTCACCCTTAAAGCTAACGGAACCGTTACTTGGTTGCAGAAAAAACTATACAACTGCAAGGGGACAGAAGATATGGCTGAATACCATTGGTGGTCTTAATTAAAAACCCACGGCGATGTAGTCATCATTCCAACATTATCGTAACAGCAATTTAAGGGATGGTCTAAAAAGCAACACTAACCTGCCAAAAAGATACTTTTGGGGGCGTTTCGCTGCCTGTTTGGATCGGGATGGTCTCCAACTGTGAGGTGAGTGAATGCAGTTTGGTGCCTCACACACACCAGCATAACACTGAGAGCTGCTGTGCTCTTATATGGACAGAAGGACACTCTCTTATCACATCACCATTATAAACATTATAGAAGTCGCACTAAGTCTCTCAGATGTTTTGTCATAACATGACTTCGGAACAGCTCTTTATTTCAGGAACATTTCAGGTTTTAGACACGTAACGTAAGCGTACTGCATAAAGTTAAGTATAATGGGAGGAATATAACAGCAACTCTTTAAGTTAAAGGGCCAAGCTACCGTAATTCACGGTTAAATGTGCAGTGCCACAGTTCTCACACACTTGGCACGGTGCTCTCTGAACACTGGCGTCACACCGCAGCTCTCTGCTGTGTAGATACTTGAAGAGGCTATGAGATAAGCTAGTAAGCCGATGTGGGACGTCCACCGAGGTTACACGGACGAAGTTACCATGTTATTTAGTTATTGAGCGTTGTCTTAACTTTGCACGTTGCTACCTCTCAGTGTAAAGGTACTCGGTTAGTTCTCGCCATGGTTTTCGCTGATAAAATCTCTCCTCCGCCCCCTTCTGTAGCCTCCTCTGTCAAACCTGCCATTACCGAGCAACGCTCTTGTGTCTATAAGTGGTTACCGAATGTTGAATAACGGTTTCCCAATACTTTATGCGGAATACTTCAAATACATTTATATCTGCCTCAAGCGAGTCTGTTCAGCCCCATGTAAAACGGCCACACTGCAGTGCAGCGAGTATGGCTTCTGTTCCTGTGTCGTCCCATCTCCTCCCAGCGTCATGTAATGCTATACCCTGCACAGAGACCGTTCACCAATCTGTCTTTTTCCATGGTCTTTACACACATACGTCAACTGCTTTGCTTTGGTAGAAAATTGTTGATTTGGTACTGGTAATGTGTGTTTTTCATACACCAGTTTGCTGTCATTGCAAACCAATGTTGTCAGGTAGCGAATTACATTTGCTTGCGTACAATTTTGTGGGACTTGTACTTGAGTATTTGTATGTTGTGCTACTTTATATTTCTACTCGACTACAATTCAGAGGTAAATCGTGTACTTATACTCCAGTACATTTATTTAAAAATAAAATTTTAGTTGCACCTGTAGTAACATACAATCTACCCTGCAGTATACAAAGTCATTCAAACTAGCTGCACCTTTACCAGCTTTGATAACACTTTAATGTATCGATAATTATAATCAAAACAAATAATATATATTTTTCTTTCTAAACTGTTACTTTTGGTTGATTAACATTTTGAATGCAGGACTTTTGCTTGTAACAGAGTATTCCTACAAGCTGGTACTTCTACTTTTTTCTTCAAGTTTCATCATTCATCTGAGTACTTCTTTCACCTCTGCTGCCAACACACATGACCTAGTGTGCCAGTTTGAAACAGTATTGTCATGAAGTAACATTATTGCTGGAGGAATGCAGAGAGACTAAATCAAGTGAATCATGCCATTCATTTAAGATTTTAGCTCCTGTTAAAGAAGCCAATCTGCTGGCTACAGTAGTCCACTGGACTTGATGCTTAGTGCTATAGCAATTTGGAATGCCACTGAGTGTTGAGTGACCTGTAGAGGTCATAGGCGCCTGCTATATTTACCGGCTCTGTAACTTGATCTGTGGCATTCTGGATCGCTGTGCTCATACTATCCTCTCACACTCCGGGGCCACAGCCTCCCAAGTAGCACCTCTTTGCTTTTTGTGTATCGGCCTGGCCGCTCAGAACTAAAGGGTGAGGCACTAACTGACCAACTTAACTGCCACTCTTCTTCCCTTTTCTTCTTTTAGGTACCTGCTTGTCAGTTGAATGCATGCTGTGTGTGCTGTTTGCTCAGCTGTAGGCCATGTCTTCCTGATGAGAGAATAATAGAAGACAGGGATAACGTTTCGGAAAGTTCTGGATTTTTCTAGCATGAGTAAAGCACCCGTGAACAACTCTCTGGGTGTAGCATGCCTACAGTTGATAGGTGTTTGCATTGACCAGTGAAAATGTAGCCGGTTGTGAAATATGCACTTGCCACCTAATGAAGCGGTGCAACATGTAGTCAAACTATCAACTTTCTCTTTCCCAGAGCTTTATAATTGAGCAACCTTTCCGGATTTGATAATACGTGCCAAAGGATGCATCATCAATCTTTAATGGTTGGACATGAAATCCGGAGAATGTGTTTACCGTCAGCCTGTACAGTCACTTCGAGCTGAACGTATTTTCTGTAAAGTCAAACAGTTTTCTGATAGAGACAGCCCAAAACAGATCATGGGGCTATAGATTTCTGCTAGCTTGTCACTTTATTGGTCTGTAGGGGATATTATATTTCTAAGGGTCAGCATTTGCTATCTTCGGGCATGGGTTTTCTGTAAGATAGTTTGATATATTTGTCAGCTTATGATCTAATGATACTCTATGCGTTTGTAAAACAGAAAAATATATCAATGTTATTTGTTTACTTTTGTGTCCTCTGGGTTGAGTGGCATGTCATGTAACATGCCTGTGTGTTTCCACAGGAGTGATCAGCTTCAGAAAGCCAGTGTGTGTGTGTGCGTGTGTGTACACTACGGGGTAGCAACAGTAGGATGAGCTGCCCAAGAGCCATCACAGCCCGCGGGGACTGACACACACTGCAACATAAACGGTAGGTAATTTAAGTTGACACTTAACACTTGTAAACACACAGAAAGTCAGAAAATCTTAGGCAACTGAGTCGTTTTATTAGCTTAGAAATGACTCAGAGAAATGACTAACACAAAGTTGGTGCTACACGTCAGATCCTTCTCCGTTTACAGCATGTAGACACTAATGAGGCATTGAAATTACAGCTTTCAAGCCATTTAAAGGTTTTCACGATGCCGGAAAGAGTTGTCCACAGTTTTGTTTGCACAAACAAGAGAAGACCAGATAGGTTTTATGTTTTTTTTTATTTTTAAAGAGGCCCTTTTATGCTTTTTGGGGTTTTCCCTTTTCTGTAGTGTCTTATATCATTTAGGTTTTTGTGCATGTAAATGGTCTGCAAAGGCTAAAATCCCTATGTTCCTTATAGAGGGATATTCTCTCCCACACACTCCACCCCTGCCTGAAACGCCTCCATTAGGCTCCTGTGGTTGATTCTGTAACATAGTGACATCACTATGTAAGATTTGCACTTTACTTGGCTAGCACTCCAACACAATGTACGTGATAGGCTAAGGGGCGGGACATCTCTAAGCGGTTGACCGATCACAAAAGAGGCGGCCAGCTAACCAATCAGAGCAGACTGGGCTCTGGTTTCGGACAGAGGGTGAAAAGATTATGAGAAAACTAAAGAGCTTTTTAAACATTAAAGCATGGAGACATGTCACAGTAGAGGCAGAAAATACAAATATGAACCTGAAAATTAGCATATGTGTTTTTGCAGAAAAAAAAGAGATTCTCTTACGCTGCTGAGGAGCTAAAGAAGCAACAAAAGCAAGTATCCCCTGTAGTTTTTGACCTGGACCTCAGAACTTGTAGAAGTTGCTGCTTTGTGATCAGAAGTCAGAGGGCACAACAAACCCTTCAAATACAGAGATGTCAGACCTTGTAGTGTCTAATATATCAGAAGTCACATTTTATAAATCAATCAAGCGACGGGGAAGCAATGGCGTAAAGCCTAAACCCTTTTCTATGTTTAGGGTTTTTTAAAAAGTTTTTTTTTATTAAGTTGTGCTTAAAAGTACCTGCAGTATTGGAATAAACATAATAAATCAATACCTCAGCCGGAATTAGCTTATTGTCAGTGGTGGAAAGTAGCAGACTATATTAGCTGAAGTACAACACTATAGCTATATTTTGAGGAACTTGTATTTTACGTGACTTAATACTTCTACTCCAGTACAATCCAGAGGATTTAAAAAAAACTTCGTAATACATTAAAATAACACCTAGATTCCGTGTAGATCAATACTTTGCATAAAACACATATGTTATGAAACGATAAAAAGCAACATTAAATATTAAAGCAGTGTTTCCCAGTCTTTTACGTGGGACCTCTTATATAGACATTGTTTAGTTTTGGCTCCTTGTTCTGTATTAACATGTCCAACTGAGAATTAGACTTTCTGTTGCGTTGTTAGTTAACAGTTGAATCCATGTTTACTTCCTCTCTTCTTATGCCATTCACTGCAAATATGCAATGCATTTACCACGTTTATTTTTAAAGCTATGAATGATATAGTTGACATTGACACTTGACAATCATTTACAGCCAGCTTTAGTGCTGCAGGTGACTGGCGATTTGAATAGATTTTAGGTGTGTTGAAACAGTGATGAAATGAGGGGACATTTTAGGCACACAGTATAGTCCAGTATCATCCCTTAGTTTCTTTTTTGTTTATTGTGCATTCATTTAAACATATATCATTTCTTCGCAAACAATCTGGCACATCGCCATCTACTGTTTCAGAGTATCTAGTATGGTATGTTGTCTCTGTGTTACTTAATATCTCTCTATATATTAGATAAGTAAATGTCTTCCCTCTACCCTGTTCATCTTTTCTGACCACTTCTCTCATTAGGTGACAAATTGGTGCTTGGAATCTAGTGTAATGTGGTCAGCTCTAAGTATTTTACATTGGCTTTTAACACGGCTCGACCAATCATAGTCAAGTACTGGAACTATGCGCTTGTGTTTAAACCACTAATCGCTTTAAGCCACTTGTGAGTTTCTAATGCCTATCTCTCAGTGGAATGGCTCTGATTGATTGGTTTTTTGAATAATAAAAGCATCTAATTGACAAAATGATTACTGTAGTTAAATGAATAAAGAAGTTTGCCAGTGAGCTGTAGAGGCCAATGTGTGAATCAGCCTGTGGATTCAGTCATCTCTGAGGTCACTGCTGCTTTTATATGCTCTCATGTGAGTCACCAACAGATGGTGGTAATGATTAATGCTAATTGGCTGCTCCAATCTGGGATTTGATACTGTAGAAACGTGGTTCTGTAGCAAAAAAAATGTAGTGAGGGGTAAGATCTCCTTTGTGGCCGAAAACTAAGTTGATAATGAAACGAAAATGTTGTACTTTGGAGTTTAATTGTTTTTCGTAAAGTATAACCAAGGATGGGAAATGAAAGGTAACAGAGATACAGTATAGTCGAAACCCGGAGCTTTTGAGGGCAGTGCTGAAGGGCTTGGACGACCAATAGCATTGGTATATAATCTTTACAGAACGCATAGGCAGACGTTTTATTGCCACTCATTTTGTGGTTTTATATGAAATTCTAAAATGTGTGTGTGCCAGCACTGTTTAGTACATTTTTCTTCGTCTCTAGCTGTAAATTCTTAATTGTACGGTATACAGCAACTTACTGAAACACACTAAACTTGGCTGTAGGGTTATTGAAGTGTTGAAACAGTAGCTAGGGAACACTGGAGAATGTCCAACTATTTCCTTTTTCTCTTGTTTTAATACGAAACACTTGGCACTGAGGTGCTAGCGGGCAGAAAGGGAAGGCAGAGGCGTCAGTGTGGCCCTCATAGACATCAGCAGTCTCTTATCCACTCACATTTCAGAGTATATATAGCCTCCTGTAAGACCCAGCCAAACCTAGAACTGCCCAGAGACCCTCTAATAGCCACTATGCTGATGTCTAACATTGTCCATTATGAGAATGCTATGGCTATATTGTGTTGCGTTTTTTTGTTTGTCAGCTTAAGCTCCTACAGCTGTTTTGTTTTATATTGCGGTGATGGTAATGATAGAATGTCCTTTGGATTTTCTTAGGTAAAACTGCATTCAAATTATATACAACATTCTCTCTGTTCACCACTAGATTTGGCGCAGAGCATTGCAGTAAAAACAGCTAGTTAAGTTTTTTTCCCATAAATACGTCGCCTGCTACAGCTGTCATCAACCTATCAACCTGGTTGCGCGTCGAAAGGTCAGCGGTAAACAATGTAAAAGTTTAAATAATTTTATACTTCGAGGGCAGCGCTTGGTGACAATTCAGAGTGGTGTGCAGCTATGGGTATTGCCTAGTCGGGTGGCACCGCTCTCTCCATACAAACACAACTGGAACATCAGTTCAGAGCCATTTCACTTCTTGTCATGTGTATGCAGCTAAAGGATGCTTTCACAGCTTAAATGTTGTATTTGGTTAAAAGAAACTCAAGCTGTTTGCTTAGTTAGTACAGTGTTTTTTCGGTTGTTTGTAGTAAAAGGTGGCTTTAAAGGGTGGTTATGGTCTTCCAAACTGACTTTTATGCAGTTTGTTTAAGGTGTAAAAGCAATCAAACCAACCTCCCTCTGACGGAACACATTGTTATTTCACATGTATAAGCAAGATGCTTGCTTTGCTAGCTGTCTTACAGAGCAGAAGTGAAGACAACTTTTACATAACTTCTTAAGTTAACTTCGTTTTCTTAATTGTAGGGCCTGAAGTTACTAAGGACAACTGGATCCATCGACTTCTTGGCACTTCACAAACCTATTGGGGACATCACAGAGAATACTTCCGTATTTTTATTGCGATGTCTCTATTTATATTGAAATATCGCAACGGTAGTGACTTGTCAATCTTGGCTTCATTCATATAATACAGTTTTGCTCACGGCCAGGTTGAGTCTTGAAAACAGCTAGTTTTTTAGTTGCTGTCACCTGATTGAATGTGCGTTGAATTGCAAGTGATAAACTATGTCAAAGTTAAAATAATTTGAACTTTGAACGCATTGCTCCGCTTTCAATTATCCAAAAGGCTTTACAGAACAAGAAGAAAACATAACAACAATATTAAAAATAGATAGCGAATAGTCTAAAACATCATCAGTGATCCTACTGAAATTCCCTTGAAGTGAAGCTGAGAAGAAATTAAAATAGGTTAAAATAAAACAATTAAACAAAGAAAATAAAAAATGTTTAATAAAGCAAACAGAATAAATACAGTAAAACATGGACAATGATACCAGTGAGAATTGAAAGTTAACCCAAATTAAAAGCCATATTAAAAAGATAGGTTTTTAATTGACTTTTGAACATTTCGCTGCGTCAGGCTGCACCACTCTGCTTAGAAACAGCGAGCCCTTTCACCGCATGTCATGTGAATGCCGCTTGAAGCATACCCTGCTTTATGTGTATTCTACTCTAAATGGCAACATCATTTACGAGTGTAGCTTGGTAGACAGAGAGGTGCTGGTTAGCCTCCTGGCACATAACTCCACACAGTCACACATGCTATCAGTCCAAATCACCAGAGGATCCATGCTGATGTTACATTCATGAAGTGTCACCTCGGGATACGGCAGCTACGGCATCCTGCGTCATCACTCACACTCCTCTAACGCACTTGAGATAGGCTCCGCTCTTTAATCGGCTCAGAAGAGACCTGGGAGGGTATTATGCACTGACTCACTGACTCATTAGAATGATGGATTTTCAACAGGAGTACAATTCAGCGAGATAGTAGACCCAAACAAAACCAACAAAAGAAAGTGTTTCTGTGGCCCTCATCAGTTGTATCTCATCTGGTATTTTTCATTGATGATAGTTGAGATGAACTATTCAGGGTTCATATTATGTTTAACAGATTTTATAATATAAGTCTCTAAACTTAATATTTCTTTCTCTTTTTTAAAGTACTTATCTGTAGTTTTAGATAATTCAAGTCAACGGTTTTGCCACATGCTGGTTACCTGGTGAATGAAAGTTTAAGTTCAATAGGTTGATGAGAGCTTTGAGTACTGTACAACCAAATCGCTAACTCCTGTGGGTGTCTGACACGCTGAACTGAGTTGATACGATAGCAGTTGTGTTCTTATTGTAATGAGGAATCGGTAGGCTTGTATCGAGGTGCGGAATAATACAATTCATTTATGGCATAGTCAATTTCCATTCATTCAACAACAAACTATCATTTGCAGCGCTCATGCTTGCGCTACTGGGGTCAGACACACCCGATCAGGTGACAAAACCAACCTTAAATACCAGCGCCATAGGTAACCTGACAGGAACACCCTATGGCACAGACAGTGATTAACACCCAATCAGCTTTAACGGTCTCCTATTATGCTATAATTAAAAACAATATATTGTAAGGCTATATCTACACAAAACCTTTTTCTGTGAAGTGTTTTGCTCAAAATAGCAAACAGATCGACCATTGTAGCATGCCTCATCCCCCTCTATTTCAGCCCTGTTCCTGAAGTGCTGATTCTGTGACTGTTATTTCAAATTTGAGGTGAGCTGAAGCTGGCCATGCCCCTTTGGACCGTCATGCAGATCTTTTTCCTCTGTGAACGTTTTTTACCGGGAGAAAATACTCATCTAAATGCTGCCGTGACATTATATGTTTTACAACTCTAAGTCCCTCCTGCAGACATCCTGCTGAATACACAGAGACACAGAGGTGCTGAGGAGGGGATTCAGCTCGCCGACTGTACATGGGGGATGACAGGTTGGGACGTGTCACGTGGGTGAGACGTTGCCAGGAGTTCAATGTAAAGCCAGCCCAAATGTCCGATATAACGTCATAACCGGAGCAGATCTGGATCAGCTAGTTTGTACCCCCGTTTTTAGATACTGTATGTGGATAAGGAGGAAAAGAGAGAGGGTTGTAATTTTCTGACACTTTGTGAGTCTACTCACACACCGGGGACACATATTTATGTATAAAAGACATCAAAAAGTGCATTTTGCATAATAGGGTACCTTTAAAGCCCAAAGATGAACTCTCATTAAATGGCTCTTACAGCTATAACTACATCACGGTCAGATGGCTGTGCATCACCACCACTAAGCTAAAGGCGGACTCGTTATGGCATTATCACGTTTGGTAGTAAATTTAGTCACTTAGCAACCACCATTTTCTATGACACATAAATGCTTTGGACATTCTTGAGTGGGGAATTTACTGACATATTTATGTTGTGGAACCAAACATGCAATCCCTCAAACTTGTGTTAACCACAGACCCTATTTCAGGCTTCTAAACACAAGCCTGTAAAAAAAAATACTCTGACTTCAAGACCAGGGTTCGCAATTCAATGCTAAGTCATTTCCAAGTTTTAAGACTTATTCCTGCACCACTTTATTCAATTATTTTAATACAAATATTGAATAATTAGCTTTAAAGTAACATTTTATGCTGTCCATTCCCAGTGTCAAAGCTCATCTGATGATTTCACTCAACTATTCTTATTAACCAATAGCTGCTAGTGTTCTGTTGTTGTTGTTTTTAGATTTGTTGTCTTCGTATTTACATGTGTCTTGAATCCATAACGGTTGTGAAAGCTTGGTTCCTGAAAAGTTTTTAGCTTGGCTCTCTGAAACCTGCCCAGTAAGTGAAACCTCATCTCCCCGGCTCTTTGCCAAAGTCTGCCAGCAGTCAGCTGCTGAGATCCCCGCAGCACCCCCCCCCACACCCCCCCACCATCTTCAAAAACTTGAATTTTTTAGGGAAAGAAATCAACCATTTCTAGCTTGATGTTGTATGTATGTTTAATTATGTAAAATACTGTAGATGCACACACTTACAGAGTTATCATATTAAGGCAAACGTTAAAGTTAATTAAAGGTATTCCTATATGCTGAATTATTTGGGTTTAGGCTCATAGGGGTTTAGCAATAAAGCTGAATGATTGAATGAATGCAGAATGTCCTCGATACTGCTTGTCTAAATTCAAATTCCCAATGTCTTCTTTCTGTTTAACAACAATTGGGTTCTCTCTCAGTGGACCTTTTCACTCGCCTGATACCATTGTAAACTCAGTTTTCTCTTTCAAAGGAGCAGAATCTCATATTTACACCCTTTCACATTCTATTTTCCTCTGACTTCTCATTTTTGTTTCTATCTTATCCTGTTCTATAAATCTCCAGCAGCATCATTTTTCTCATGCCTGGGGGGGTTTTCTAAAGAAATAAAAGGACTACAGACCATAATGAGCAGTCTGATAGTAGTGTATATTGGCCTGCTGCTACTTCTAAGTCTTTTTTGCGTTGGTAGCAAGAAAACAAATGCAGCATGTTGCCACAGTAGCTATGGTAACTACTGGTTACTACTGTGGTGGTGTTACTCCCACGGGCGTGATTTGCTGTTTGCACTTCAATGTTCACTCAGCTCGCCCACCAGGCTAGCCCGAGCTTGTTTCTCTGCGCTGCACCGGGTTGTTGTGGGGATACAGAGAGGTGTAGCGGGAAGCAGTTGGCGCAAGGTCGGAGGTTGAACCAAGGCCAAGGTGGTGCAGCCTCGGGTTCAGAGACGCTTATTCCAGGGTTTGCCACTTCCAAAATATCGCCGATCCCCAAATAAAACACAGACCTCCATTTGAGATACATTTGTGGTAACACTTTTTACACATTATAATACAATATAACACTACTTTTAAGTATTATAATAAGCTAAAGGCGCTGAATAAATTCAATTATCCACTTTAAATATAATCATAAAACATGATAATGTACTTTATAAATATTATTAAGGTGAAATAATAAACTAACTTATTATATAACCTGATCATAGTTTATGTGAATTTATTACAATTACTCATATAAAGCAAACAATTCCCATTTGAGTAACTTCACATTTGTTCACAAATCACATTATTATGCATTAATGTAATGCATTGCTAACTATGGGAGTTATATACTATGATCCTTGCAAAAAAAGTCAGTGAATTAGCAGCAATTTTAACCTATAACCTTCTAAGTAATTAAAACATGCTTTATTATTTGTCAAAAATATTGATATAAGGTATTGTGAATACTTATTATTATGATTTTACACTATGAAAAGCAGGTATTATAAGTAGCGCATAACAAGTGTGTGGATAATGCACTACACACAGTGAAAGCGTTAGCTAATTGGTCAGGCGAACAGGTGAATACATTCACAGCCCATCAACCAATCCAAACCATAATTCCTCACAAAATTAAAAACAAATACTAAAATATAAACACTCAAAACCTAATTGAATTTACAACGAAAATCTCCACCTCTGATATTCATGGCTCCTAAATCTTTTTGTACAATTTACCATCACCAGCAATTGACATTATAGAGTATGGCTAGTAAATCCAGATCCAAAAACTATAATTTCTGCCAGATTGTTAATATTTTCCTATTGTCTGTTTCAATGCACAACCAAAAGGAGACCCTCCGAACGTCAGTGCTGCTGCTGCAAAATGTCAGAAGCAACTTACCAAGTCTTTCTTTAGCTAGCTGACTAAGAGCAGGGCCTCTGTGCTATCAGCCTGGCTAGCATTACTGAAGTGAACAGCCACTGCCGCCTGCCTGGCATGTGTGTTTGGCCAGCAGTGTGTGTTGGCCTGTCTTCAGGTCCATATCCTGAATTATTGATTAAGCCGTGGTCACAGAAAGAGAGATGCAGAGGGAGAAAGCGATAGAGACCCAGAAGGAGGGGAAATTACAGCCAGGGAAGTAGGTGCACTCGGAAGAGAAGGCAGGGTGCCGAGGAGGAAGGGAGAGGGAGATACAGAGAGAGAAGAGGGGAGAGAGACAGATTAAAGAAACAGGAGCCTCCCTCACTGAACTCAACACGGATCAGCAACACCAGATACTTTTATTTATTCAGACTCTGGCTGCTGAGCATGTGAACAAGAGCCTCTCTCTGCCTCAGCCGCCACAGGAACACACTGTTCTCGCTGCCTGGCTTCACCTCCAACTGCCGGACTGTCCCATTATAGACAGGGGAGACACTCACTACACCCAGAGACAGAGAGGGGGGATTTGCAATTTGAGATTTCGTAATAGTCAGGAGATTATTTTCCATTTTTATATTCACCTCCCTTGATTTTAGAATAGGGTTGAAGTTGGAGGTCCCAATAGGTTTACAAAAAAGGAAAGAAATGCTGTGCCCTGGTTGAGCATTAACTCAAGCATTAATAGTGTATCAGCAAACATGTTAGCTAGTACTAATTATGTCACTACAGATCTGTCTCTGCTGGATTGTATGTCATGCTCTTGCAGTTGCGTGACGTGGGCTTATGGTAAAGGACCCATGTATAAGCAGCCATGCGCTGTCAATGCCTGAATAAAGGCAGCATTTAAAGGGGCCCTTATATGCATATCTTATATCCTATCATATTAGTGTTTTGTGGCTCTGCCGTGACATGTTACCACACTTTAATGTTCAAAATTATTCTTTTTAGATATTTAGAAAGTAGATTCCGATTATCTAATGTTGCTAACTAGATTGTTGATATTGGTGCACTGTCTTTATCTCTATATCATCTATTTACTCATTGGTGGAGGAAGTACTCAGATTTAATACTTAAAGAGGCTTTGTATGCTCACTTTCAGGTTCATATTTGTATTGTGTGTCTCTACTGGGACATGTTTCCATGCTTTAATGTTCAAAAAGCTCTTTATTTTTCTCATACTGTCTGTGCTGCAGAACCTCTTTTCACCCTCTGTCTGAAACCAGAACCAAGTCTGCTCTGATTGGCTAGCTGGCCGGCTCTGTTGTGATGGGTCAATCGCTTAGAGATGTCCCGTCCCTTAGCCTATCACGTACAAAGAGCAAGCCAATAGAAGCGCATGTTACGTATTGATGTCACTATGTTACAGAAGTAAACAAAGGAATAGCAGTGGTAAATATTGAACCATATATGACTGAAATAATTTTTTTTAAAGAGGCACTCTTTTTACTTGAAATACATTTTTTGGCACATGGTTTCAGATCCACGAAGATTAAGTAAAAAAGAATAACTGTTAAAGAAGGGTTTTATATTAAGTCCGTTAAATACCGTATGCAGGTCGGTACTTCTCAGCACAACAATACTTCATGCTAAACGATATTTTTACATATTTTGACTTACTAAATACTAAATATTGCACTGCGATCAGAATTATGCATTAGTTTATTTTGTGATTCTGATGGGGCATTACATATTTACTAGCTATTCCATGGAAGCGTTTGCTGTCATGATTCATACATTGTAGCCTTGCTATTGTAAATGCATCCTGAACGGGCTTGGCTCTAGTTATACTGATCTGGTTTACTGGATTATAACATAGCATGTTCGTTTGCCTAATCATTCAATTATGATGAAAATACTTGGGTTAAATCACAACATGAAAGGAAAATATTTTGTAGTGGGCCCGACCGCATCTGTCCGATGCTGAGAGCCAAATTATCCTGCACAAACAAACATACATTATTTACAGGAAGCCTGCAGAGGAGCGTGAGCACTGATTTATGGTTATGTGGTCAAGTTCTACTCTAAAATTTGTAAAAGAAGTCCATTATCTCTGTAGACTAAGGCTTTGAAGACATTTCAGATCCATTTCCACTTACTACTGCATGAACCATGCAGAAATATCATCAACTCTTGACACTGTTAGCAAGAGAGCACATGATATGGAAGATTCTGGAAATTATGGAAGTTACAGTTTATATTGAAGCTAATGTCCGCCTGAGAGTCAGGGATAAAAACAGATGAAAAGTAGATGGATTAAAGTGGTATCAGTGTTTGGTAATGTCTGCCAAAAATCTAGAAGTGTTAAAGTCAGTGATGCACATTCCTGCATCTTTCTGTCTTTGAAGGCCGTTTAATGCTTAGTGAAGCGAGGATAAATGTTGCTGTAGTGTGAGTATTGATCTGATTTTTGCTGATGAACTAATACTTGTGTGTCTTTGCTGTGGCTGCAGTCGATGCAGTCTTCCAGAGGCTCTCCCTCCCTTTGGCTGAGAAACCCGCAGCAGCAGCAGCATGTCCCGCGTCTCCTCCACCGCCAAGCGCTACACTGGCCCATCCTACAGCAGCCACTACAGCTCCTACGGCTCCTCCCTGACCCCAGGTCTTAGCTCCTACGAGCGGTCCTCCTACAAGTCCCCCACCTCCTCTTCCTCCATCTCCTCCTCAGGTTACTCCTCTTCCTCCAGCTATCTGAGCAGCTCGGCCGCCCGCAGCCGCAACTACAGCACCTCCTCAGAACCTGACCGGGGTCGCACCGTGCCGCGCACCGACATCCTCGGGAGCAGCAGCCTCAGCAGCAGCCTCAGCAGCCGCCGGAGCGAGAGCCTCAGCAGAACCCCCATCAAGAGCTACAGCGGGTCGGGTCTGAGCGGGGGGTCAGCGTACACCGGCTACAGCTCTTACTCTTCTTCCAGAGCCCAGTCCAGCTACCTCTCTTCACCGGCGGCCTCCAGCATCTCACTCAGCCGACGGAAATCTGTCTCCCAGAGTGACCTGAGCAGGGACCTGGCCTCTCTGGGCCTCAGTGATGCCTCCTCCTCTTCCTCCAGCCCTTCTTCTTCAAGCAGTGCCCTGCGGAGCTACCGCAGTCGGGCCACCGATGTGGCCAACTCGTATGGCGCGAGCTCCCATACCGGCTACTTGGCCCTGTCGCGGAGCTCTACTCAGGAGGCCCTCTCGCGGAGCTCCACCCAGGAGGCCTTCAGCAGCAGCAGCAGCAGCAGCAGCAGAGCATACAGCTCTTCAACATGGGAGCCGAGCGGCAACAGGGTGTCCGACTCCCCCACCAGGGACTCCACGGTAAGAGGATGTTCTTGGTGCACATGCTGGCTTGAAGCTTGCCGCTTCCATTGGGGTTCAATGCTGCAAAATGGTTCAGTATCAAAGGGTTGAGTCAGGCCGAATGTGGAAAGCTGAAGACTGCACCACAGAGGCACTCTGGGTCATTTTCTTTAGTGTCACACATTTTATAAAGCCCATCAATGCTTGTGGCTTCTGAGAGTACTGGATTTCACCAAATGGGGGCACTATTGTTCAAATGAATTTGAAAGCGTTTAAAGTCCTGATATGACAACCTGACATTTCACTCTAATGCCCAAGTTTGGAGGCTTTATCTATTAGAATAAGTAGTTTCCTGTAAAATAATGTGATCTAATATGAATATCAAAATATAAAACTAACCTGATTACTTTTCGTTACTGTTGGATTTACCTCAATAACCAATTAAACCTTATAAATACACAAAACAGATCAATGTCACCTTAGAAAAGAGGACTCAAGATAATTAGTATCAAAAATGGTATTATTAATAGGGAAAGCTGCCTTTCATTAAGCATCTTTAGGCAGTAGCCTATACACCAACAATGACACACATGAGCACAAACTACAGTTTACAAAAGCAGGAATCAAATCTGAGCTGACAGGAAATGCCCCGTTTTAATCATATACTGCTAAGAAAGTGAAAACCGTAAAGCAATTTCAGGCAGTAGGCATATAGATTCACACTTAAAGTATAGCCTACAGAACAGTACAGTTAACCAAGAAGAAATATAATCTGAACCTTTTACAACAAACACTTTATCAACTTTTTCGTTTTTTAGTCACACGGTAATCCTGCTAGTGATCCCCAATTTTGGTCTTTTTTATTGTAACTATAAGGTAATACACTTACTTTCTTTGTATCCTGATTACCTAATCCCATTAACTATAATCTGTTACCGATACATCCGAATCCTGCTGATGCTATGTTCTCTACGAGGCTATAATAGATCTGAATTTTTAATTTAATTTAATTTAGTGTGTTCAGAATGTGTTTGCTAGTTTTTGTTTGGCTGAATTAAGCTTAAGTATATTTAAAGTGAATCAAAATGCTTTAGTTGTAGTTTTTATAAGTGTTTACATGAGTAGTTCCATGTTTATGAGACATAGCAAACCCCTACCCAGCAACTAGCTAGATGACACTAGTCAGCTGGAGCTGCTGGGCTATGATTGGCTGGGTCTGTAGGCCACTAGCCTCATATCTGAGCTTTGTATTAAGGACCCGAGCTTCCTCTAGGCAGGTCAGAAAGCACAACTGACCCACTTCCTCACAGGATAAGTCCAGATCACCGCTTCCATGGGTGGAAGAGGAAGAGGAGTTGGAGTAGGAGGATTGGCTAGCCCTCCAAGAAATTGCACATGATAGGCTAAGGGGTAGGACAACTTTAAGCAGACCAATAAAACCAGAGCCGACCAGCTAACCAATCAGAGCAGACTGGGCTCTGGTTTTAAACAGAGGGTGAAAAGAGGTGCTGGAGTACAGGCAGTAGGAGAAAAATAAAAAGCTTTTTTTGAACATTCAAGCATGGAGACATGTCACAATAGAGGCACAAAATACAAATATAACCTGAAATGAATTTAATAGGGCCCCTTCAAACAACAAACAAACATAATTGGCCAAGTCATATACATGTTGACCCCCATAAAACAGCAATATGGCAACACAATAATAGCAATACTTGACAAGATAATGCAATAATGGCTAGACTCATGGTTATATTTATTACCTATCAAGTCCAAAACTAGTGAAAGATGTCCAAGTGATGCCTTTGAATGTCTAATAGCCAAAGATATGCCCTGTCATATGATAAGAAACAGAGAAAAGAAGAAAATCTCCACACAGTATTTGAGAGGCTTAAACGATTACTGGATTATCAAAATAGTAAAGGATTATATTTCTGTCAATCAGTTTATCAATACAGCACTCAAAACAATACAAAGTACAATACAAAATAAGTAGTTAATAATCATTTATTGCATCAGGACACGTTTAATCAAGCAAATCATTTTTATAATCAGTTCTTTTAAGTTCTTTTTGAAGCAAACATTTAAAAAATGTGCTTGTTCCAGCATCATCTTAGTGAGAATTAGCAGATTTTTTGTTTTATATAATTGAATATTGAAATAATGAGATAAACGCACTAATTTAAATGTCCTTAAACAATCAGCACAATTAATTAGATTCACCTGTGCAGGTTTATCTTTGGGTGTACTTTAAATAAAAAAACAGCTGAAAATGGTCCATTATGAATAAGTAAAGCGTTTGATGATATTTGCCTCGTAGTCGCTGTATATATTAACTTACTGGTCTTCTGGTGGGCCTGCCTACTGTCATGAGGTAAACTTGAGCAAATAAACCGGGCTGTACATTTCCTCATCAGTCATGTGCTTCTATTTAGCTCTACAAGTCTGCGTTCAGAAATAGATAAACGTGACCCAACACAACCTTCACAATGAGTGAAGACATTTGAGGGTTATTTAGTTCTCAAACAAACACTGACTCAAATAATGCTTTGTTGCGTGCAAGAGAAGCTGATTTCTGAGCCTGCAGCTACAAACTGTGAAGACTTTTTGCTATGCCTCTTAACCAGGGTTGGGAGGGTTACTTTAAATATGTATTCTACTACGATTACACAACATTTAACCAAACCAATCTAAGTACAATATAAAAGTAATGTGATTCCTTTCTTTTGGACTACCTCCATATCAAATACAATGTGAATAAATACAACAGAAAAAAAACATCATTACCATGTTTTACTTAAGTGTATTATGTAAGACAAGAGAACAATGTAACCCTTAGGCAAAGAGAAAAACAAGGCATTTAGAATTAAATGTGTCGTGTTCAATTATAGGCTAGCTATATATAAGAGAAAAATATAGTTGACAAATATTGTTTTACTTTAATACATGAATTAAAAGCAAACAACGCTGCTATCAATCCGTTGTCCACCTATTGCATTTAAAATATATATATTTAATATAGAGATGAATAAAAGTAGCCTTAATTAAAACCCAAAAGAAAATTAGAGGCAGCCCGTCAAGCTCTAATATGTTGATCTATATTTAAAAATGTATTGTAACTTTGTAGACCAGCTTGTAATGCCCATTTTTATAAATGGACCAGTAATCTGATTTCATCGTAACCATGGACCATTAGCTAATCGAGGGGTGCAGCAATGAGTCATCACAACACATGCTGAAGACCTGTTCACGTTTTTGTTCTACGGTATAAACATTTGTCAATAAATACCCCATTTATGAAAGTCGGAAGCTTCTTTGAGTCATAAAAACTAGGGTTGATAAAAAGTGACTAAAAGATACTACAAATTGCCACCACACCGCCATTCTAGTCGGCCTTTAGCTTAGCGGTAGTGATGCGATGTTATATGACCCTGATAAAGTTTGTCCTAACGTTAGCTTTTTATTCCTAACGATTGCATTACAATTCAAAAACCATGACGTGGTGTTAATATCCTGCTGAAACAAACAAGCTAAGTGTCATAAACGTGTGTTGGCCACAAAGCTTATTTTCTGCAATACACCGAAACCAAAATGGGGACAAGTTTAAACTAGAGGTCTATTCTCATTATATCCATCCGGTTATCAACACTTATTCATGGAGCACAGACTGAGTCGCTTGAACTGGATGTCCCCAGCTGGGCTGTTTGCACTGTTGATTAACCCCAGTCCCCTGTTAGCTCAGTCCCTGTAAACCCCCTTTCACAAAGTGCAGGGCGTCTTCACTGATTGTTGGAGCTCTCAATGTACGATGGTCCTAGCACATCGACTCTCTTCCCAAGCTCGCAGTCAGCAGATCTTGTATAGCATAGTATGGTATATGTGACACACTTTGAGGGAAAAAGTCAGGAAAGGTTTTGTGAATGATGAGAGTCAAAATGACAACCGTGACCACTCAGTGACCTCGCATCATGTCTTTGTAGGTCAGCCAACCTCAGGCAGCACAGAGGAGTGGTGCCCGGCATCAGTGCTGCAACTATCAAATATTTATTCTCCTGATTAAAAGGTTCATTATTCGGCCTATAGAATGCCAGCAAATTGACCCATGACGATGAAGATTGTTTAATACCGAAAAAGACTAAAGAACACTTTGCTTGGATTGGCTAAAATCAAGGAATCTTCTCAATTTTCTCTTAAAATGACTTACAGTAAAAGATTAATCAATTATCAATAACGTTGCTAATTATTTTTCTGTCAATTGAATAATTATTTAGATCATAAATGTAAGGACATTTTAAGATCTACTTACATGCACACAGTTTGCTTGTAACTCAGTAGAATTATAATTTCTTTAATAAATATTTTTTATTCGTAAAGAAATGTTAAATATAATATATGATATACCATATATTTTATTATTGATTTACTTTTTAAATAAGAAAAATGATATTTCTGACATAGTTACCATGTCTAAAAGAAATGTATTTCCGACCTCATAATTTGTTTTGATGCCAAATTTAATATCATAATATCATCATGGGTGAGGTTAAAGCTACCTCTATATTCCTGTATCACATCCTGGCTCAGTGAAGTTGTGAGGGGGGAATTTTCAGCTGTGTTTTTCTTTTTTTTCTGCTGTAAAATATTGTGTTACAGGTGTGAAAATAAGATAAGTAAAGAAAAAAAGATGAGTTAATGCATCTGTTGGCAAACCAAAACTGTCGCACTATAGCCTAACTAACACTAATTGTTATGTTGTTGTTGTTGTTTTTTAATTTAAAGTCATGTGTGCTCTCCTAAAATAGCATCTGCAAAACAAGGTTAACCCATTTTTACAAACTAACAACAGGAACATAAAACAAAAATAGCAGCTGCTGGTGCCTCATCCTCCTGTTCATCGTGTGCCATGTTCCTGATGGCAGGCTGTCTAACATGACTGTTATTTTGTTGTTTCCTGTTTCTCATGCTTGGTATTCAAATAGACCAGGACACAAACAAAACAACAACACATGTTAATGGCTTTACTTAGCATATCATTTAGATGTATCTGTTTTTGGCATGCCTTTGTTCCACCTACGAGCATCTCATGAATTTCTTTAAATTTGTCAGACTTAAAATTTTCAAAATGAGGTGCAACTTGTTTACTTTACAGTTTTTTTGTATTGGCAGGTTAGCTTAAGCCTTTCATACTGTATAATTGGTGGGTTAGCTTTTGAGTTGGCTAGCTAACACATGAGGTTATTATTATTTTCATTAACTTGGTCACCTTAAACACGATCTTTAAACTCATCGGCTATTGGTCTGATAGCTTCAACCTCTAATCTTGTTTGTTACTGTCCAAACTTTTTAATGCCAGCTCTTTGTGAAAACAATGAAAACCTTTCACTCAAACTTTTGCCCTTTAGCTGAATAGAAAACCAAAGTAAAGCGGCATGATGTGGCAAAACGGCGTTGCGCGGACGTTGTGTTTCTATGGTAAGAGTGGTTCCACTTGACTACACCAAGCGCTTTCCTTATGGTCGCACACTGCTTGCAGTTGTCTGGCTTTGCGTTCAAATTGCGCTGAGCAAAGAGCAAAAAGCAAATCATGTGAATGCATCATGAGGCCAATGGGGCATGCCTAAGTCAATCTGAATTTTGTCCCACAGTTTTTCTGCAAGCTTTGTGTCCACACAAAATATTTTATCCGACTATTGTTTTCCCAACCTTAGTCAGAAAGGTTATGGTTGTTCTTTGGCAAACAAGGGCTGGTTCTTAGTGACTTAGTTTTTAATTTCTAAGTTATTATGAGTTTACTTGATGGTGTTTGTCTGTTAGTGTGTGGCATGTCCTTCAGGGCCGTGATTTTAACATTACTATTCAAGATTCAAAGAGTCAATTGCTTTATTGTTATTTGCACAGTAGCAACGGTGTAGTTACAGTACGACAAATGAAAAGTCCAGGCTCCTCCTTCAACAATGCAGCATACATTTATATAGCACATTAAACAATAACAAAAAGTGCGAAAAGAACACAAAAATATTTTCCAAAAACAGAGCAATAGTGCTTTAAAGTCAATTATATAATCATCAATTTTCTAGCAGCAGCCCAGCAGTCCTTTGTGCCCTCTTCTTGGAGATCTCCAAATAATTATAAGCTTGCTAAGAAAACATCATTTACCTTTTAGTTTTTTTTAAATCAGTGATATAATTTGAGTTTCAATCGACACGTGCACGATGAGTCTAACCGAAAGCTTAGGAGTACTTTGGGAGCTTTGGGTCACTTCCCAACACTCATAAGGTTAAAGAGCTTTGCTTTGTGGATCTGCTTTCCCCTTCACCACCAGAGTCAATGGGTGCATGAATAGAGGAGAACAACTGTAAGTGTTTGCCTCCAACCCACAGGTGGCTTGGAAAGTTATTTTTTCTTTTAACAATTACCAAGATTACACACTTTATATAGCCAGAAACTGTAACATTTGAAATTATAATCCATTTTTACATTTCCTAGTTGACATTTTGTGTGACAAACAATTCCATTCTAATAATAAATAATAATACATCTAAATAAAAATGTAAAATAATAATTTAACCTTAAAGTAGTTATACCTCAATGAAATTGCTATATCCTTCATGTCTATCAATTATTGAATTCAACTTTATTCATGTTGCCCAATATCATCAATTACACATGTGTCTCAGGGGCCTTTACAGCATACAATACCCTCTCTCCTTTGATCTTGCTCCGAACAAGGAAAAACTCTCTAAAATGTTTCCAGTTTTTGTAATATTAATGAGGAGTAAGAAACACCCTGAAGTGTTTCTTCTGCCTGATATCCAGCGACTGTACTGAAGACTTTGTTCTGTTCTGGAACTCTCCCACATGCTCTCCTGGAATGTTCCATTTACTACAAATTACGCAATGTGAGCATTTCTCCTCAGTGTTGGTTAGGGAATGCTATGCCTCTTGTAGGAATGTAGAATATAGGGGCTTATAATGGATATAAAACAGTGAACGGTTCCAGTTGCTCTGCTAAGAAACATTTAAACCCAGGTTAAATTTAAACCCATGACTGAATAAAGTGTCATTCTAATGTGCCTAATTTAGCTTAGGGAATAGAGTAGCTATCCTTAGGTAATTACACTCTGACTTCTCCTTCCTAACATTGCCCAGAGACTGCCTATGTCCCATTTTAAGAACAGACTGCTTAGCTCTTTGTATCAGATATCACAACACAAACATTAACTCATTGCCCCCTGTTGCTCACTTTGTAGTTTTCCACCTCAAGGATTAACACACACACACACACACACACACACACACACACACACACACACACACACACACACACACACACACACACACACACACACAGGTGGTGGAATGTGCTCCTTGGCTATTTGTTGTGTACACACGCTTGAGCCTGGGTCATGAGATTGCTGCAGTTGTGCTCCCTTCACTCTACACAGCCTTCCAGCTAAAATCGCCTACCCTGTAAACACTGTGCATTTCAATCCTTTCGCTAAATGCTGTACAGAGATGTATCGAGTAATTAAAGGTAACAAAGGGCTGACTTTAGAGAAAAGAAAGCATCATTTTGCCTGTTGTTGTACTGACACTGAACTAGAATGCTTATGAGTGGTACGGGAGGCACAGCACATTCTGTTGACTTTCTTATTAATTAAGACTTGCTTCAACACTTCTGAATCTGTAAAAAATGTCTCAAACACCAAGTAGTTTTAAATGTGTTATAGAGACTCTTAAAGGTCACCAAGTGCTTGTATTGCCTTGTGTAACCACCAGAAGTACTCTAACATGCGTCACCTAATGTTTCCCTAACTACTGGACAGTCTAAAATGCCTCAAAAAAGGTATGAATCCGTTTTTTTCAATATTTTTTTACACAATTTAACACATCACCTGACCAAAAAAAAAAAGATTCAATACATGTATTATTTTGATGTTGCTCTCACAATCAGAGGATGTATTAAGACACAAACTCATGAGTGTGTTGACCTGAGTGGAAGGCCCTTCTTTAGCAGTCTGCTGCTTAGATCAATATCATCATTTTTTATAGGTCTCCTTATCCTTCATGATGTATCATTTGTGCAACACTGAAAATTTTTGGGATCGCTATGCCTGAAGGCCCTAACACCGTTTTATATTGATATTTTATATTAAAAAAAGAGTCATATTACAAAAACGCAACTCCAAAAGAATGCTTATGTTAAATAAATAACAGTATGATAACAACTTTGCCATATGAACTAAACGTTATGATGTTATGCCTGTTTGGTATTGTAAGATTTTCTAAGCTGTACAATAGTGAGTTATTGTCCGTTTACAATGAAATATTTTTTTACTATCATTTTTTCACACTTTTCTGTACAAATGAGTACAAATTTTAACAAAAATAGCCAACAAATCTATTTAGTATCCTTTTCGATGTTTTCCCAAATGCAGGATGTTTATTGTTGACTTTTGACTGCGTATACTTGGGTTATGTTTGCTGTTTTAATGTAGATTAGCATCAGACATCCTTCATCATCCTCTTATTGTGACGGTGCCGACTAAACCCCTTATTCTCTGAGCTGCTGATGAATCACCGGAACATCATTAAAGACCCTATTTAGGACTGAACAATCTAATTTAAGAACCACTGGATCAGATTGTAGTAAATCAGCCACTAGTTGTCAGCTGTGTGACATATGTGTTGTTTTTACCCTGCTGTTACATTGATAGATTATACAGTGATCATGGCCAGGAGGACGGTAGAGGTCATGATCCTCTTGGAGATGAGTAGTCTCCTTGAACCACAGCATTAGCCCTTCAGGTTGTTCCAGCAGCGTGGAGGAGGATGGTATGTGACGTAGGCAGCCCGGTTGGAGGCGTCGCTGACGTTTGTTGTAGGCGGAGCTTTAGTCTTGTAAAACGGAATCCGCACACAATATGCATTATTGCCATTTATTTGCTGAGACCTGCGTAGGCTGATACTGCAGTCAGTATTTTTGAGTTTTGTAGGTGTTTTAGCTCTCTACAGGGTAGTAGGATAGTTTAAAGGGAAAGCCACAGGTCCTTTATTCGGCGTGATTTGTGAGGTTGCTGCTGTTACATGACTGAATGAATGAATGACAGAGAGACCATCAGAAACGTAGTGAAACGTCTTGCTATAGAAAAGGGTTGAACACAATCCGAAGAGCAGGAAACCTTCTCCTCCGTCTGCATAACTCGCACCGGGTCGTTGGCTTCGTTCCTCCGCCAGCATGCCGAGCATGCGACAGTCATACACGGTGACCGTACCTGAGGAGCCGCCGGCCGCCGCTTTCCCCTTTCTGAAGCAGGAGATGCGGAGAAAAGGCAGCATGTCCGGCTCGATGCTGGTTTCCACTTTCGTAGGACTCCTTATTAACCAAGCCAAGGTAAGAGCTCGTGCTGCGCTCCGTTACCTCGGCTCTGTCTCACTAAACCCCATTCAGAAATCAGGACATTAAAAGTGTATATTGCGTATGTCTTTGTGGGCAGAGCTGTACATCTCGCAAGGCTGGAGTTACACAAAATTGTGATTTGGCTGGAAATAACCATGAAATGAAGCACGTATGATATTAAACATAGTAGTTATTCGATAATAGCCTACATAAACCGTTTGTCCTATTCCTACTGTCGTATGTAACTTAAATACTCGCAAACGGTGGTAACACGTTAAACATAGCGTTAAAAAAACGACTTTATATAGTTTAAAGGGTGATTTATGAAGTTTTGCTTTGTCAAAATGTGAAAATAATTGAAAACATAACCTGTGGAAGAGTTAAAAGTGTCTCACAGGCATAGATAGAAGTTCTAAATAGAACACAGGTGTTTTTTCTCTGATAATATCACATAGCTAGTGAGAGTCTCGGTTTAATGTTGGAGTGAGTCATCTGTGAGGGTAAGCCGGTCTTTAAGCCTCTGTATTCCGCTGTACCAGGATCAGTAGGCCTGCCTTGGCAGGTCAACGGTTACATAACGATCTTTTAATCCCCCTCATAACCTACAGCGGCTCTTACTATACTGCTCTTATGCATCTCACTGCAGCTCTTTACTGGAAATACATTAAGAAATAACCCATTTTGACGGGGCTTTCTTTCAGCACTGGAGTATGTAGGGCATCTGTATGTTGCCTCAGGCTGTTGCCATATGGACACAGCCACATAAAGAGTAAAGAGTAGACCACACAATGTATCAAAAAAAGCATGCGTGTGGCCAAGAATATCTCCACGGGTCTTAGCGTATACAATAAGATCCCTGAGTTATTATTTTCAGAGCAGAAAACCCTCTTTGAAATACTTTTGATTCATGCAGGGCATTACATTTTCTCAAATAAACCAGGTAGACTAGTAGCCAAAAAGCAAGGATACACAGATTTTACTGTAGATTTTTACGCTGAGTTAGATCCTGCAACAGTGGAATGTTTCCCATAGTGAAAAGTGATTTGCCTATAAATTATTCTGGCAATAAACCGATATCCTTGCATTACATGTGTACTAAAATGGGTCTAAATGATGTATTCTTTGCCTTTCAGCTGTCATTACTGTCCAAACCATGTGTGGACTTATGGAGGTTAAAATGCAGTGTTTGGTAAAGTTTCATTAAATAGCCTAGGCTACCAGCTATTTGTCGTACTATGAGTAGGAGAAGAGGAGAAGGCTTTCAGTTTGTGAACATTAGAGTCTCCCTAGTGCAATTGTGTGTGTGTTTGTGTGTATGCACCTAGGCTACAGCGTGGTGTGGAGCTGCTGTGTTCCAGCTTCTATTATGTAAGGAGAAATCACATTAGAATACACTTTAGTGCTGGGCTGGCAGCTTGGCACGCTTTCCGTGTTGTTGTCAGCCTCCACCTGCTCCCCGTATCCCGTCCTTCTCTTTTCTGTTGCTCGTCAAACGTCCTCTACTTCTACCTCACTGCAGACCTCTGCAAGCATGGCAATTTTGTATCAATTCACGGACACCACGTATTGGTCTTTTGTTATAAAACTGTGATTATTGTAACTACATATTAGTAATCCCTGCTTTTTCTGTATGGGTTTTTGAGTAAAGTCAGCTGGAGTCATAAATGTCTGACAAGTTGGTTTATAATGAAAATAATCCTGAACTTAAATGTTACAAACATGTATTGCCTAGAAATTACTTTAAATAAGTGGTCAAAACACAAAAGGTTTCAAAAAAATAGGGATATATGGAGGTTTAAAAACACTCGTGTACAGATATCATTCTGAATGTGCCTCTGTAATCATTCTTGTTCATAATTTCCCATAAAAAAACAACTATCCAAATGTCAGAGATGTAGTGCTTTGCTTATTGACCTTTTTAAACCAAAGACAAGTGTGAGTGTGACACACTGGCACTGACTGCAGTGGGAGTACCTTGGCATTAGATCTTTCTTATGAGGACATCATGTGTGGTGTTTACAGTGTATAGAATGTAAACTATAACGGGTTGGCTCTGTGTTACTATTTGGTTATTTTCTTTGTTCTTGTCGAGGCCTCGGTGTGATCTTTCAGTGCAGTGTCTCTGCTGAGACACCGAGGCCCGTGCAGGCTTCAGTAGAATGTAAACACCAGCCTGTTAGCTAGTAGTTCACTTTGCAACCATTGAGGGTGAATTATTTTCCTGCTGGAGAAACACTTAGCAGTGGAGATGTGTGAACAGGAACAGGGCGGTTATTTAGAAAGTCAACGCATTCTTTTTCCACATGCATGGGTGGCATGTCTTCCAATCAATGTTTGACTTTAGGTTGATACCCCTGCTGGGTATAGACGGTGTGTGAGAAGCCTGTTTTTACCCCAAGCAAAAAACAACAACAAACAACATTATAATGGCAGTGTAAACTCACATAAAGGAAAATAAATATATACTTAGAACAAAATAACATGTCATAAAATGAAATGACAGGGGACAGTTGAACATAGATAATTTTCAAAAATATAAATATAAAACATAATAATTACATTTGTTACTTGGGGAAAATGTTCATCCAGAACTGCTAACATAATGTTTAAAAGTCATTTTAAATTAATCTCTGGTGACCTTAGCCTATTATGATATTGGTCCATTAATAGGAATTCAAATCCCAGTACAGTACAGATAATTAAATATAAATAAACATGCCTTTTTCAAATACTCACACTTATAAACAGAATAAATGTCATTATTATGTGGGGATAATTTTCATTCAGAACCCCAAACTTACCAAAATTAATAGGATCCCTTTAGGAATTCAAATAATTAGGTTGACAGTACAGATCAATTTAAAACAGAAATATACTCCTGACAGGTGAACATATTTAGAATTTTGACATTTTGCAAATACTTAAAAATATAAATATAAAACAGCTGTGTGAAAAGCATCTTCTTATTGCTATTTATTTCTTCACATCCAAGTAAAATAATAGAATAAAATAAAAACAGATACATTTTAAACACGTCAGTATAAACTCACAAAAAATAATAAAAGATCAAATGAAATACGGTGTGACAAAAATACATTTAATGGGTTCCCTTTTGAAATTGAAATATTGAAGTTGACATTACTGATACATTCACACACAAAAGTATAAATATGACAGGTGAACATATTAATACAATTTAAAATATAAATATCAAACAGAGAATTTCATCCACAACCCCAAATATCATTTTTTTAAAGGTGAACATTTAAATTAAACTTTGAGTCACCTTAGCCACTTTTGGATATTGCTCCACAAAGGTGCACTATTCACGCTTTGAGCCAATCAAATGCAACCTATAGGGGCCAGTCCATGGTATCATAAGCTTCATTTATTTGTGTTTGTCAGAAAGACCATTCCTCTCCGTAAGAAGATCTCACTGTTTATATGCAAGTGTGTGTTGGCATGTTCCGGAGAGACAAGCTGTGGCTCCACGTCACCGCACAATGTCTCAAAGAGCTCCGGTGACTTGTCTTGTCCCTCTGTGCGCTCTGTAGAAGGGAGAAAGAAATCTCAGTCTCCCTCTCAGGTGCCAGTGCGTGTGTGCCAGCATGAGAACACAAAGTAGTGTCCCTCCTGCTCACACGGGAGAAACTCGGCAGTTGCTGAGGTAAGACCAGGGGAGAGGTTGTTTATGATGGTCTGCCAAATAGAGAGACAGGTCAGAACAGGCTGTTCTGCTGATCGCTCTCTCACGCTGGTATGGCAGCCAATCAGCAGTTGGCATCGTATGCTGCCAGGTGGACCCAGGAATTCTGCTGCGGGTAGTGTTAGGTTTACTTTGCAGTCTCAGAGACACACGCTGAGCCGGATTGGGGGGGGGGCGACGACGACTTGTTATTGCTATGGTTTAAGAGGCTTATTATGCCAGTATTGCTAATACTGTGGTGAGATATTAGCATTGTTTTTCAATAAGCTCTTTAAGTTTCCATTGATGTGCACGCTTGTTATGTTTTATTTCTGAATTGATGTCCTTAAATTGCACTTTATCATATTATACATGCGTAGATATTATGGCATTAGATTGTATACATCATAATGGATGATTTTATCTATATTCCCCATTTCTATTGTCACTGAAAAATGAAAGTAAGGGTGAAAAAAATAAATTATAATTTGATTTTCACTCATCGAGTGGGGGTTTGAATACTCTACAACTTTATACATTTCAGCATGTTACAAAGGTCATTTCTTGAAAAATATATAACATCAAAAATAAATAAACAGATGATGAAAATGGTTGTCATCACATAATATCATACTTGCAACAAAAAAAACGACACCAATTTATTAGCAGTTTCAAACCAAAATGTATCAGTGTTGCTTAGCACACACGACTCAAACTCTATTAATGACTAGCATCAGGCTGTTTAATAGAACACACTGTCAATATCAGGCATGCTCTTTGTTCTTATACACTATGAGGAGTAAGCTAAACCGCAGGTGGTACAGAGATCATCAGAATGCTGAGCACTCATTTATGGTTGTAATAAGCAGCCCTTCTGGGACTTCATTAAGCTATATCATCACTTTGTTCTCTGAGCTTGTTATTTTCCCACACCATCTCCAGTCTTTAGAAGGTGTACATTTCCACTTCATAAGAAGGTCAAGTCTAATATCAACTTCACTAAACAGGAACATTTTGTCAACGAGGCCTTTTAAAGAGTGCCTATTATGGGTTTTGGGGTTTTTCTTTTCCTGTAGTGTGTTCTATAGGTTTTTGTGTATGTAAATGGTCTGCAAAGGCTCAAATCCCTGTGTCCCCTCCACCCTCTGCCTCCGTTGTTCACTCCCGTAACATAATGACTTTGTTGCACTCGCACTTCTATTGGCTAGCATTCAAACACATTGTATGTGAAAGTCTAAGGAGCTGGACATCTCTAAGTGGTGGACAAATGACAACAGAGCCAGCCAGCTAACCTATCAGAGCAGCTCCTAGTTTCAGACAAAGGGTGAAAAAAGGTGCTGCAGCACAGGCAGTATGAGAAAAATAAAAAAGCTTTTTGAATATTAAAGCATGGAGACATGTCCCAGTAGAGACAAAAAATACAAATATGAACCTGAAATGAACACAATAGGGCCCCTTTTACTATAATACATTCCAATGTAGTTTTTTGTGATAGGATTCGACATTTCAGACACACCTGCTGAAACATTTCTGGCAAATTCAATCAAGGACATCGTAGAGTTTTCTTATAACCCAACTGATTCTTTTTTCACATTTTATATTTAATATATACTCATTCAATATTTGCAAACCAGGTTTTTGGGGATAATTAAATACACATTATTCACATCAGTAAAGGGTGCGGCCTTCTTCTTCCTTTCCTTTGTTAGCCTATTTCTTTGCACAATATAGCTGTTTAATAGACTGACACATTTCACAGTGGATGGTCTGGTAGTGCATGCACTGAAGCTTCTCTTCCTGCGCTGTGCCAAAGTTCATAGCTAGTGCTAAGATGTTTATCTAAGGTGCAAAAGGCTGCTTTTCTCTTTTTCTCATTATATTTGGTTGTGTCTTCCCCTGGAAAGTAAAGCGGTAATAACAGCTCATTCCTTTATCCGTCCTCACCTTGCTTTGACCCATTTCTTCTGCACCACCACCATCCTCCATCCCTCAGGCCAGCAGTCCCACATCTTAGAATTAAATGAGAACAGTGGATGGCCAGATTTGACTTCCCCCCAGCACGCTGGTTGGATGCCAAAAGGACATTTCCTCTGTCTCTTATTCCCCAGCTTTAAATGAAGCAGTTCAACCTGGCCTGGGGAATGCTGTTTAAAGTGGCCTGCTGTACCACATGACTTTCAGGCCCCGAGGAGTAGGGTTTCAGAAGTAGCTCGCTTCTGTTCTGACATTTCTGAATAGAGCATTTATGCAAAGTTATCCCCCTAGGCCGCCACTTTTGTATACAGTACGTATCAGTCCGCTCACATGGAACGACCGGGAATACATACAGTGGATGAATGTTTCTTCTTGTGACTCCGTTTTATGTATCTGCTCTCTTTTTTTTCTCCCATCCGCTTTACTTTGAAACATAAATCCTGTTCTTCACTTTGCTCTATCTAATTTATTTCAAAAGAAAATGAGGCAGATGAACTGGTTTATGAGTGTTATATAAGGGAGTGAGGTAATACATCATAATGTGTTACTATGTTGGTAAATACCCCAGAGAGATGCACAGAAAAACCTTTTTATAGTATGATTGTGTAAAAAAATAAATGATGGCTTAATATGATACGGCTGTCACAATATCAGATTTTGCGTTCAGAATTATCATGGCTAAAATAATTGAAGAAAAAAATATTATTGTCATACATTGGAAAACAATAAAATAAAATATTAATTTTATTAAATAATTAAATAAAAGTGTGTAGCGAGGATGAAAAATTATCTGTTACTATAACTGAATATATACATTATTGAAGAGGTGCTGGATTATTCATACAATATTGAAAGGAGTCAGTTGAGATGGTTCGGGCACCTAGTGAGGATGCCACCTGGGCGCCTCTCTAGGGAGGTGTTCCAGGCACGTCCAGCTGGGAAGAGACTGAGGGGTAGACCTAGGACCAGGTGGAGGGATTATATCTCTTCGCTGGCCTGGGAGCGCCTTGGAATCCCCCAGTCAGAGCTGGTTGATGTGGCCAGGGAAAGAGAAGTTTGGGGCTCTCTGCTAGAGCTGTTACCTCCGCGACCCTGACGGAAAAGCGGGAGAAGATGGATGGATATCCAAGGTGTATTATTAGCATGATCTGAAATACATGCTATATTTCTTAGTGTTAGACCATAAATGTATGACAGAGCCATTGTAATATGACATTTTTTCCCTCTAAAACTGGCTAAAGATCTTTGATATTTCTCTATATCATTGAACATTCATGACCAAATGTTGGGTCGAGGAATAAATCTTTAACCAGGAAAGATTGACCATTTAACCATATCCGGTTCCCTCATCTCAAAATCAATGGTTTTCCGAACGTTTTTTGGGGATAGTATCCTGAAATAAGGTCTGAAGTTAACACTTATGGGGGCTTATGAGATTTTAACGTTTTTGTTCAACAACATAAAATACATCAGTAAATACATCACATTGTGAATATCCCAAGTTTCTATGCGTAAAAAAAACCCCCTGCAGAAATCCAATTGGGAAATCCCATTGCTTTTTGTCAGTTGAGCCTTATCGATGGTAACTTCCAGGTGAGCCTACAAAAATACGTCATCACTGCACCACTCATTGCAAGAAAAACCAGAAATCCTGCAAATCTTTTACATGTTGGACATATTTTTGCAGCGGTGAACCTCTGAACATTGCCACACTTCATTTTTTCCTCTTCTCTAATACCCTGAAAAATGTTACCCAGCTTTTCTGCTAGAGCATGACTTTAATCCCACTTTGTGCTGATTTAAAATGCTTATGTGGAAGAATCCCGGCAGTATGTGCGTAACAGAATGAGCTGTCATTACAGTCATGTTACAGGCTGGGATCATAGCGGGAGGCAGGGATGGATCGTCTTACACACACACACACACACACACACACACACACGAATCCTGTTCGACACACCGAAACGACGACTAAGGACCTTTAAGAGCATTTTACACAGTGTCTATCAAATGAGTTATTGGAGTAGGATCGGATCAGAAAG
Organism: Eleginops maclovinus; assembly: GCF_036324505.1. Lineage (NCBI taxonomy): Eukaryota > Metazoa > Chordata > Actinopteri > Perciformes > Eleginopidae > Eleginops > Eleginops maclovinus. Next base: position 21,125,361 of record NC_086366.1, on the reverse strand, counting down.
AAATTAGTCAATTTTTACATGACAGACAATAATGTAGTGTCCTCACAATAAAAACAGTGCTCATCCCTAACTGTTGCTAGATTATGTATTACAATAACCAGTATCCTCATCATCACATCCCTTCAGGCGCAAAAGTCACGTCATGATTCCAGTACAAAAGTCACATCTGCTCCAAGCCGTTCCTCACACACTGAGTCACACACACTTAATCTTATCACCGTGATGTCACCATGTCCTCTAGCTTTCCTTTCCTGCTAAAAAAATAAGAATAGCGTTGCTACGGAGACAGAGCCGGGACGTTGTTACATCTTCGTGACGTCTCCCGGGCCGGCCGAAGTATCAGCCAATGGCGAGGCGACGGGCGGGCGTTAATAAAAGCAAAGCTGCTATTTTTGGGAACCGGCCGTGGCGTTACTCAGCAGAGTGCAGTCAGACTTTCACATTCCAGCAGTGGGAAGATGAGCTGCTGCGTCTCTGTAAAGGAATACAAAAGTGAGGCGACCGGAGAGAATCCGTCCTGCTTCCTGTCACACCGGATTCTCACAGAGTTCTTGAACACACTTCAGGAAGTGTGTGTTCAATGATATACGGTCGTGGCTAGCAAAGTGCTCTTTTCATTACAGTGGAATCTGCAGAGCACAGGATTTAGATAAGCCATAGTTAATTAAACTGTAGATTCCCCCCCTCCACATGCTGACTCTCTTTCTCCTGAATAAGAGACAGATGGCACAGGGTATTTATGTAATAGTAAAAAGCCCTTCCTGTAACAGTGCTCATAACTTGATAAGCTCCAGGCTCACGACACTAATGAACCGACCCCGATCACATGTACCTCGAGAGGGCAAAAAGCAGAGCTAGAGACGGGACTATACTCACTTGGATTTCTGCTGTCCTAAAAGGCATCCCTCTGGGTCTGGAAATTAAGAAACTGTGTCATCTCAAAACTCCGATATAGGGGGAATTCCCACCTTCATGTTGAAAATGCACAGGCGCTTCATGGTATTACTTATATTGTACTGCACATATTTTATCGAGCTAAAATGCAGACTTTTGGAGAAAAAAAGCCATAGACAAACGTAGTGCAATACAAAAATAATGAATACTGTATTAATGAACTATCTTGCATATGTTTACCATATTCTCAATGAAATGACAGAAGTTAAAATAATTAGTTTCTATGGTTACAATATATTGATATAGTGGTATAGTTTATAAGAAAATACTTTTTTTTCATGTTTGAATGTGGTTTTATCTCATTCTTCCTCCTCTGTTAATCATAAATATAGTTATTACTTAATAAACTTGTCAAAGAGACACTCCAGTCACAGCTAAATATAAATAGTTACTGCAAAAAAATGTATTAAATCTGGAGCTCATACAGTCGGTAGAAAATGAGAGAAAGAATCAGAAGTATTACAAGTATTTATCAGAGATTCTTTTGGGACTTTTATGTCTTCTACCTTAAGTAAAAATACTTCATTTATCTCTTCCTGATCAATTCAAGGAGAAACTGCAAGTGAGGGCACGACATAAACATAAGTACAGGACAAACACAAACAAATTACAAATTAAAATTAAAAAACAATCCTACATCAAATCTTTTAGGCTCTTTAAGTTTACTGTTCTGTTCACATTGTTGTATGGCTCCTGGAATAAACAAAATACTCTCATATTTAAAAATGTTCACTGTTAAAAATGGCTATATGTGTTTGGGAAAGACAACCCTTTGTTTATTCTTGTGTGAATTTAAATCCATAAATCTAGTTGTCATGTAGTTACATCCCCAGCTAGCTTGAGCCACTTTATTCAGCGTTCATCTGATTGGTGTTCATGCTTTTCAAAAGTCTACATTTTTTGCACATCCGGTCTGAAACTCAATCATGGTGGGATTTCCTAAGTTAGATTTTTAGGGTTTGAAAGTTGTGTGGAAAAGTATCTGTGTGTTAGCAGCGTTATGTCCTTCCTTCTTATGTTGATGCACAGCAGCACGTTAAGGATTATGTGACACTTCCAATCATTTCCCAGCATGCTCGTATCACACATTCTGACACTATTAGTCTGCCGATACCTGTTTTTATGGTGTGACAGAGGACTACTTCTTTGGGGTCGGCGAGGTCATCCTTTGTGCAGAGTGTGGTCCTTCCTGTGCGGTTGTCGGTTCAGGTCACACCCAGGGTTCAAAGAGCCTTGCAGTAAAAAAAATCAGCTAGTTTCAATTCTATAACCCCACCTGCTATCTGATTGGTTGTGCGTTGAAAAGGTCAGTGCTAAAAGGTCAAAGATGAAATAATTTGAACTTTCAACGCAGTGGTCGTTGACAGTTTTGAGCGATGCTGTCTCCATAGAAACACAACAGCAACACAGTAACGCTTTAACCAAGTATCAAGTGAATGCATCTTTTCACTGATTATCTTGTTGGATTAAAGATTACTCTCAACGTAAGGAAAGAAGCTTCTATCCCTTTTTATATTTACATATTTCCACACGCTGATTGATTTTAGGGAACAGTTAGATCATTGTTGGCTCTTTTGAGTGACTCTTCTTTACTGTTTTATTTAAATCTAAGCTTCAATTGAGTTATTTTCCCATTGAGGCGTTCAATGTCTTACCCTTAAACTACAATCTTACAGTACAGCCCTATTAGCCTTCTCTGCGGTCTCACCTTGGATCACCTCATGGTGGTCCTGATGAATAGTTCTTGCAGTTAATGCGCTCGAGCTTCACTGCAGGTGAGGGTAATGGGATGGGGGGGCTTTGTGGGTGAGATAGATTTCCAGTGCCTGTGAGATCAGGTGACAGGCTGCCGGCCCTGCACAGTTGGTCTCTGCCTAGAAAATACAAGCTCCCGTTACCTCACTGTTAGTCTCTCTGCTTGGCCTCCACTCAGCTTGTTTTCATACAGAAAATAGAAGCTGGTCAAAGGAGCTTTTGGTTTCTGTATCACGCCACCATTAAAGCTCTTGAACAGCTAATTAAATGTCACAATTACAGGAACACCTGACGTTTCTTTTGCTGAGGCGTGGACCAGCCTTGTGAGATGAATTCCATTCGGCTTGCGTTTTTCTGAATCGTCTGCTCCCAAGTCGAGGCACACGTTTATTCCTTCTCCACCCCCACATCCTTTGTTAGTTCTTCCTCTAGCTATGCAATTATATAACCACTCAATTTATGTCATGAAGGCAAACTGCAGCAAGTGATGACATAAGTTTAGCAAAGCACTCTGGTACCATTCTAACATCATGATTACCAGCTTTGCCTCGGCGGTGTTTGACTGAGTTTGAATGTCTAGATGTCATGATGTGTTAAGCCGAGAATTTGAAAACTGCAAATCCTTAAGGTGCTCTGATTCTGTGATATCTACCTTTGTAAACATCTCTGCCATCTGGGAGTGATTACCAAGGAGAGGAACTTACTGAGAGATAACAAAAACAAGTTTGTTTCTCAAGATAATGCTCACTAACAACATCCTACTGTATTGTTACTCCCAGACCGACACACAATTCAACTTTGGAGTGTATACAGATCACCTCTTCGTCACATGTGTGGCTTCCTTGTGTGAAATGTACAACAGCTGACCAGAAAAAGGTTTATTGCCAAGATGGTTTACAAGGAATTTGGTTTACAGTGCATCCATAGACACATCAAGAAATTAAATTGTAAGAAAAGGAGCTAAATCATAAAGGAATCAAAACGAAAATGAACTTCAAAATAAAGCTGCCACTGAGGCACCAGATAGTGATAACGCTGGGGGAATGATTTTGTGCAATTTGTTCCAACGATCCAATAATCCAACAGTATGACCGTTTTTACCAATCCTACCCTTCTTTCCTTTTCTTGTGGCATTCATAGTTTATTTCCCTGGTTAAGAAAACATTTGCCCATTCCGGTGCGGCAATCCCACCTCCACCTGTCTCCAATAAATAGCTAAAAACCCAAGCCCAAATCCTACTGTGCTAAAAGCTGTCTTCAAAATAAAAGCACAAAAAATGACACATTTACTGTAAAAAATAAAAAAACAATAAGAAAATACATCTTAAAGTATTAAATAATACATATAAATAAATAGCTCCAACAAGGTCCAAAATAAACCATAGTGAATAAAAACATAGTGTTCTGGGTTACTCAATGGGAAACATATTGATATGGTGGTATACTTTATAAGAAAATGCTTTTTTTTCATGTTTGAATGTGTTTTATTTCATTCTTCCTCCTCTGGTAATCATAAATATAGTTATTACTTAATAAATAACAAGGAGACACTCCGGTCACAGCTAAATATAAAATGTCTTTATTCTTGTGTGAGTTAAAAAACTTAAATCTAGTTGTCATGTAGTAAGAAATTAAAATGGATTTTCCTCCATAATTTAATCTGTATATTCTGTCTTTTTGTCTTTCAGAATTCAAAGAGTGCCCAAGGCCTGGTGGGATTAAAGAACCTAGGAAACACAGTGAGTACTCTCAGCATCCACATAGAAGTTTGATAATGTGTGTGTGGAGCCACATGTCTTTACACACCCTCCTCATCCGGGGGGGTGTTACACTGAGCAGTTTGTTGAATCCACACAGGAGGGGTGGTCCAGAGGTTCTATCTACCAGGCAACAGGCAGAAGGACAGCTCTTAAAATAAACGTGTGGTGTGTGAATGTGTATCTGTGTGTGTGTTTTTACAGTAACCTTATCAGAGCACTCTGAACTCTGGACCAGGGGGGACTCTATTTCTCTGGATCCTCCAAAACTGCAGAGGGCTGACCCTTCTTTCCCTTTGTCTTTAATCCCTGTCAGGTTTACATGATGTTAGAGGCAACTGCCGGTTAGCTTAGCTTAAAGGGACAGTTTACTCCAACACCCAAAAACACATATTTATCCGCATGCCTTTAGAGATATTTATCAATTTGAATAGTTTTGGTGGGAGTGTTGGAAATAAAACACTGTAGAATATACACCGTAATCCCTGTTTTATTTTTGGGGGACTTTATGACTCAAGCTAAGGGCTGTATAGTTTTATTTCATTGGAGAGAAGGCACTACAGGTAGGGGGAAAAATATGTATGATTTATGAGTGGACTGTCCCTTTTAAGAGTGGACCAAAGTGGAATAGCAGAACTTTTTTTGAAGCAATTTTTATTCTGGTGTTATAAAGGACTATTTCTTCGTCTTTAAAGACTGCAAATTGCCGCCATTTTGTTTTCAATTACGCTAAGCTAAGCTAATAACCTGTTGGCTATAGCTTCACATTATTATTATTCAGGTTATATTAGAGAGGTATCAATCTTCTCATCTTACCTTTTGTAAAAAGTGGTTAAGCATATTTATGCTTTTTGGGGTGGGGTGAAAGGAGGTGCTGCAGCACAGGCAGTATGAGCAAAATAAAGAGCTTTTTGAACATCAAAGAGGCATGAAATAGAAATATGAACCTGAAAATGTGCATTACATGTCGTCTTTCCATTCATCTATGGATAACATTTAAATCAGCGAGGCAACGGTCGCTCAAAAAAAAAAAAAGTAAAGCATTTTATAGTTTGAACTAGATGTCAGAATCCTGGTGAATTTGCCATCTTTTTGTACATAAAAATGTGTAAGTGTCATTAATGAAAGATGTCATTTAATCATGTTATCTCCCTGTTGCGTTGTTTTCCCTCGCAGTGTTTCATGAACAGTATCCTGCAGTGTCTCAGCAACACACACAGCCTGCGGGACTACTGCCTGCACAACTCGCACCGCAGAGACCTTAACAACAACAGCCGCACCAACACAGCCCTCATGGAAGGTGAGGGACCAGTCACTCAGGCCCCTTAGAGGCTGAAACAAGACCCCTTTACAGCCGCTCACACTCACTACCTCTTCACCCCTGCATTAGATCTGCTTCTTTCAGGACACATCATCTTTTTTAGGCTCTAACTATATGTTCCTCAGCCTTTAACGTGAATACACACTTTCAAAAATGATTATTTAACACAAGTATCACAATATACAAATGTACTATAGGAGTTCTGTCCTCTTTCTTTTTGCTATTGCATTTATAATAACAATTTAGATGTGATGATTCATATTTCAATAGTCTGCACATTTTTGGTTTAGGTACCTTTCAAACTGCTTGAATTGTACTCTTAAAAAGCTAAACAAACCTTGTTTTAAGTCTTCAAAACAAATATCTGACACAAAATAAAACTGTGGGGTTGTTAACTTGACCTGAATACACTGTTATGTAGAATCCACCAAATGTGTTTCTTCATCCCGGTGAGTATGAGTAATTGGAGTGTTTGTGTTGCGGTAGAATTTGCCAAGCTGATACAGACCATGTGGACGTCGTCCAGCAGCGAGTCCGTCAGCCCATCAGAATTCAAAACGCAGATCCAGAGATATGCTCCCAGATTTGTGGGATACAAGTAAGCTTTGTTACACCCTTCACTCTGACAGAAGTCAAGAGGTAGGACGGTAAAATCAGCTGACACTTACAATTCTGACTGAGTGTTTGTGTGTCCTGCAGCCAACAGGATGCCCAGGAGTTCCTGCGTTTCCTCCTGGACGGTCTGCACAACGAGGTCAACAGGGTCACGGTCAGGCCGAGAGGCTCTGTTGAGGACTTTGACCACCTGCCGTAAGTCCTCTGCCCCCCTGGCCTTCACCTGGATGTCATTAAACAATTTCAAATGACTACAAAGAGACACAAATTGACTGCAAATCAACCAAATAGACACAAAATGACAAAAAGACACAACAACACACGGATCCTAAAATAATACACAAAATGACACCAGAACTCCTCCAATCATCCCACAGTGATATGAGTGACAGTAAATATTAATAAGTAATACAATTAAAATGGAATAAATAAAATGTATAAATCAAAGCTTATTTATCCAGCCCAACATCACACATTTTACATTTGTCTCAGGGGACTTGAGTATAGAAACAACTGCAGAGACACAAAAAGTCTGAACAACATCACAGTCTGTGTGTTTGTAGTAGAAGGGGTGGGGTCTCTTGCGTGTTTTTGCCAAAGGGTCTATTGTATCATAAGCGCCTGTGATGGTATACAGTTTGTAAACAGGGATTAGACGGAGGCAACATTAGTCATTAAGATTCTTCCTTACGCTTTCAATCAGGGCTCCCGGGACGCTTTCACCTCCTGTGTTGCCGAGTGGTTTCCTCTGTGGGTCCCGAGTCAGAGTAACGCTCCGACTCGTCCTGGATGTGATATCTAACACTGTGTTTCAGGGTTAATCTCTGTGTATTACACTCAAAACACCACAAAAAACCCAGTGCATTAATACCAAACAAAATGCAGATCCATTCCCAGCTCAAATTCCTGTCCCAGGCGGGAGCTGTAAAAAAGTGGGTCAGGTCCCTATGTAGTGTCTGGGTTCTGCTCTGACCCATTTCATTATTAACTCCTTTTCTCAATCAGAACAGATTAGTTTTCTGATCAGTGTGTTTCCGCCATTTTCTCAATGACTCCAGTATTCTAACAGTCTCCTCTGTGCTCCGTGTTCAGGGACGAAGAGAAAGGGAAGAAGATGTGGAGCAAATATCTGGAGAGAGAAGACAGTAAGATAGTCGGTGAGTAGAAAAGCAGCATTGATTTTTATTATATTATAGTAAAATGTATAAGTGTATACATTCAATGTATTTGTTTTTTGTGTCGAGTCTAGACATATTCACATACTGTATAGGTGACAGGTCATAAAGCCAGATAAAACTTACAGTATATCTCATATATATCTCATCTTTGTAGACGTGTTTGTCGGGCAGCTGAAGAGCTCTCTAACCTGTAGCCACTGCGGGTTCTGCTCCACCGTCTTCGACCCCTTCTGGGATCTCTCTCTACCTATCAGCAAGGTTAGGAAACACAAACACACACACACACACACACATACACACACACACACACACACACACACACACACACACACACACACACACACACACACACACTGGTGAGCCTTGCATAACAAGTCCCAGAAGGTCAGCAGACACATGTCATTACAATAGGTGGTGCAGAGGTGACCTTTCCCTGTGCTTCTTGTTAGGGCACTAGTTTGAAGAAAATCTAATCACAATTATTTAGTTAAAATACCTCAATATACTTTAGATATTGTGATGATATAGTGGTGCAGAAACGCTCACTTAAACTAGAAAAATACTAAGCATTTTACCTCTACCGATTCCCTCCTCTCAAAGTCAGCGTATTTGTGTTTAGAAGCTTGAAATAAGGTCTTTAGTTCACACAAGCATAAGAGATTTTCACATTTATTTCTACGACATAAAATGTGTCAGTGGATTCTCCATTTGTAAATGTCCCAAGCTTCTATGTGTTCTTAAAACCTTACTAAGTAACCTGCTAAACGTCATCAAGCCGAACATTAGCCGCCTTTAGCTTAGCGGTGGTGATGGGCAGCCATGCGATGTACGGTAGTTTGTTTATAGCCTAGCATTAGCTTAGTACTTTTGGCGATTGCATTGAGGCTTCAAAAATCACAAAATTGGGTTAATATGTCGGGATTATCCTGCTGAACAAAACGTGTTGAATATTGTGTGTTTGCCACAGGATAGAGAGTCTTTTCTGCAATATAGCCAAATCCAGTGAAGAAATCCCACTGCTTTTTGTCGAGGGAGCCATTGCGAAGCTAACTTCAAAATCTTTTTACAAAATAATTAAACAATAACAATATTGACTTATAATCAGCAATAATGTGGATTTAAAGACTGAATGGGCTAAGGCAAATAATAGAACAGTTTTAGTCTGTTAAATTCAGAAAATAACATCACTTTTCTATAATGCGGCCGTGAAAACCAGGATATAAACTCACCATATCCTAAATGTAACACTATATCTAGTCTCATTATGATAATAATATTCCATGATGATTTAAAGCATTATAAATATCTTCCCTCTTCCTTAACATGAGCTTTTTGGTTTCCCCCTGTCTCTGTTTGTGCTTTGCTTTGTGTGTGAATGTGTGTGTATGTGTGTGTGTCTGTGTGCATGCTAATGTGAATGCATCTATGTTTGTGCTCAGAAGGGCTACGGTGAGGTGAGCCTGATGGACTGCATGCGGCTCTTCACCAAAGAAGACGTCCTGGACGGAGATGAGAAGCCGGTAAGAACCGACGGAGCGGGGAGGCCTCCTCAGTGCTAGAACATGACTCAACATTTTTTAGGTCCTGTGTCCACATAGCGACTTTATCTTGCATTTTCATTCTGCTAGTAATTCCCAATGTTTTGAAATGTAACTGTAGGACTCCCCAAGTCCTGGATTCAAAATATTTCTAACAATCTGTATTTCCTCTCCATAGACGTGCTACAGGTGTAAAGCCAGGAGAAGATGTACTAAGAAGTTCACAATACAGAAGTTCCCCAAGATCTTAGTGCTGCGTATCCTTTCCTCTGGACAGTAGTGTCTGGTACAGATGCGGATGTGATGTTTGCAGTGAGCCTCAGTGCGTGTGATCCAAGGCAACACTGTAGTGCAATCTGCATTAGATTTAGTCTGCGGTATGAGCAATCAGACAAAACACTACTTTGTGTGATTCGCTAAATTTGTGGCCATTTTCTTGAGAAGGGGGAAAAAACATCAAGAGAAAAAGATATTCTCTGGGATAAAAGTATCAAAATCCCAAGAAAAAATCCAGAATCAAGTACACTTATAATTGGCTTTAGCGATGAGGAAATACTCTTGATTCTAGCCCCACCTTATCACTAGAGGCATCAGGCCTTTGATTAGACAACATACTGATTTTATTAAGGGTTTTTTTCTCATTATTTTCTCATCTCATTTACAAAACATGTTAACCTATAATGACCCTAATGTGCCGTCGTACTGTTGAACCTGCGGCTTTAACATAGTAAAAGCACACTAGTTGTTTGAACAGCTCTGACCAGTCATGTATTCGAAACACAGTGTGGTGTAAAGTCTGTAGACTCAGATCCACTAACCAGATGTTGATTGACTGAATGTTAAAGACCAGCGTAGATATTTCATTCTGCCAGTAACAGAGCGTCTGCACAGTTGCACATGGTGTTGTGAGAGTGTACTGAAGGGTACATACAGAGGAGTTTGTTCCTTGACTCCCCTCCTGCTCAGACCTGAAACGCTTCTCTGAGGCCCGCAGAACCAGCAAACTGTCCACCTTTGTTAACTTCCCCATGAAGGATCTCGACCTGCGGGAGTTTGCCTCGGAAAACAGCAGTAAGTTCCCCTCTACCCTCCAGATATCGGATTCATGATGTGCATCCCAGCTGATATTTAATCCAAAATCATGTAATAGTAATGGAGAGACAAACGGTGGCAGTATGTCGTATGTCGAAAGACTTAAGTGTGTGTTTTTGTCCTGTTTCAGTCAATGCAGTGTACAACCTGTACGCAGTGTCCAACCACTCAGGCACCACTATGGGCGGCCACTACACAGCCTACTGTCGCAATCCCAACTCGGGAGAATGGTACACGTTCAATGACTCCAGGTAGGTTCTACTAATGTGATTCCATCAGGATAAAAACAAACACCAATTACATGTAGAAAAAGGACATGATTAACCATTAAAGGTGACTCTGGCATAATGTTTTTGTTGTTCAATCATATTATTATTATTATTATTAATAATAATAATAATAATAATAATAATAATAATCTTGTTTTAAATGTTAGTGTTGGCTTCTTAAAACTAAACATCTTGAATAAAGACAAATCAAGGAGCTCCCACCAAAACTGTCAGACTGTCAGCGCTAATCAAATATAAAGGAAGATGTTCTTTCTGCCTAAGGTTCACATTTTCAGTTGATTCCAATGAAACAGAGCATCTCATGCGACCACCTCGCCAAAAAAGTCAGAGAGTGCTCTGGCTTTTTTGTGACTTCTCAGAGCGATCCAAGTTGAAAATATATATCTTTTTAGAAAAGCACGGCTATCATCACCGTAGAAATTGGTTGAAAAGTTAGTCTTTGGCCGTGTTTCTTGGACGGAAACTATCATAACATTGGAGCAGATTGGTTTGGCAGACTTTCTCGTTCTACAAAGTGTGAGAGGAAGAGACTTCCGGTTGGTTGTAATAGTGAAAAAACAATGTTCAAATATATAGTAGCACAAATAAGTAAAGAAATCCAAGGGGGCGGAGCTTGTCTGGCAGACACTGATACACTTTCGAGATATTAGCAATTTTTGACAAAATTTTGCCAGAGCAAAAAAAAAAAACACATTTCTCATGTTGTTCCCTGACATGAATACATCACAGTCCCTGTTTACATCACTCAAAGGATAATGATAACCTTGTTTAAATAACTCAAATCAAGCGCCTCTTTCTCAACATTAAACCTTTTCCCTTCTCTTTCTCTGCAGAGTAACGCCAATGTCCTCCAGCCAAGTGCGCAGCAGCGACGCCTACGTCTTGTTTTACGAGCTGGCCTCCTCCTCGCGGATGTGAAGCCTCCTGGAGGACGACGGGCCACAACACCTCTCTGACTGACGGACAGACTGATGGGGATAATAAAGAGAGCTGGTGTCTGCCGAGCCTATTTTGGACTTGTGTTGGGACATATATCACACACACACACACACACACACACAAACACACACACACAGATCCCCACTAGCCTGGAGGCCGCTTCTCTCCACACGGAGAGCCGGAGAGAGGAACACTCTGGAAACCACTGATCCACCAGCCCTGCTTCTCTCTCACCGTCTCTGCTCTCGTATTCTGGGTGGAGGTGTGTGTGTTTACCGTGTGTGTGTTTATGTGTGTGAGTGAGTGTGCAAGGCTGACAAAGGGCAATAATCCCCTCCAATCGACCTTCCGGTGAATCTGTTCCTCTCTATGCACTGAAACATCCTGACCGCGCCTTCGCTTCTCTCTTCTCGTTTGCCTCGAACCATTAAAACTCACTTTTTTTGACATTTCTTTCTGCTTCGAATTTTGTTTAATGTTTTTTTGGGGGGAGGGGGGGGAGGCGGCAGCCCCCCCACTTTGGACTGTGGAGAGTGACAGTAAGAGGACTGCTCATGGTTACAGGAGCCTGCAGCCGCCCCCCCCCCCGCTCCCCGGCCCGCTCACTGTTCACGGCCTTCCCTTCCCCAAGCACCACAACACTCCCAACGTCTCCGTCCGACAACCCCCCCCTCTCGCTCTTTCTCCTATGGTGGCTGGGAGGCCGAGGGCACTGTGAGCGTGACATGTTTCAGAGGACGACCCTCCAAACGTGTGTCTTATTTCTTTTGTTTTGTCCCGTGTGGCTGCTACTGATGTTTTGAAAGTGCTGTGAGCGGATGAATGGACAGAGGAGTACGGATCTGCTAAGGATTAATAATATAGACGATAACCACGCTAACAATCCTCATTGTCAGCATGAGGTCTTTTCTTCCTCTCTTGTTTCATGCCATTGAACAACACGGAAATAATGTTTTAAAGAAGAAGAAGAAGAAGAAGAAAAACACTATATCTGTATATTTTTATATCCTGATGCAAAATAGAGAATGTACTATTCAATGGTGCTGAAAATGACCCATAACTGTTTTCAGTTGGTTTATTTCCCAGGTTTCAAGAGAGAAAAAAATGATTATTTATGCTTACAGGTGATAATGTGATGAGTCACACTTTTTAACAGTAATATATACTTATATATATATATATGTATTCCTATATATATATATATATATATATAAAAATATATATATGGATGAATAAAAGTTTTAAAAAGTGGTTTTACTTGGAGTGTTTGTCTCTTTTTAAGAAAAAGAGAAAACCATTGATCAATTAAAGAACCTATTTTGAATTTTCAACAAAATATCCATATCAAATGGAATATATATATCATTTGTAAAGAAATGTAAAGACGTGTTACCTCGGCTAGGCTGCATTGATTTGGCTTTTCAATAAAAACTGCTGAATTATCAATAAAGTATTCATATAAAAGATAAAACGCTAAAATATATGTAGAAAATCCAGTTAACATTAAGTGCAAAATAAAAAGGTGTGTCCTGCTTGTCATTAGTAGTATTACAATACTACGATTCGGAATGACTTGGTCACATGACATGGAAAATATTGAGAAAGAATTTGACTTCAAAAGAAAAAAATGCTGAATTTCATTACAATATTTAAATAAATGAAAAACTTAAATCCTATTAAAAGAAGTTTGTCCTACTCGTGCAGCATAGTATAACAATGCTGCATAAACGTGTGTTGACTTGGTCATAGGACATGGAAGCTACTGAAAAAAATACAATAATTTTCTTTAGGAAAAAAGTTGAATTTTCAATAAATATGAAATGGAAATAAAGGTTTGTCCTGCTGATCAGGAATAGAATTTCCATGCTGCTTTGTTTATGAGCGACTCATTCAAACTCCATTGAAAACATTAGATTTTCCTATAGAAAAATGCTAAATTCAAACTTAATTAAATAAATGTATAAAGATTGAAAAACTCAAAAATCTAATTAAAGGGGTGAGTTTTCTCCTCAGAGTAGTTTACAATTCCGCTTTAATTCTGGGTCACTTGGTCACATAACTTTGAGAAAAACAAGAATTTTCAATAGAAGAAATGTTGAATTTTCAATAAAATCTTCACATAAAATGGAAAAATTAAAAGAGGAGTTTGGTTCTCTCAGATTTTTACAATGCAGCATTGTTTTGGAGTCACTTAGTCACATTACACAGCTATTGAGAAAAACAGAGTCTATTCAACAGAAAAATGCTACATTTTCGATAAAATATAAAAATAACTAAATCCAATTAAAAGAGGGTTTCCTACTCATCAGGACGCCAACAGATGGACGTGATTGCTTGCAGAAAATTAAGATCTCAAGTAAATGAAAGCTTCTCTTGGCATAATATAAAAATCACATCACCATTAAAGTCATATCGTTTATTTTTAAGTGTTTTCTGTGTCAGTTTTGAAAGGACACAGCATATGTTTACAAACGCATTAACTACAGAAAAAATGTGAAGCCAAGTGTGTGTATTTTATGTCATAAAGCCTCTATTTAAGTGTGAGTCATTTTATTACCAAAGCCACTTACCAGGAACTTCTTCTGTGAACTTTGAAACTAATACATTAGGTAATCATGTGGCCTGGCTGTTCCAATCCTAATGCTTTTCCTCAGAACAACAGGAAGTAAACGCCGAGCTGGAATCACTTGTGAAGAGACATTTCACACTGTAGCTTTGATACACTGTGGATTATAAAAAAAACAGACAACCTTGACATGGCAGCTTCTTGGGGTGAGTCACTGTGGAAAAGTAAGTAAGATTATGCAATAGATTATTTGTATAAACAGGAGATCCTTTACGTTTGTCAGGTCTAGAGTCAAGCCTGTCTCAGGTGGTGGTGCTGTTACTGGGTGAGAGACAAAGTGGGAAGAGCTCAGCAGGAAACACCATCCTGGGGAAACCAGCCTTTCGCAAAAAAACGACTCATAGCTCCAAAGACACCGGCACCATTTTTGGATTACAAGTAAAAATACAATTTTTTACAGCTTGGATCGAATAATTTTAACTCAAAATCTCATCTTGAATCACTTAATTTCATCACTCAGGTGACAGTAGTGGACACCCCAGGGTGGCTGACCAACTGCCCCACTCCAGACAGGGTATCCCAGGAACTGTGCAGAGGAGTGTCCCTCTGCCAGCCAGAGCCCCATGTCATCCTGCTGGTGCTACCCACCACCTCCCCCTTTGGCCTGGAGGAGTGGAGGACCATGGAGGCCGAGCTCAGACTGCTCCAAACATTCATCTGGCAGCGAGCTATGGTCCTCTTCACCCATGGAGACCAGTTAGGTAAACTAATAAACATTTGATAAATTAAGGGCAATATAACCGACTACTATGTGGTTTGTTTGTCAGCAAGAGTAGAGAAATGACAGATTCTCAGGAAACTTGAAAGAACCTTAACCCTAACCCTAATCGTAATCCTAACTCTTATCCTAATCCTAGTACCAGTGGTGGCGGCTGATGGAGTTTTCTCCAGGGGGGGCTATAACTCCAAAATGTATATTAAAAAAAAAAGCATGCATACATGTACTAAGGTATCAAACGAGTGTATTTACATAAATGAAAACAACAGAAAACAACATTATAGATAGATAGATAGATAGAAGTGCAAAGAGAAACAAGTGCGATGTATAGAGTATGTACAGTATATGCAGTTAAGAGTGATTATGTAAAGATAAGGGCAGTATAAAGAGGTGGGAATAATTGGCATACTATAAACAGATGTAGTATGAACAAATATACAGATGTGCTATATTACTATACAGATGGCCAATATACATATATAATAAATATCTATCTATCATACTCTATATATCTATCTCTCTATCTATCTCTAGATATACCTCTATCTCTATATATTTAAATAATATATATCATATATAACATGGACAATACACATACTTTATGACAGAAGGCTGTGACGTCAGCCCCGCCGCCAAATCCAGCTGCATTCAGCTCGGGGCGCAGGAGAGGTGCGCCCCTCTCCTGCGCCCCAACATCGTCCTATCTCTTGTATTGAAGAGGAGCTACTGCGCATGTACAACTTTTAACGAGAGTCTAAGGGCAAAGATTCCTGCACCCCAGGGCGGAAATACGTCACCAATCAGACAATGTCAACGAACGAAACAACTTTACTCATCATTAACTATGAAATATTTATTTTGCACATCTAAAAAAATATATATATTTCGAAATATTTTTATTTTATTATTTAATTTTTATTTAATTTTTATTTAATTTTTTTTAACTTTTATTCAAGGAAATGTGGTGAGAGGTGAGTGGTGGGGCGGCGCCCTAGCGCCCTCTATTGGCCAGCCGCCACTGCCTAGTACTAACAAAGTGTTGATCAGAAACCAGGGGGTGGGTATGCACAAATATTGTTTCCCTTTTTTCAACTTTCCCAGAAGAGCATTTTTTGGAGAGCTGTGCTTTGAGAATTCCCTTCTAGTTCATTTTTTGGTTTGTACGCTACATGCATTTGTTAATTCATTTGTTGGGTTCTACATATTCCTAACGGTGAAACAAGATCACAAGATGATAAAAGGAAAGAAAGATAATATATTTGGCTGAAAAAAATATCAATAAAAGTCAGTGTTAACAAGAATATCAATAAACAAGAGTATCAATAAAAGTCAGTGTTTAATCCATGGGATGACCATTTTGGTTGGCCTTGTTGATTCAAAATATGTATGCAACAGAACAAGATTTAGGTAGTGGAAGCTGTTTTGTTTCTGTTTGTAGTCCAATAGTATAGACCAATCATGTTTGATCAGGCTTTGGTTGCATTCAAGTAAAGGGCTGTGTTGAAAGTTTAAAAAGGTGGGACATAAACAGCAATGTTGGAACCCAACAGCTATTGTGTAGGAATGATTTCTCTTTTTATTAGAATCAGAAACAGAATAACCTTACAATAAGCTTTGGTTTAGATATCTGCGATATTCATGTCCGTCTCAGGATGAACTTATGTGCCATCATCCAGTCAAAATGTCATTTTGTCAAATAATTTGATTTACCTAAAGGCATCCCCGTCAGACAAGGCTGTAAACTGTGCTCTTGGGCTAATTATCAAGTGGGACCATGCTAACACAAAGTAAGATGCTTACCACAATACCTGCTGGATATCAGAATGATAGTATTTTCATTGTGTCATGCTGACATTAGCATTAGGCTGTAGACATTCCTTCCTTACTAAACTGAAGGGCCTTTGGCTCTCTCCATTGATGCAGGAGTCCTCCCTATCCAGGAGCATGTTAGGCGCCAAGGTCAAACTCTTCATTGGCTGCTGGAGCGATGTGGGAACAGGTACCAGGTAATGACCAACCAGTCTGGGGCCTCAGAGGCTCAGCTGGCAGAGCTGTTTCAGAAAATCCAGAAGATGATAGAGATAAACAAGCGACCCAGAGGAGTCCGGGACCGGATGTACACCCAGCTCAGACGAGAAGTGAGCTTAAGGGAGGCGAGTAGGTCGCAAGGAAGACAAGAACAGGTGGAAATGAGAAACATGCATGATGTGCATGATGGGAGGCCATGGCCAAGAAAGCAGCTGGCCTCCAAAGAACTACAGCTGAGACTAGAAGTGAGCTTAAGGGAGGCGAGGAAGTCGCAAAGAAGACAAGATGAGGTGGAAATGAGAGACATGCATGGTGGGAGGCCATGGCCAAGAAAGCAGCTGGCCTCAAGACAACTACATTTACCCAGAGGTAAGCCGCGTTCAGTGTTTTTGCTTTAATTTGTTGACATGAGTCGAAGGTTTTTGAACACTTACATTTTGAATTACCTCTTTGAATTACTAAATTCATTAAAAAGATAGTGTTAAAAATAATGTTCGCCTGTTTAAACATGATAGTGAAATGAATCATGTTATGAATGAGATATATATGATATGATATGTAAGTGGCGATATCCAAGAACATAAGAATATTCCAGATTTGTTAAGATAAGGCGTTTGCAATAGACTAGGTGAAGGATATACTGTATGTCCTGCCAATAAATATCACAATTCAACTAAATCATTACTAACGTTGAGGCAATATTTTTTGTAAAACCATTTTTCTGGAATTATTTATCATTTAAAATATGGAGATGCATTATCTATTGCTAACTTTTTGTGAACTCTACCAACCAAAATAGAAAGAGGGAGAGTTTTTCATACTTTTTTCCACTTTTCCACTTTCCACAGTGCATGAAAAACACATGTTTCTGCCTGTTTGTCTTCTGAGATATTTCTAATTATGCCCTTAATCAGAAGAAGAAATGATGTTGCAATCTAAAATGTACTGCACTATGTCATTGCAGGATTCCCAGCTGGGTCAGTTGGTGTCAAACCTGCCCTTACCCTCATCCTGCTGGGAAGGAGGAAGTCAGGAAAGAGCTCAGCAGGAAACGTGATTCTGGACAGTGAGGAGTTTCAGACCGACACCAAAACAACCAGGTGCTCTGTACGCCATGGGGAAGTATCGGGGCGGCCTGTGATCATTGTGGACACGCCCGGGTGGAGTCTGTATGGTCTGGCCAATTCCAAGCAGGTCAGGATGGAGATCAGTCGAAGCCCTTCCCTCTACCCTGTTAGGAGCAAAGTGATGTTCATGCTGGCTGTACCAGTGGGCCCCTTCAGAGAGAAAGACAGGAGAGCGGTAGAGACGCACCTCAGCATTTTGGGGGAGGATGTATGGAGAAGCACTGTGGTGTTGTTCACTTACGGAGAGGAGCTGAGGAGTAAGACAGTACAGAATCACATCGAGCAGAGTGGAGAGCCTCTGCAGTGGTTGATGGACAGATGTGGACAAAGGCACCAAGTGTTACACACATATACAGGAGACAGGACTCAAGTACAGCAGCTGCTGCAGATGGTGGAGCAAGTAAGGTAATGCTGTAGTGATGCAGGAACAAGTACTAAAACTGAAAACTAAGAAAAGCATTTTACATCTTCCAGTTCCCTTTTCTTGAAGTAAGACCCTTTTTGAACATGTTTTTTGTTAGATGCCTGAAATAAGGTCTGAGGTTAACACAAGCTGAAGATATTTTAATATTTTCAGCCAAAATCCAACGGGAATTCATATTGATACATTGTCATTATTTTAGAGAAAGTTTATTTAAGTGAATTACAGAATCCTTTGTTTCTCCATCACATTGGTGAAAAGGTGATCCCATAACTTTCCCTAGCGTATTTCAGTATTCACGGGCAAAGTGCCCACAAGTTGTATTATCATTTAATTGAATGTGTGATTTTGAAGGGTTTTAACCCGTAGAAATACATACAGGTCTAATAGTCGAGTCACAGAATACATTCTAGATTCACATAATCCTGTTTTTTTAAATTTATATGTAATTAATAATTATATTTGTTCATATTTCATGTATATATTGTACATCATTTGTGTATATCTGAATAAAGTGATTCGTCCGAACTCAATTTGATCTTCATGCAGTTTGCTTTGGTCATTCCTTGCTATTGGTTTAAAATGCCTCTCTCTCAACCAATCGCAGGCCTCCAAATGAAACGTGTCCTTTACAGAGGGGAAGTGCACAGTGAAAAGAGTTGAAACGAGAACAGCCGTTTAAGAGCCGGGACAGGCTCACGGTATTACCGACCAATGTTAGCAACATTAAGCTCGGTCCCACAGGCTATTGTCACTGGAGCCATTGAGCCTGTATTTGATATATTCAGAATTATCATGGCGGTGTAACGTCAACATCGGCGGCTACAGGAAGAGGAAGATCTCGGCTGAGATAATGTTGACCGCCTTGGTTTGCGGAGCTGTGGCGTTTCCAGGACTTTTCTTCAGCTTCAGGAAAGCACTGAGACACAAGTTCACTCACTGGAGTGAAGCCGACGTACTTTGCGTCAGTGAGAGGTCAGCACACACACACGCACACGCACACGCACACACACACACACACCGAACTCCATTAAGACATGCACCAATTTAATGGGGTCTTGCTTATCTATCAATGTAAATGCCTTTTGGGGATTTATTAACTATTTTATATTAGTTAATACATAGAGCCGGTTAATTTGTCACGCATATAATAAATTATCTTATTTTTAAATCATAGTTTTTCCGTAATACATGTCCACATGTTATAATACGCCGTATAAAAAGTTACAATTGTCTTAATTATTTGGTCATATGTGTGTAATATGTTGGCCGAAAATATCACATTCAACCTCTGACAGGGATAAGTACTGACTTAATGTTTTCTAATGTAGGCATTGGTGCCGAAAAGAAAGAGATCAATTAAACTCGTATATATTTTAATGGAGTTTTGTGACGCCCTGCCCCTCTCTCTGCCCATTGGTTGTGGGACTTCCCTGGGTGGAGATTGGGACAGGGCGTCAGGCCAATTGGCCACACCTGTGGGGGTATAGGGATCCAGAGTTTTAAGGGCTGGGTAGCCATGTGTTCAGTTGTCTCTTTGCTGCTTCTAGGCTGAGCTTTGGGCTCAGTCTTCCACTCGCCATGTGGTCTTAAGTATAATTTCTTTTGTTTAAGTATAATCATTTATGTTTACTTTAACCAGTAAACAACATGAGTTACTAATAAATTAGTTTTTGTTTATTTCATGTGTGGACTCCCTTTATTTTGCCACTACCTGACCCGGTGTGTGGTCAGGTAGTGGCAAAATAAAGTCTAGGCAAACTCTAGGCTTTCCTAGAGTTTGGAGTGGCAATGATGTAATTCAAGTCTGAAGCCTGCCGTACTACAGTGTACGGACCGGAGAATTTTGCCTCAAAGGGAGAAGTCACAATAGGTTGCAAAAACAAAACCTGGTCACCAGCCTGAAACCGCTTAGGCTCTGCACGCCTGTCATACAGAGCTTTGATTTTGTGCTGTGACTTTACCAATTTCTCTTTTGCACTTTTCAACCGCCAAAACCAATTTGTCACGCAAAATAATATTTTTAATCATAGTTTTTCCGTAATACATGTCCACATGTTATAATACGCCGTATAAAAAGTTACAATTGTCTTAATTATTTGGTCATATGTGTGTAATATGTTGGCCGAAAATATCACATTCAACCTCTGACAGGGATAAGTACTGACTTAATGTTTTCTAATGTAGGCATTGGTGCCGAAAAGAAAGAGATCAATTAAACTCGTATATATTTTAATGGAGTTTCGTGTAATTGTCAACAAGCCATTAGTTTGTTGCGTCTTTCAAGTTTATCTTTTCCTGCACAAGACTTTTAAAGTACAATGTATTATTTTAAATGTTTCTTCAGGCTGGTGTCCGCCATCCATGCGTCTTTGGCCACTGCAGCTGGAGTCACAGTGGTGGCATCCTGCAATGACGTCATGACTGACAGGTAGGAGTTATGATTGAATTTATATAAATATTAGTTTGTATCATCATTAGGACTATTTAAAATCGGTTTACTAACACTAGTGCAATTAAAATCATTCAATCAGTTTGGGTGGCTCTTGTGGCCAAACGAAATCAAGTTAGTTTGTGTTTTTTTACATTAGATTTAAGGTTTGCATAACACTGTTATTTAAGTGCAAATGCTCTCTTTCTCCATGCAGTCACTGGCTAGTCAATTGGTTTGTTTCGTTCGGAGCTCCCTATATGACCTTTGACATCTTTGCCATGTATCTGAGCCACTACCACACTCAGAGGGTCAGAGGTCATCCCAGTTCATCGAGAGGCCACTCTCTTCAGATGGTGAAGGCTTTCCTCACTAAGGACTGGATGTTGGTCCTCCATCACCTGGCACTGCTACTCATTTTTATGCCCATCACTCTGGTAAGTTTGGAGGAGGAATCACTGACGTAGTGTTTGACCAGTTTGGTATGAACACTGATTCACTGAGTCTGCTGACTGCCTCCTGTGTCTCATCTGCAGTTCTTCAGGAGGGGACTGGGTGATTTCTTCATCGGCTGCTTGTTCACCACAGAGTTCAGCACACCTTTTGTCTCTATTGGAAAGATTCTCATCCAGGTAAACTGTTCAGACATCAAAACATTTTAGCCTTTCAGGATAAGGATATCAATCAGGAGTCAAATTTACAATCATAAAGCTGTCACTGCAGCTAATGGCCCAGGAATTAGGGTGGTGCAGGGGTGACGTATTATTGTAGGCCCACCCAAAAGTTAGTATCGCAAGGGTTCCTTCGTTTATGAGACATTTATGAGACTTAACATGTTTTGTTCAGCAGGATAATCTCCACATTTCTGAAGCGACCTTGCAGTTGCCAGAAATAAAAGATTAACGTACAGTAATGCTAAACAAACTACACCACGGTCGCATGACCGTCCATCACCACCTTAAGCTGAAGGCGGACTCGTGTCGGTGTGATGGCGCTTAGTAGTTTATTTAAGTCTTGTTAGCAACCGCCTTTTTATGGATGTTAATTGACATATTTTATGTCAAGAACTTTAAAATCTCTTGTGTTAACTACAGAACTTATTTCAGGCGTCTTACTAATAGCAGATAAAAAAAACCCCGTAACTTCGAAACGAGGGAACTGGACGTGGTTAAATATTAAGTCTTTTAAAGGTCTTTGAACTCAATCCTGCACCACTCTATATTTGAAGGTCTAAAGAATTACGCTGGTAAAATAAAAAGAGAAAACTTGAACTACTCATAAAAGTAGTCAATTGAAATATAAAAAGTCAAATTCAATAAAAAAAACGTTAAGGACCAAGTATCTTAAAGTAATGACTTTTAAAATAAATATATAGAAAGAAATATTTAGTGAAATATTTTTAAAAAGTAATTCTCACTATTTCACTAATTAAAATGACTTTCAGGATCTCTTTTTTTCTCCATTACATTGACGGAACTTGTTAGATAGATACTTTATAAAAAATATATTCATTCCGGCTTTTTCTGGCCCACTGTCTACATCAGGGGTGCCCAACCTTTTTTGAACCAAGATCTACTTTTAAAGTTGATAGTGTGTTGAGATCTACCAAGCCATATCGAAAGCCATAGCGTAGCCACAATTAATTGTGGACCTATATAATAACACAATGTTCTGACACAAAGATCAAGTTTTAATAATAATACATTTATTGAAGTAAATGTACGTCGTGCAAAGAATAAGCACAAGAAGGCCTAGGACTGGCCCATAACAACACAACAACATACAACCCAATTAATACAATGCCTAATTTAAGTTGGAAAAGTGGTTCTCTACCTTAGTGGGACTTCTGGCACTGAGAGGAGGAAGCTAGTCTCTCATAGTCCGGACAGTAGGAGCTCAGTGCCAGCTGTAAGCAGGCCGCAAGGTGGTCATCAGTCATGGTGGATCTGTATTTTGACTTAATGATTTTCATATGTGAAAAGGCAGACTCACACAAATATGTTGATCCAAAAAGTGCAGTCAAATTCTTTGCTGCTTGTCTGAGGTTGGGGTACTTCTTTCTGCATTAGATTCCAGAATTGGACATTTGTGTCAGGTGTAGCTCTTGATTTGAGCTCAATGTCATTATTTAGTGCGAGGATCTCATTCTCAATAGCACCGCTATCCAGGTTGAAGAGTGATGCCACTTTGGACGTTATACAATCCACAGCTTTATTTTCCCAAAATGGAAAACTGACAACAGGCTCAATGGATGCAAAGTCAGTAAAGCGCCTGTCAAATTCTGACAAGATGCTTTGCACTTGATCATCATAACGTGCACTCTCAAGCTCTGCACAGTCTTTGCCCTGACGCTTAAGTTCTGTGTCTATGTGTGGAAAGTTCCGCAGATCACACTGTTGCAACCTGCTTGATAGCAGCTGCAACTTGCTTTTAAAGGTGTTCACGGAGCTGATCATGTTGATGATGTGTTTGTTCTTACCCTGCAGCTCTAGATTCAAGTTATTGAGCTTGTCAGTCGGATCAGTAAGAAAGGCTGAATCCAAGAGCCACTGACTGTCTTCTAGCTGTGCATACTCAGCATGGTTTGAACGTTTCCGAAATTCTTTAATTGAAGAGGGGCAACTTGCTCTTACTAACGAATTCCATAAAAACCTGAAAAATATCTGTGCCTCTTGTGTGCCCTTTCAAAGGCAACATGATCAGCAGCTTTTCTTTTACACTCGTATTGTCGAAAACCATTCTAATGAACACACATAGCAGAGCCACATCCACAGCATCAGTGGATTCATCGAATTGCAGAGAAAAACACTCACATGTGTCAATATCATTCCTCAATTGCTGTTCAACATCCTCCGCCATTCCCTCGCATCGCCGTGTAACAGAATTTCTTGATAGCTGCACGTCCAAAGTGGCATCCTGAATAGCAGACACAATCTCCTTTCGATTTTTAAAATCGGCAAAAAGCGCATCTGCGGCTTCCATCAACGCTTCTTTCACAATCTCACCATCCTTGAAAGATGTCTTTCCTTTTGCAAGAACACGACAGACACGATAAGAAGCTATGGTTGCAGCCTTACTCTTGGTATTGGGCCTGGTGAAAATGGACTGTTGTGTTGCTAGCTGACTTTTCAATTCCTTGACTTTTCGGGCGCGCAGTGGTGATTTAGCTGGGAACTTTGTATCGTAGCTCTTGTGGACCGTCTTCAAATGCCGCTCCAAATTCCCTTTCTTTGGTAAAGCCACATTTGCATTGCAGATAAGACAGATGGACTTGGCATTGGAATACACAAAACAATAATCCTCCTCCCACTCTGAATGAAAATGAGAAGTTTTAGATGTTTTAGCTTCTGCCGCCATGGTAGTATCCACTCGCTCTAGTCAAGCTTCTCGCGCCCTTCCGAGTCCTTAGTTAGAACCTAGCAACCATACCATGCGCGCACAGATAGAAAGAAGCGCGTCTTTGATTATGCCTGATCTACCTTAGTATAGCTGTACAAATCTACACACTGCTTCACGTGATCAGCAGTTCATTGTGCCTATTTAAGATGTTTTAAGTTGGAAGTTTTAATGTAGGCCTATTTTACACAACAGTAGGAGGATAGCCTACACACATTTGCTCGCGATCGACTGGAACTCAGCCCGCGCTCGACTGGTAGACCGCGATCGACTGGTTGGGCACCCCTGGTCTACATGAATGAAGTATTTCACGTAGATTTTGACTTGTAATTTTTGCAGGCACATTTCATATCAGTGATTCATTTGTTATATAATATATATAATTGGCATGTGTTAGGAACCCAGCATTCCCTCAAAGGCTCTGATAAGCACCCTGCATGATATCTCGCACCATCTGTGCGTGGATTAGATGCACATTGTAAAGAGTGTTGTATAAAAGCTATTCAGCTCTACCAGAGGTATTTAATTCTTGCCCTGTTCTTCAGCTGGGCCTCGATGACACCAGGCTGCACCGGATCAACGGCATCATCGTCCTCTGGAGCTTCTTCACGTGTCGGATCTTGCTCTTCCCCTTCATGTACTGGATGTACGGCCGGCAGTTTGGGATTCCCCTGCACAGGGTGGCCTTCCATCTACCTCTGCACTGCAACGTGGGTAATCTGGCCATCCTGGCTCCTCAGATCCACTGGTTCATCCTGCTGCTGAGGAAAGCTAAGAGGCTGTACCTGCGGCAGAGCAGGGGGAAGGCAGGTGGGGACGGGCGGAAGACGGACTGAGGGGTCTGAATGGTTTAGCACCAAGAGGAAAGATAGGACGAAGCCATCTAGGAGGATTAAATCTAAAAAATCTAATATCTGAGAATGTGGTACTATTGAGAACTTATTATTTCAAGATTTTTTTTTTTGCCTAATATATTTAAGATGATATTTGATCTGATTCCAATGGAAGAATTCTAAATATACTTCATACCTTAAGTAGTAAGTAATCCTTAGTTACCATTTTTTCATTAAATTCTACGACTTCCCACCTTTTTATTTTTCTGAAAATGTCACTTTTTGAGAGACTATTCTGGAATATTATCACTTTCTCAAAATATCAAACTTTACTAAATGTATTTCCTTGACTGCCTCTATTGCACTACTGCACAATGTAACCTTATAACTGGAAATGATTTGTTCGTCTGCTGTATTTACTGGAGAAAACTTCAGTACATTTTGTGTTATATTAGCTTTACTGTTTGCAGAGAATACTTTTGTACCAATAAAACAAATACTCTTTACTTGATTAATTTTTGAATTATGTTTAGCTCATTCTGTGGTTGAGTAGTGATGTATTCTGCATTATGTATATTTTGTAAGTAATCTGTTATACAATTTTTGTTTTGCTTATCTACTTTTAGTTTTTTTTTTTTTAAAAGGAAATGGTGTGCTTCTAGTTGTACATGTGTGTTCACTTCAATAAAAATTTGATCACAACAAAAAAGAGAGCACTAATGTCTGCATGTTCAGACGCAGGGAGCAGCAGGTAAGACAATTGATCCAACAATACTAACATAATAAATGTAAATATCTGAGCCTCAACATCGTGTTCAAGAACCCTTTACAGTTCAATTTAAGAGACGCGCAGCAAAAACACTTGCTGTGAAATGCATTTTATTCTCCCACACTCCTTCCCATCACCCTAATAAGTGCACTGTATGACATCATTAATTCACAAGAGCTCGGTGTGTCAGGCTGTCGAGGACACCAGCTGAGCGATCTTCTGCTGCAGCACCGCCTTCATCTCCTGGCTCTGCAGGTTGTCCGTGATGGTGGAAAAGAAGTGCCGGGTGTTGTCGCTCTCCAGAGAGCTGCTGCTGAGAGGGAACGCCGCCATGATGGCCTCGTAGTGGCTGAGGATCTCCAGGCTGCAGAGGAACAGCGGCTCGCACTTGCCTCCTGGCATCATCACCTGGAAGAGGATGACCAATGAGACTTTCAGACATATTTAGAAACATGACAGGAGTACTACTAATCAATCTCCATCAAAATCAGTCACATTTTGAGTGACTGTTACTACACCGTTGAAGAGAGGACAATCTTAGCTTTCCAACGATATCCTGATGTTCAGAGAAATATTTCACGTAGCATGATGACTGGTGGAAAAGAACTAAGTAAATGTACTCAGGTATTGTACTCGAGTACATTTTGACATAATTGTACTTCATTTCAGAGGTTAATAATATCACACCTGTTACTTCATTTTGAGCATATAAAAGATGATATTCTGATCTTGAATAATGCAGTACTGTGCTTCTAATCTTCAAAGTATACTCAGTAGGGCTACTACTAAGATTTTTCTATTCGACTAATAGTCGTCAATTCAGGGGATTAGTCGACTAATCGCCTCACGTTTATGATATATTATGATTTATGAAAAGAAAATCACAATATATTTTAATTTATTTTCCCCCCAAAGTGTTTCAGTTTCAAAGGCTGATAAAGAATGTTATTAATAACAGCATGGTAGTTGTGCTTCACATGAAATATAAAATAAAACTAATAATTAACCGTTGTAATAGAAATTCAATTATACACGTATAGCGCATGCAGCGAACACACGGTACCGTTCCGTTTGTTTACTCGCTCAGAAGGATCGCACACTTTGGATTTCCTGCCTGACAAAATGAACTTAATGACCAGGCACAGCTCTGAATGAAGTCTGAGGCTGACGTGTCATTGCACATTCAGCGCGCAGATGGGAGTCTCGATTAATATTTTAATGAAAAATTTGTCAGCAAATATTTTCTTCGCAGACTAACGATTAGTTGACTAATAAGTCAGGGGGCAGCTCTAGCACTGTATCTAAATTGGGTCCACATCAACAAACTACAATAGTAAAATGCTCTTACATGTATAAAAACATCAAATAAATACCATAATATTCAGATCTTTTTTAGTATATAACAAAGCTTGTTAGCTCATCAGACTGTCCCTCATAAAGTCAAGACAGCAGCACTACAGGTAAGCGATATTAGTGTTTCAGAATGTTATCTTAAACAGAGACTCACACACATTCTGCACTCACAGCGACTCAAGGTTTGGAAAGCAGATCAGCTCTAAAGTCAGTTTCTTTCAGCTGCAACTGCTTGCTAAGGTAAAGGACTACCTACCAAGAAACATATTGGTAGGTAGATCTTTCAGACAGTTATACATGCCTCATGTTTGGACTACCGTCACTCCTATTTGTTGGTCTGGACCAGTCATCAATTCGCCATCTACAGTTAGTACAAAATGCAGCTGCACGCCTGCTAACCGGAGAGAAACGCCTCCTTATTTATCTGAGCTCTGAAAGCCACATAATACTTAATAATACATAATACAAACCAGCCACTCCTGGCAGTACCCAGCTCCAGGCTTAAGACTCTGGGAGAAAGGGCTTTCTTAGTAGTGGCCCCAAAGCTGTGGAACAGCCTGTCTGTTCAGGTTAGAGCAGCACAGTTATTGATCACTTTAAAACACTGCTGAAAACCCATTTCCTCTCTGGCGTTTCGGCCCCAGCTATGCAAGTTATCTTGGTTTTACTTTATTTATGCTGTAACTTTATTGTTGCTTTTATTTTTTATTTATCTATTTTTCCTTTGTACAATTATGTCTCTATTCTGTTATTGATTGCTGATTGTGTTATATAAATAAACTTCAATCATATTGTTCAACAGTCAGCAGAATGACAGATCATCGTATTGTTTAGGCCGATCATTTGTTTGAGCTGAGGAACATTGAGGACTTTTACTACAATAAGTGTGTGAGTGTGTGTGTGTGTGTGTGTGTGTGTGTGTGTGTGTGTGTGTGTGTGTGTGTGTGTGTGTGTGTGTGTGTGTGTGTGTATTTCCAGGGTAAACATCACACTGCCTGCTGTAATCCCCGGTTAGTGGAGGGAGAGTGGTGATCTCTGATGATGTCAGAAGATTTCTATTTTTGTGGTTTTCAACCTTTTTTTTTAAAAGAAATCTGTGGTGGTGATCTTTAGCTCAACCTCCCAGCCAATCAGAATCCAGACTTCTCCATGGCAGGGTGTTGATAACTCTTACCTGGATGTGCTGCACATGGCAGAAGAGCTGGCTGAGAACAAACAGGACCTCTTGGCAGGGAGCTGTGTCCCCCTCCTCCTCCATGTTGGACTCTTTGGACTTCAGCGGGGAATCTTGTCGAAGCTTTTTGGACATTTTAGGAGACGTGGAGACGGTCGTAGGAGCAGATGCTGGGAGATGCAGCTTGGCTCTAACTGAGTTCATCACCTCCCTCACTGCGTGGGCGTATAACCTGCCAACGTGTCCCCAGCCGTCAGTGGACAGCCAGTCCGAGCAGCTGGACCCGCAGAGCAGCTGGAGGACCCGGAGCAGGAGGACGGACAGGCGCAGCTCGCAGGAGAACCTCCTCAGGTCCAGGAGGGGCAGGTACTCCACATACTCTAACGAGAAAGGGACGTGGAGGCGGGCCGAGGTGATGAGCTCCCTCAGGACTCCCAGCAGTCGGCCCCACTGGCTGATGGAGCACCAGGGCAGCGTCTGGGTCACGGCCACCAGCAAGCCTTTGCTGAACATGCCCACGTGGTCGGCCCGCCGCTGGTCCAGAGACAGGCGGGACAGCATGGTGGTCCGCAGGGAGTCTGACGCACAGCAGCACTCCATCCAGGCCAGCAGCCCGGTGCCCTGTCCGTACTGAGGCAGCTCCACCCCGGACCACTCCTACAGGGGCGGGGGGGGAGCAGATGTTATCAGCAGGAATAAAGCGTGGCAGAACTGACAGATGATGTAATCCTCTTTCGCAGTAAAGATTCAGTTGCGACCACGGTCACTGTTGTTAATTATTGAACTGCCAGCAGGTCTGTTGAGTCTACGGGAACAAAGTTCCCTCAGTTTATCGTAGAAAGGTCATTTTATTGCTTTTCTGCAATAAAAATGTGACTGGAGATCTTGAGTCAAGCACAACCTCATTGGTGTGAACCCTTGTGTCTCAAAGGCTTGGGGAGTATCAGGATAACCTAATGAGGATTCCAAACAAATGTAATTGTATTCCCTTACAGTTACACCAAACATTATTGTATAACAGGGTTTTGTTTAAAAAGGGTAACAGCGGCGCTGCGCCCTCACACCAAAATGCCGATTTTCCCTGTACATTTTTAAATATATGACTCAGCAGCTTTAAGACATGAAGAAACTATTATTTCCCGTTTCGCTGTCATACAATTTTTTCGCCGTAATTGACGTTAGCGGCCTCATCCTATATATTTTCCTAGAAAAACTCATGATATTACATTTATTCCAAAATGGAGATCACTAGCAGGTTGACAATGTTACAATACACATATATTAATATATTATAGTAGACATACTGCCTCCATTTTCTTTTTCTGGCTACTTTCATTTTTCTTCATTTTTAATATATTTTTGATGCAGCAGCAGGACATCCGACTTGTTAAACAAAAACTCTGTTTGCTTTAATTAATGTATTAAAAGCAAAGAGCATGTAAGCATACACCAACAATTTATCTAGAATCCTTATGTCCATATATTGCCTGTATTTGCTTTGGATTTTAGGCGTTCGGCTCCTAGAATAACCCTTAAACAAACACAAGCTAAATATGTTGACCGTGAAGGATACAATTTAAGCCACAGTTTTTGATCCAACGGCCTTTCTATTTTATCTTCTTTCACTCCAAAGCTCTTGCTTTAAGATTGCAGTTTTTACAGTTTTCCACCAGATTGAGGGGAACCATGCCGTGTTCCTGGTTTCCACTCGGGTTACTGCTGCTGTATTATTTTTAGCTAATCATTAATATATCTCAGTTTTTTTATAAGAAAAACTGTTGCATTTACAGCTTTAATAATACAAAAATATGGAAATTCTGTCTGGACTGAAATCTGTTTGAAAAAATTCATTCACAATCTTGTAAGACAACAAAAAGCACTACGTTGTGATATGTTTGCCGTTGTTTCCCTACAAAACACCAACATAATTACTGGATCATAAAAAGAGGCCGAGTTAATTTTGATTATTCAACTTGTTTCAGTAGAACTCCATAGGATACAGAAATATCCACAGCATGTCATATACAACCAACCAGATCCCTTTAGAGTCCCAGAAGACTTAACGTAGAGCAACCAAGAGATAGAGACAAGCTGTCATTGGGTGAAGCGGCAGGCACATAGAGACAGATCATCTCACCTGCTCCGGTAGATCACACACAGTCAGCAGAGAGGCGGGAACTTCGTTTTTAAAGTGCTCGCCCCAGACGGGCTTGAGGTGGAAGCGAATGGTCCAGTCCAGTCTCTCCATCTTGTGGTAGAGCCAAAACAGAGCTCTGGACCAGCTGCTGGGGGATGCTGCCACCTCTGCCCCCACCAGCTTCCCCAGCCCGGTCAGCAATGCCTCCAGCAGCTCCTTGGTGTCCATGGACCAGCGGTGCACAGTGCCCTCTGGTGACTGCTCCCAGCACCTAGCAGGGGATGGAGATATATCAAAATCAAATAATATGTAGATTTAGATTGAAGTAATTATGTCTTATTAAAAAAAGAACCATGAATAACATTCAGATTAAAAGATTCTATATCCAGGATTTAGCTAAATGCTCATTTCCAAGTCCCTGGGAAATAATATAAGAATCATTAACTGAAACATTTCTTAGTGTCTATGTCGCTTATAATTATAAAACAGATCTAAGTACAGATCTATAACAAATATAATACCAGCACATTCATCAGTACAACTATAACGTTACAATTCATTTCGACCAAAATCTCAAACGACATCTTTTTGATTCTTCTAATGACTTCTTTATGTTGAAATTTAAAATGCTATATTCAGTTTTTGACAGGTGTTTTTGATATAGCTTTCAAAAGTGTAATTGGTATCTGAGATCAACTTAAACATGTTTATCATTTGATCTATTACCACAAAGCTGTGGATACACAATTTGTTTTTTTCTTTTTTTAAGTAAAATATACCATCATCGTTTCTTTTGCATTTGAAGTCAAACACAAGTCACTTAGCCGTAGAGCAGGGGTGGCCAACCAGTCAGAGACAAAGAGACAATTATTTGACTGTGTTACTGCAAAGAGCCACATCATACACACATACACAACTCTCAACACTAATGTGAGACATAAAAAATAATATATATACATTTTTCTTTTCAATTTCAAAATGTTCATTTGGGTGGGATTTATTTTTTTTAGGTGGGCTGAAGTTCACCTAAAATACATATAGCTACGCCACTGGTGTGCTCCCTCACTCTATTCCTCTGTGCCCCTCTCTATCTCTCACACATAGAAAATGAAAATCTAAACATGTACAATAATTGACACAAAGACACACACACTCCAATAGAGACACACTCTGTCACACAGACAGACACACATACCTCTGCTCAGCCAGACTTCTTGTAAATGTCACACACCATGATATTGACAGAAATCAGTATTAAGACCAGAGGCCAGTTATTTTCAGCCATTAAGAGTGTGTGCACTGCCTCACACACACTCTCACTTAATCATGTGAAAACTATTTCTGTATTCCTATGCATGCTGGTTTTTTGAACTAAGTTGGCATTCATTGCGTTGAACACTCCTTTACAAATCTGGCTTACAATATTTAAATGTTGGTATTTAAAACAAACCCATGACTAAGGTTGGTTCAAATACTGCTTCATGACAGTTATTTAAAAATAAATGAAGTGTATTTAAGTTAATTATCCTCTCATGATAACTATCTCAACTTTTACCTAACCCTAAGACTGGCAGAAGCTCTGCTGACAGAGATGCACTTTCTCTCTTATTTATTTCGTTATCGCGATTCAGCAACTCAGGAGTCCTTCGATGTCTGTGGCCAGCTTTCCGTGAACAGGCCCTCTCACAACACATCTACAACTGCAAAGTATTACCGTTTTGATTTGACAACTTTGTATTGAGTTATTACGGTTTTATCTGAGTTTTATTTTTCGCCGTTCAGAAGCAGATCTCTCCCTTCCCTGTCACATCGCGAGTGCAATAGAACCCGCCTCCTGTACTGCAGGATCTGCATTCTGATTGGCTATAGCACTTCTGTGTCGAAAACTCTGTGTAACGATTGGCCTGGAACTTGTGTGTCGTTAACCCTTTTTGAACCTGGATACATATGCGCAAAAAAAACCACACAATTAAAATTCCATATGTACTGAGGAGCCGCATGAGACTGGGCAAAGAGCCGCAGGCGGCTCGAGAGCCGCGGGTTGGCCACCCCTGCCATAGAGTAACTTTGTTTAGGATAACTGAGAGCTTAGTTGCAACTTGTTCAGCATCTTTCCCATGAATGTATATGACCATTATCATTAATATATGCTGAACAACAGTGGTCCCAGCATTGAACCTTTTGGCACTCTCTTTGAAATGAGTGCATGCATCTTACAAACCTGAGAGTCTGGTTTAGCAGCTGGGCGAGGACATAGAGGAGGGGAAAGGGAGAGCAGCCCAACACCCAGTGAGGAGAGATGGGAGCGTCCACAGACAGAGCCGTGTGCAGGAGCTGCAGACTCAGCTCGATGTCGAAGCAGCGGTGACCTGGAGGAAAGACAAGATAACATTAGCAATGGGTCAAATAACTACATGTGTTAAAGGTGTACTTTCTTAATTTCTTTCAGTTTCAGAGCTCCCCTCTGAGTTAGCAAATAACTGGAGAACAGGGTGGAGCATTTTCACCTAATGATACTTTATAACGGAGAGTGAACGTTATCTGGCCACAGTGACTGATGTTAAACAAAGAAACACATTGCCAAAGTACATACTGATTGCTCATAGCCTGGCAATAGAAACAGGCAGGCATAAGAAAGTGCATCCGCTGGACGATGAGCGAGTATGTCAACAGTGTAGAGGACCTGCTGTGGAAACAGAGCAGCACTTCCTCATACAATGCCTAAAACTGTCTTGCAAATTCTATATAAAAAGGATCCACAATTTGGAGGAACAGAAAATGACAAACTAAAAATCGTACTACGGATATTGACAAAAAGCCTGCCACAAAAAGAATGAATCAGACTGACCTGGTGCAAGTCTAACATCTCATATTTTTCTTATTGATGTATCATAGGAATAAATCATCAGCATTATCCTGCACAATGATCAATAGTTCGCCTTTGCATTTTATGTTGTTGGTTTTTTTTTTTGTCAGTGTTGAGGTTTAAGAAAGGGGACGGGGCTGGGAGGTAATTTGTTGAATTTGCTTGTTCGAAAAAAGTATAGTGTAATAAAAGATTCTTACACTAACATTTAAGCCTGGAAAGACACATTTGTTTAAAATAATTATAAATAAGACAAACTCTCACCTGTAGTGGAGAGGTTAGGCAGGACGAAGACGTTCACGACCTCCTGAGGTGTCAAAAAGCTTTCCGCCCTTTCTTTTTCTCCCTCAGCGGCCATGACAGGCATCATCAGTAGACCGAGAAACTTGAGCAGCTGCTCTCTCTCATTGGCTGACAACGATTTGGTTTTCATCATCTCCTGTAGACACCTGCAGAGAAGAGCGCTACCACTCGGAGTGTCTTCATCTTCTTCTGCCTTTTTGCGTGTGTCTTCATCGCTTTGAGCTTCATCTTCTCTTCCCCTTGGTCCTCTGAGTCCTGGCAGCTGCTGCAGGATCTTGGCCATCAGAGAGAAAGCTCCTTTGTTGAACACAGCAGAATGACAACAAGACTTCAAAGCCGCTTCAGGGTTCTGAAACGCGACTCTAGCTACCAAAGATACCGCTGTGTTAAGATTGGCCTGCGACGCCGCGGCTGACGCTCCGCCCCTCCCTTGGATGATGCAGTTGAAGGCCATGTTAAGCTCCTGCTCGAACCCGATGGTCACCGCGGAGGGGACCGAGCAGCCAAAGAAGCCCCTGCTGGACAGCCTCAGCATTGCAATCAATGCTTTGTTCTTGTCTTCTAGGGAAAGTGCCGAGTAAATGTCTGCGACCACCTTCATCAGCTTCCTGCACTGGCTCACGTTGGAGCTCTCGCTGTCGAGTTTACTCATGAGGATGGATGTCAGATTGATCAGCGTCTCCTGCCGCTGGAAGGCTGCCTGGTTCTTCTCCAGGCATTCGAACCAGAGC
Organism: Eleginops maclovinus; assembly: GCF_036324505.1. Classification (NCBI taxonomy): domain Eukaryota; kingdom Metazoa; phylum Chordata; class Actinopteri; order Perciformes; family Eleginopidae; genus Eleginops; species Eleginops maclovinus. Next base: position 21,091,009 of record NC_086366.1, on the reverse strand, counting down.
TCATCAAGGGCCCAACTCTTCTCACTGGCAAATAACTCTGCAAAGTTCTGGTAGTCGTCCAGACGGTGTTTGATGATGACCGCGGTGACCCGGGCGTTCAGCTCAGGGGTGCTCTCTGCGGCGGGGAAAGACAATGACTCCAGCAAACCTCTGAGAACATTTTCCTCAGACTCCTGAATGCCTATTTCAGTCGTAGTTTCAGGTGCTTCTGCTTCCTGTAGAGCTGTCAGGACTCTATGGACACTTTGTTTTAGTTTAAATGCAGAGCCACTAGCATTAGCGGTGCCCAGGAGCCCATTGCCTTGCCAGAACTGAGCAAGTTCTGTTATAATCTTCAAGGCTTCACCAAGCTTCATCCTGCTGGGTTCAAACTGAGATGGTGTGTGGGAAGCATGTAGGTCTCTCAGAGCCTCCTTTATGAGTTCAGGAGTCAATTTATCGCCATTCTGTTCTCTGATGCTGACCACTTTTGACAGAACATGCATCTTCTCTATTGTGGGAAGTACGACTGCTCTGTGTATTAGGAAGGCCGTGTAAAGAGTATCTAGAGCAATGGAAAGAGCCTGGAGGCAGAGATCTGTTGTAGAAATGTTATCTTTTATGTCTTTAAGTGCATGAAAGAGGATGTTTACGACATCGGCGGTTGACGGGGATACTGGTAGATCTGACATGTCTAGCTTGAGCCTCTTGGCAGCCTGAGGGGAAACACTGCAAGATTTAGACGAGAGCAAAGCAAACTGTCCAGCAAACATCTTCTCTATGCTATCCTCTCCTTCCTCTTTCTGCTCATCTTGGCCTTTCCACAGCTCCCACCACACCTCGAGGAAAAGCTGAATATCATCGTTTCTGGTGGGGCTGCTCATCACGTGTTGCGCTAACCTTTCAAGCTCAGTAGAGATCTGAGACTGAGGAAGATGCGAGAGAAAACGGGCAAATAACGGAGCAGCTGCCAACGACCTCACTACTTCCAGCAGGACAACATAGTTGACTTCGGGGAGGCTATTCTGGAGGGTGAAGAAAGGGTTCTCCTTCCAAGACAGCTCTATGTCCGCTTCAGTCTCCCTGCATAACACTTTCAGCCAAACAGCACAAACTAATTTCTTTAAACAGCTCACAGCCGCTGCAGGGAGGTGAACACCGAGTTCATCCTGTCCGCAGATCTCTCTGACTGCTTCCAGAACCAGATGCCCCACTTTGCTCCAGTCAGCCTTCTGAAGGGAAGACAGGGACGAGGGGAGAGACAGTTTATCAGCCAGAAGGAAAGCACCCTGAAGAACTGCTGAATCTGAAAGCACAAAGAGCAAACATCAATACTAATTTCAAAAAACAATCTTTCACATCTAAGCTATCTGTATGGATTTCATTATTTGTTAGCCTTTTATCTTAATAACCCAAATATACCAAAGATATTCAGTTAAAAATCAAATGAAAGCAGCTACTGTTTTTTATCATACTTGAAAAGCTTACACCAGAAAATGTTTGGCAATTGTGTCCATCACAAATACCTGCCAATTATTACACGGCTTAGTTGAACACTTGATTCTGATTGGTCAATTTCGAAATTTTAGAGGTAAGGGATAGGGTCAATAACATTATCCCTTGCTTAATTATCCGTGAACTTGACTAATCCATTATTCAAATAATGCATTTTTGCAAGTTAAAGGTGTTAAAGATAACTGCTATCCAAAATCTGGATTAAGTAGCCTACCTAATCAAATATTTGTTATTTTGGAAAGCTTTGGAAGATGTTTATTAAATGTTAGGTTTTCTTGTCATTCAATCAATCCTTAACCCCGGAACACGGTAGAGAACAATAGTAACCTTTTTTTGTTTTACTTTTTACAAATAGGCGTTGTATATGTCGCATTATCAATTGCCAAACTAAAGACAATTTTATAAAAAAAATATCATTTCAATTTATATTCGGCACAGTCCGTTTCAAATGATGATAATGGTAACGCTTTAAAGACTTTGAATTAACTGCAGTGTCACATTTGCAATATAAAATATGCATTTTGTATGTTTATATTGTACAAAAGGTTTACATTACCTCTGTCCATCAATGCCATAGCTGCTGAAGTTAGTTAGCAGGTTAGCTATTGTGCTAATTTACTTCAATTTTCAATTCTCCTTCATGAGCTGTACCACAGCAGGCGGTCAGAGTACAGCATATCATTCACAAAAAACACCAGTTTTGCACATTACACCGGGACATAGCAAATCAAACAGTTAAAAGCTGCTAACAGCATCCGTTTTTCACACGATTTTAGAAGCATGTCAACCGTTTTGTATCAAGCGCTTCCGTTGGTCCCATCAGCGTCATAACATCAAGAGAGACCCTGCAGTGTTCAGACATCTTCACAGCGACGCCACAGGAGAAGGCTGGTACTGCAGGTGTGGCTCGGCGTACAAACGGAACCTGATAAATAATGTTAACTCATTGCAGAATTAGCTGAAATAAGGACGTGTGCGATTTATTTTATTTACATAAACGCACTTACTTAAACATGTCAGATTGAACGTCTGTTCAGTTACATTCGATCTGCCTAACACGTGATGTGAGAGGCGGGCAAAGCAAGTTATATTCCCCTTGAAAGGAAAGTGAAAGCATAATTTCAACTGTACAGAAGCCGTTGTTGTACTCGAGCAGCAAGTAGATATTTCTACCAATAAATAATCATGTATTTAATCTTAAAGATACTTCATTTTTTGTATCTTTGTGCAGGTAAGTTTTTCTTTTTAGCTTTGTTACATGTTTTGGCTGGTTACTTAGTCCATAAAACATTAATGAAATGAATGTACTACTATTACGAAATACTGTACTGAAGCCTACTAATGTATTTTACTATATTGCACAATAGTATATATATATATATATATTACTACCAGCAAACTAAACGGTGCTACTCACCCTTCTACTCTACTATACCGTACTATACTGTACTTTACTACCAGTAGAGTATACTTTGAGTTCTGGAGAAATCTGACTTTTTGACTTCCTAAAACACAGGTATATAGCTTCAAAAGCGTTATTCTGGTGAACTGTGTTGTTGTGAAGTGTTGTCATTTCTGCTAAGGTTAAACTTTACATTTTGAACTTTAGTTTGGATTTTTTGGACTGCAAAGAATCACAAACCCTGGTTAAACCAGTTGTTTCAGTTGAGGGCAATTTGCATACTTGGAGGTGTGGTGAGCAATTTCTGTAAAATTTAGACAAATCACTCAGCATGCTTGAGTTCGAGAAATCTGACTTTTAGACCCCAGAAAAAGAGTTGAAGTATCTCAAATTGTTTAAGTGAATTTACTTTGTTTCTGTTCTGAGTTTGCATTGTCATGGTTACTGGCACAAATTGTAGGTCACTTTGGATAAAAATATACAGTATTATACTGCACTTCACTGTACAATACTGTACCTACTTAAATGTGTTATACTATACTATACTACACGATACGATACGATACGATACGATACAATACTATACTATACAATACTATACTGTGCTACACTATACTACTCTACATTATAGTGTATTATATTGTACTATAGTGTACTACAATAAAATAAGGAAGAAATCAAGATACTTTGCTTAAAAATGTGTCCTCTGCACAGCGATTCTTTAAAGCTTTCACTCGACAATTCAGGCTATACAACAACAATGAAACACATTAGCACATACTACAGTTTAAAAGATATACATTTTAAAAAAAGAAAATACTTTGTTTTAGTTTAATACATACAGTTAGGCTCTATTGAGACTTCTGTTGTAATTCTCATACAGTATAAAAAAAACAATATATGTTCGTCATTTTAAGTGAATTGTAACATTCTAATCCTGCAAGTAATCCCCCAATGCAACAGTAATCTGATTACGTCTTATTTTATGTAACTATAAGGAACACAGTGACCTTTTTTGCTTCCTGATTCATAAATCCTGATCATGAAATTCCTTACTCCACAAGCCTGAGTATATCACTACAATATACTGTACTATGTTTGTGAACTACACTTCTGTCTCTCAGGTGTGCAGTGTGTCCATCAGGTGTCATGGCTGCCCTGTCAGTTCACTGATGAACACGTGTTTAAGAATGAACTTGGTCACACAGAGACTCAGCTCATCCACAGAGAGGCCATGCTGCAGTTTGGTCAAAAAGGAGACGCTGCTGTTAATCCACAAGCAATCACTTTCCTGATTTCCGGTAAGACCTGCAGCCTATTGAGTTACAGACTAAAATGTATTGTCTCTAATGTCATATATTGTGATGTAGCCTCTAAGTTGGACCTGTGGCGGTACTTGGAGGGAGTGGAGGCAGAGCAGTTGGAGTGTGAGCTGCGTAGGTACAGCACAGCAGGCATCCATGTTCGCTGGCCAGTAATGGGGGCCCGGGAGTACAACAACTGGTTCACCTGCATCCTGAAACACATCGACGGCCTGTTCACAGTCACAGGCTTCCTCAGACATCCATCGGACACAACAGCCCCGGAACAGCAGGACTACAACCACTGGCCTCCCATCGGGGACAGAGAGATGCTCGTCACAACAAGTAACACGCAACACAATGTCTCTCTGTTGAATCATTTTTGTATATATACTGTATATTTATATATATATATATATATATATATAGGTATGTGTGCATGTAAATAGTCTGCAAAGGCTAAAATCCCTGTGTTCCTTCCAGAGAGAGTTTCTCTCCCACACTCTCCCCCCTTCCTGAAACGCCTCCATAGGACTCCTTTGTTTACTTCTGTTACATAGTGGCATCGCTATGTAACACTCTGGCGTCTAATGGCTAGCAGTCCCACACATTGTACATGGTATGCTAAGGGTCCGGACTTCTCTATGTGATTGACCAATCACAATAGAGACAGCCAGCTAACCAATCAGAGCAGAATATATCAAAATATAGACGTTTTTGAACATTAAAGCATGGACATACACAAACTGTATGAACCTGAAAATGAGCAAAATATGTCCTCTGTCATTAATTGTTGTTATCTTAAATACTTGAGGAAAATGTTGCTCTAATAGCATGTCTTCTCAGTAAAATAGATTCCACTATCAGAGAAAACTCCTGTGAGTTGAAGTGAATTGGAGCAGCAATTAACACAATCTCTGAAATTACTCTGAAAGAGTCTTGAAGTAAACTCCAAAATCTGTTCTTTTTTCAATAGCAAGGTTTCAGTGAATATGTGTTTGTTTGTTTGTTCGTTTGTTTGGGAAGTATTGAGCATACGACTGATACATGGGACTTACTGCATGAGTTTTTGATGGTTTGTAAATGGATGGTTTGATAAAGTTTTGCTGCTGTTAAACGTTGGCACCATTTACTCCAATCATCAAACATTTTCTATGTTTTTGGATTATCTTGTCACCTTGAAGCTATGCAAGAAATAACGCTTTTTATTTCTAAGTTAATGTCAGTTCCATATTTAAATATATTGCTGGCCAGTTTTCATGTTTAAGAATTCTGTGTGTCTCTGTGTGCCTGTGTCTTGTCTCCATAGCTGCCATGGTCATTAAGACACTAACTCCATCAGTGAGAGCAGGCCTGGGCTCCCAACAAAAGCTTCATTGCCAGTTTGCTGTCGACCACCATGGACCAAACGTCAGTGTGGAGTGGATACTGCAGCAGCGTGGAGAGAGAACCAGCCTCTTCAGTCACAACAGCCGCACAGGACAGAGACAGGGGACCGGGGTCGAGCTGAGGGGCCTGGCAGGCGGGGACGCTTCCTATAACCTTCCCTTCACCAAGATGAGCAATGAAGGGACGTACATCTGTTCAGTGTCCGTTATTCCACTGTTCATCAGTGTGGATATTGTTCTGCAGGTCGAAGGTAAGGAAGAGTCAAAGAGAGGATCAAACCAGACTGACATTTCTGGGCTTTATATAATGTGAGTTATAAAATAAAGGTCTGTCTATTATGGCTTTTCTGCATGAAGAAAAAGATAAATGTGAAGAATCATTTATAGTTAAAGAGTATCTGTTTCAGATAAACTAGTCATTTGTAACTGACTGATAGTGTAAATTGATTCCAATGGTGAGTAGCTGCCACCTAGTGCCCTTGAAATCCAACCTGATTGTGTAGCCTGCACCAATGCAGTGTGGCTCAATTTATACGTATTGAAAAGAACAGTAGATATTTTGAGAATGTTGTAATAGTTTTGTTTATTTGATATTAAAAAAGATCAGTTGGACTGAGAGAAAGAGCACTGTAAAAGTTAACAGCAGAACCAAACAAAAAATGACACAATGACTAAAGAAGGAACATGTAGAATGTATAAATATGGACAAAACTAAGTGACAATGAAGTACCTGCGCTGCCTGCTTTGCTTTAATAATCCTCTGATAGCCAGGCTAGATGTTTCTCTATAGTTTAAGTGTTTGTGCTAAGCTAACTGTTTTATTCAAACCAGTTTATGTTAAATGTACAGACATGATTGTTCTATATTCATCTTGTCATCTAACTTTAACTGCAGGTTTTTTCAAAAGGGCTTTACTTGTATCATTGTGTTTAAATTATTAATTAATTAATAATCACTTCTTGGCTTTTGTTCATTTACATACAGTATGAGACCGCCTCTTATGTCTCAAATATCCTTTTCATTGTTTGATTCATGAATTTATTTATAATTTGTTATGAAATGTAATTCCCAGCCGGTTTTCCACAAGCCAAGGTGATGGAAATAATTGTTCTGTTTGAGCAATAGTCCATAGGGGTTACTTTGCCTCTTACAAACATAGCTGTTTTTGCACGCAACATTGGCAGCAGGAGTCAAACTCATAATGGAACATTTTGCTGAGAGAGTCTGAGTTTATTGTCTCTATTCCTCAGAGGCTCCCAGGGTCTCCCTCAACGTTGGATCCACTCTGTTGCTGCAGGAGGGCGAGGAGCAGAAGGTGACATGTGAGGCAGAGAGTTACTACCCTCTTGATGTGGAGATCGTGTGGTACATGCAGGACCCGGTGGTGTCGGCACAGAGAGTGGGTGCTCCTCTCCCAGTGAAGCTCCAGAACGTTCTGCTGTCCAGCCACAAACACAACCCTGACAAGACGTTCTCGCTGACGTCCTTCTTCTACCTGGAGGCTGCACTCAAGCACTCGGGCAGGGAGTTCACGTGCAGCGTATCCCATAAGGCCCTGAGGGTGCCCATCAAAAAGAACTTCATCCTGACTGTGGAGGGTGAGTGGAGGAGGTCTTGGTTAATAAGCCAGGTTTATTTTTAATGATGATATTGGCTTCCATTGAGCATGAAAAAGATAATCCATATAAAACGAGTATTGTGCCACATTCCGTTTTAAACAGTTTTTTGTTGTGGTATTAATCCAGTGCATCGCGCACTTCCTTTACGGTTGTTGAATTTATGCTTAGGAGATCCCAGTAGGTAGTGGAAGTGCACACAATATTCAAATGTATTTTTTGTTTACCCTTTTTATTAAAAAAAAAAAGTTTTCTAATTGATATTTAAAAATATATATAATAGATTTATTTAAATATATATATATATAATCCATAGAACATAAAGATATTTATTTTAATATAAAACATTATATATATAAATGTATATATTCACAAAAATCCACCTTATGACACCAATTTTTTCTTAAATCTTTATCTCTACATGTATGGCAGCCATTCCAGCGTGTGTTGAATTCCAAAACAGAGAAAAATTCACAGTAGTTTATAGAATACAATAAAAAAAATTAAACAACATTTCATGGCCCCGGCCGTGCCGCAACTGGCTGAGGCACCTGCACCGTACGCCGGCGACCCGGGTTCGATTCCCGACCCGTGGTCCTTTCCGGATCCCACCCTGACTCTTTCTCCTACTTTCCTGTCATTCTCCACTGTCCGATCCGATTAAAGGCAAAAAGCCCCCAAAAAATAACTTAAAAAATAAATAAATAAACATTTCACTCAAAAGAAGTACCTATAAAACAAGAGTAACTGATAATTCTGAAGTGGCCTCTTAAGTTTTTTCGGGGCTGTATATATATGCATATATATACATCTATATGTATCCGACCCTAACGTCATGTAGACTGATAGACTGTATATATAAATATATGTAAATGTCATGTTGGTTTTTTGTTTTCTCCTCAGAGCCAAGCTGGATGCTTTACATTGTCATCTCACTGCTGCTCACCCTGTGTGTGCTGCTGTGTTACCTGCACGTAGGTGAGTGTGAGGAGGCTCAAGTCCTTGAAATGAGCTTCACCTTTAGCGGCTGCAACACTGATGAACATATTTGCATCAATAAACTTAATCCATCAATGTGATATGTACTATCCTGAAAAGGACAAATCTGTATACCGTTGTGCTTTTGTTTAAGAAACATGAATGCAGGACAGGCTATTTGTACTTCAGGACAAAAAAGTTCTTTCCACCACCGTTGATGCCTGAAAAACTGATTATGATTTATTTTCTCCACAGCAAGAAGACGATCAGCACAGGTTAGATGATCTTATAACACAACCTTTTTAGATTTAACCGTTACCATTTACTTATATTTCACTTGTGTGTGTGTGTGTGTGTGTGTGTGTGTGTGTGTGTGTGTGTGTGTGTGTGTGTGTGTGTGTGTGTGTGTGTCTGTGTGTGTGTGTGTGAGTGTGTGTGTGTGTGTGTGTGTGTGTGTGTGGACCTCTGCTACAATATTATAACATCTATCTGGAGCAATAATTGGGTTTTATATCTTTTTTTTAATCAAATTTGGTCCCAACAGTTATCCAACTCAAACACACTGTATATGATGTTATTTGATTGATTTGCATTTTAGCTATCAATTCTAATGTATGTCGCTGTCCAGATCGACGGTGTATCAGAAGATGACATAGTCGCCACTTTGGACCCTTTTTGGTTAGGATTTTTGCAAGCAGGAGAGACACTTGGACCTTTCCTGAACTGTAAAATGGTTAATATTCTTAGACTAAAGCACAAACAAGTCCCAAACTAGACATGGTAGCAACCTGTCAATCACAAGAATGCCATATAGCCATGCCTTAAAAGTCCCGTATTATGCTCTTATTCAACACTATATTATATGTCTCAGATAAACACAAAACATGTCCCTGAAGTGTTTGGCTGGATATCCAAAACAGATCATGTATTGTCACATGCCATATACCCCTCTGTTTCAGCTCTGTTGCAAAAGTGCTAATTCAGTGTCTGTAGCTTTAAATGCTAATGAGCTACTGCTGGCCACGCCACTCTGTGAGATGATTGGTTTGAAAAAACACAATGGTGCTCTAGGAGGAGATTCAGGTAATACGGTGGGCAGGTGTTACCACGGTTGGATAGTGGCTAATGGTTGCACAACCCTAAAAACATTGTGACATCACAAAGTGGCCAAAATCTGATCAGCTTATTTTCAGACAGGTTTTTGTTAAGGTGTATCAGGAGTAAAAGAGAGACATTGTTTTTTCTGAAACTTTTGGAATCTCTTTACACAGAGGGGCCACATATTTATGTATAAAAGACTTTTGCATAAAAGGTGACTTTTAAAGCATACGCCATCTTTTTCTAAATGGGAGCATCATTTAAGAAACCAACATCAATCTCTATTGTAAAAAACTTTAAACTAGAAATGAGACCACACACACATCAGTCAAATGTTTACTGAGGTTATCAATCATGTGATAAGTAAGATCATTTTCTTCAATCTGACTTTTTTCTTTGTGTGTGTGTGTGTGTGTGTGTGTGTGTGTGTGTGTGTGTGTGTGTGTATTGAGCAGAACAGACTATTCTGAGCAGAAGACTTTGAAGAGTGAGCTGATGAACCAGTAAAGGCGAACCGTCCTCCTACCTCCTTCAGTTGTTTCAGAGTCTCATCTGATTGGTGTGTGTGTGTGTGTGTGTGTGTGTGTGTGTGTGTGTGTGTGTGTGTGTGTGTGTGTGTGTGTGTGTGTGTGTGTGTGTGTGTGTGTGTGTGATTGTTTTAAGGTGAATGATTGTTTTGATGTTGCATTGATTTTGCTCATGCTAAAAGACCTTTATATTAAATTATCAAACTGGGGGAAATGCAACAGTTTACAGGTTCATGCATAGAAGTAGTAGTAGTAGTTTAATAGAGCAAAGCTTTTTAATGAACGTGCAAGTTCTGATCACAGGCAACACAGAAAGCAAATACTCCCATACTGAAGGACAGCAAACATGGATGTAAATAAAACGTGACTTGAAGAATGAATTATATAATGAAAATCTGAGGAAGTTAACGCATTCACACATCTGTAAGAATTATTGAGGGACACTGCATCTAACTATATTTGGGCACATAGGAGTGCAGTGTTGTATCTATATTTTTCATTGTATTTGATTTAATTTAATAAAAGTAGTCTCATGCGAGAAAGACTGAATATAGAAAACAGAAAAACGGTTATCTCAGAAACTACAAGAAACACTATCAAGTAACATGTATCCACTGTCTGAACAAGATGCCTATCAAAGATACGCACACAGTGTAAGTACAATATTTCCTATTGAAGACATTTAATAAACACGATGGGACTTTGAGTGTGATTCTTCATGTGAGCCAAAATCTTTAAAGTTCTCTTGTTACTGAAACTTGCCCAACATATATCCACATGTCCAAGCTTTTTTCACTGAGGGTCAATCAATTTAACATAGGTAAATTATTCTTGATACTTGAAAATGTTCTCCATGGGGTTTCATTTGTTTTTGGCAGCTCATCCCTTACAACAGAAGCCTCAGATTGCTTATAATAAGGGGAAATATGCTTGTTATGCAAATACGTTTTGGGGCTTTTTGTTATCCACTTAGATTTGTTAGAAAAGGTTTCAACTTTAATTGACTGAATTTATTTGAAAAGTGGTATTATTAACGCATGAATACTACTGCATTATATATATTTTTTAAAAATACATTTAAGAAGTACAAAATAAGAAAAGCACAAGTTTCATGTGTGGGCCATATTCTGTTGTACTTACTTATAATTTGCTGAGGGCTGATTAAAAATGGACCACAGGCCGCATGTGGCCCCCGGGCTATTGTTTGGATGCCCCTGCTGTAGATCAATCGGAATACAAGTCTTTGGGCCAGAAGTGTATAAAAACTATTGGTGCATCATTTAATGTGAACAACCTGCCTGTTTATTTATTGTGAAAAATAAGGGCGAAAGCCTTAAGCTTGTAAGTATAATATGCCCAGCAGGTATTGCATTTATTGACTTAGGATATAGTTCATTTCAGATTATTTAATTATTTGGGGAAAAATAATTCCATGTGTGAGCTGCTCCCCTGCGAATAAACATAAGATTTATCACGTGATTGGAAATGTTACTTTAAAACTTCACTGTAAGTAAGCCGCTTGATTTTGATCACTTTTAGCAAACAGCTTCTTTCTCTTAAGGTGAAAACAGCCCTTACAAAAATGTTACACTTTCAGTCTTTTGACTTTTTAGTTTTTCAAAAAGTCTACTTTCATTCTTTTATATTGAAAAGAAAACATAAAAAGAAATCAAATGTAGGTTTATTTGACTTGCTTTGTCTATTTGCATCTCTAGATTTCTCCATCAGTTCACAAAAGTTCATTATTAGATAGGTAAATGTTGAAACATCAAAGTAATACAACATAATTCTCGCAAATAAAAAAGTGAGGAAGCTTCATATTGTTTTCTATTTGTAACATTTGACTTGCAAAGATAAGGAATTTTACAATATATTGAACACTTTAAATCCTTTTTCTCATTATGATTGATTTTTTCTCATATTCTGACCCAGAAATCTACACTTTAGTGGCACTTAAGTATAGACACATTTCGAGTTTAATTATCTTGTTATCTATATGCTTGAAGTTTTTATAGAGGGTTCACACAGTATATCATTCATTGTCGATGAAATTCCCATTTTTTACGTACAAACTTGGTGATTTTTTGGAGATACAAAGAGATATCCAAAGTGCTTTACGTCTTTAAACAACCTTATTTAACGTATTTAATGAGTTAATGTTTCAGACTCATATTTCAAATATTTTTTAATTTTGTTGTTCCTGTACAATGACAATAAAGGAACTAAACTCAACGATAATACTTGTAATACAAAAGTTAAAATCCTCTCAATGTAAGTAATCAACTGGGTTGGTTTCATGGTGATATCAATCAACTGTATCTTCATCCTATTCACCTGTAGTGTCTCTCCATAAACCTATATTCAACTTCAAACATACAGGTTAAATTTAAACTTCGTGTAAAACTGTAAGAACACCCAAACACACACACACACACACATACACATATCTATATATTGTACATATCTGCCATATACATCTGCTATACATAATATATGCATCTGTCCATACCTCCTCATTCAACAGTGTAAAGTATTTAAATACTCTCAATGTATTCCACATATGTATATATTTCACATCCTCAAATCTTTATTGTTAATATTGTAAATATTCTTCTCTCTTTTTGCACTACTTTATTTATCTTTTGCACCATGCATGTTGAGTTGTTGGAGGAGCACGCGACATAAGATTTTCATTGCCAACATATACGCTGTATCTGCTGTGCATATGACCAATAAAACCTTGAAACTTGAAACCTTGAAACCTTGAAACACACACACACACACACACATATATACATGTGTGTTTTTCAAAGAACATGCTTGTAAGACTGTCTGTGCCTCACTGCCAGTGCCGCCGCTCCCATAACGCGCATTACGCGCTGTGCGTAGGGCACCAAGTGTCGAGGGGGCACCACCAAAAATAGCCTAATGAAAAATCGTCATAATAATTATAAGGCCGAAATTATTTCAGTAGGCTATAGAAATATGAGGCACTTTTTAGGCATACTACTCAAAGGTACCGATGGTGCCCCCCTCTCCCCTCCCCCCTTCCCTCCCCACTCACTCATCACAACTCATAATGTTTTTTTATTGGGGGGGGGGGGGGGGGGGGGAGGGCATCATGAAGGAATTATGCTTAGGGCACCAAAATGGCTAGCAGCGGCACTGCTCACTGCTCGTAAATATGTCAGCCTTCAGCTGGACTGATGAAGAGGAGCTTCCAAAACTGGTAGGTCTGAGTCCATTCACAGGGATAAATACAGCTTTACTTAGACTGAGATTCGATGTCACATTATCAAATTGAAAAATTAAATTAAAAAACTAATATTTAGAAACACATTTATTTATTTTCGCTACATTCTGTTTCAAATGAGTGAAGCTTTAAATACTTTGAGTAACCTGTAGTGTCGTATTTGCAAAACAAAATATGCATTTTGTTTTGATGTCTATATTGTACAAAAGGTTTACATTAACTGTGTCCATCAATGCCATGGCTGCTGAAGTAAGTTAGCAGGTTAGCTATTTTGCTAATTTAGTTCAGTTTTTCAATTCCCATTCATGAGCTGTAGACTATTAGTAGACTATTTATTTCACAAAACCACCAGTACTGCAGATTATAACCGAATATAAATTATCAAACAGAAAAAGGCTGTTAACATAATTCGTTTTTCACACGATTTTAAAAGCATATCCACGGTTTTGTATCAAGCGATTCCGCTAGTCACTTCAGCGTCATAACATCAAGAGGGACCCGCAGTGTTCAGACATCTTCACAGCGACACGACAGGAGGAGGCGGGTACTGCAGGTGTGGCGCGGTGTGAAAATGAAACCTGATAAATAATGTTAACTCATTTTATTTTTTTCGAATTAGCTGAAATAATGTATTTGTGTCATCTGATTGTATGTCTAACATGGTATGGACGTAGTTAACTTAAAGTCAAGTAGGGCTTTCATTTGAAAAGTTCCAATTTCAAGATGAACTGTGTTTATTTATGAACCAATAACAAATCACCTTAATGTCAGACTTGAACGTCTGGTCAGTGACATTCAATCTGACTAACACGTGATGTGAGAGGCGGGCCTAGCAAATTATAATCTCTATGAAAGGAAAGTGAAAGTATAATATCAACTGTAAAGAAGTCGCTGTTGTGCTCGAGTAGCAAGCAGCTATCTCTACTAATGAATACAAATGTATTTAATCTTAAAAATACTTAGTTTCTTGTCTCTTTGTGCAGGTAAGTTTTTCTCTAGCTTTGTTACATATTTTGGCTTGTTTGTTAGCCCATAAAACACGAGTGAAATTACTAAACTACTACAACAAAGTAGCCTACTGTACTGCAGCCTCCTAATGTATTTTACTATATTACACAATACTATATTATAATACTACCAGCAACTAAACCGTGCTACGTATACACTATTCTACTCTACTATACCGTACTAAACTACTAGTAGTATATGTTGACTTTGATATTGAAATCTGACATTTTGACTGCTTAAAATACGAGTATATAGCTTCAAAAATATTTCTTCTCTTGAACTGTGTTGTTGTGATCTGTTCTAATTTCGGCTAAATTTAAATCTAACTTGAAGCTTTCAATTTTGAACTTTAGTATGGCTGTTTTGGACTGCAAAGACTGACAAACCCTGGTTAAACCTGTTTACAGGCAGTTGTTTCAGTTGAGGGCAATTTGCATCCTTGGAGGTGTGGTGAGCAAATTTCAGTAAAATTTAGACAAATCACTCAGCCCAGAAAAAGAGCTGAAGTACCTCAAATCGTTTGAGAAGAAAATGCTTTGTTTTAATTAACAAATACAGTTAGGCTCTATCGAGACTTGTGCCTCTTGGTGTTGTAATTCTCATGCAGTGTAAAAACAATATATTGTAACATTGTAATCCTGCAAGTAATCCCCCAATGCAACAGTAATCTGATTACGTCTTATTTTTATGTAACTATAAGGGAGTGACCTTTTTCGCTTCCTGATTCATAAATCCTGATCATGAAATTCCATACTCCCCAAGCCTATCACTACAATATACTGTACTATGTTTGTGAACTACACTTCTGTCTCTCAGGTGTGCAGTGTGTCCATCAGGTGTCATGGCTGCCCTGTCAGTTCACTGATGAACACGTGTTTAAGAATGAACTTGGTCACACTGGAACCTCAGCTCATCCACAGAAAGGCCATGCTGCAGTTTGGTCAAAAAGGAGATGCTGCTGTTAATCCACAAGCAATCACTTTCCTGATTTCCGGTAAGACCTGCAGCCTATTGAGTTACAGACTAAAATGTATTGTCTCTAATGTCATATATTGTGATGTAGCCTCTAAGTTGGACCTGCGGCGGTACTTGGAGGGAGTGGAGGCAGAGCAGTTGGAGTGTGAGCTGCGTAGGTACAGCACAGCAGGCATCCATGTTCGCTGGCCAGTAATGGGGGCCCGGGAGTACAACAACTGGTTCACCTGCATCCTGAAACACACCAACGGCCTGTTCACAGTCACAGGCTTCCTCAGACACCCATCGGACACAACAGCCCCGAGACAGCAAGACTACATCAGCTGGCCTCCCATCGGGGACAGAGAGATGCTCGTCACAACAAGTAACATGCAACACAATGTCTCTCTGTCGAATCATTTTGGGATACAAAATTGTATTGTAAGTTTAGTAGTGAACGTTTTGGGTCAACTACATGCATCTAGATCATCATCATGGTAATGATGTTTATGGTACACTCTCACAGGTCTTATGAGATCTAAACTAAATCACGTTAACACCCACTCAAAGGTGGAGTTTCCACACAGTTAAAGAAATACTGTACCTACAAAATGATATTTTTCATTAAGGAGGCTCTTTTGTGTTTTTATGTAAAATAAAGAGCTTTTTGAACCTTAAATCATGAGACATGTCACAGTAGAGAGACAACATACACATATGAATATGAAAATGAACATAATATGTCATTATGAATTAATTATTTTTACTTTAAAATACTTGTTGTTTTTATAGCATGTCTTCTCTGTAAAAGAGAATCTACAACCAAATTCTGTTTTGAACTTCAAACAGAGGTGGAAAAAGTACTCAGATCTTGTATTTGAGTAAAAGTAGAAGTACCAGAGTGTAGGAATACCCTGGTACAAGTTAAATCCCGCTTCCAAAATGTTACTCAAGTAAAAATACAAAAGCATTGGCATCAAAATGTACTTGAAGTACCAAAAGTGGAAGTACTAATAATATATATTATGTGTTTGTATTATAACTATTGATGCATTACATTTTTATCAAAGCTGGTAAAGGTGCAGTTTTAATTTACTCCAGGTGGAACTAAAGTCTAATTTAAGTGTTGATTATATTTCACATCATTAATCCAAATCTGCAGAGTAACTAAAGGTATTCAATAAATGTAGTGGAGTAAAAGTAAACAAATTGCCTCTGAATTGTAATGGAGTGGTAGTACAAAGTAGCAAAACATGGAAATACTCAAGTATAGTACAAGTACCTCAAAATGATACTTAAGTACAGAACTTAGTAACTCTACACCACTGCTCTCAAACACTCTTGCAGTGAACTAAGATCTGTGTGTTTTGAATGGCAAGGTTTCAGTGAATATGCATGTTTTTGGGAAGTATTGAGCATACGACTGGATAGATGAGACTTACTGCGTGAGTTTCTGACGGTTTGTAAATGGATGGTTTGATAAAGTTTTGCTGCTGTTAAACGTTGGCACCATTTACTCCAATTCATCAAACATTTTCTTTGTTTTTGGATTATCTTGTCACCTTGAAGCTATGCAAGAAATAACGCTTTTTATTTCTAAGTTAACGTCAGTTCCATATTTAAATATATTGCTGGCCAGTTTTCATGTTTAGGAACTAAGTGTGTCTCTGTGTGCCTGTGTCTTATCTCCATAGCTGCCATGGTCATTAAGACACTAACTCCATCAGTGAGAGCAGGCCTGGGCTCCCAACAGAAGCTCCATTGCCAGTTTGCTGTCGACCACCATGGACCAAACTTCAGTGTGGAGTGGATACTGCAGCAGCGTGGAGAGAGAACCAGCCTCTTCAGTCACAACAGCCGCACAGGACAGAGACAGGGGACCGGGGTCGAGTTGATGGGCCTGGCAGGCGGGGATGCTTCCTATAACCTTCCCTTCACCAAGATGAGCAATGAAGGGACGTACATCTGTTCAGTGTCCATTATTCCAGTGTTCGTCAGTGTGGATATTGTTCTGCAGGTCGAAGGTAAGGAAGAGTCAAAGAGAGGATCAAACCAGACTGACATTTCTGGGCTTTATATAATGTGAGTTATAAAATAAAGGTCTGTCTATTATGGCTTTTCTGCATGAAGAAAAAAGATAAATGTGAAGAATCATTTATAGTTAAAGAGTATCTGTTTCAGATAAACTAGTCATTTGTAACTGACTGATAGTGTAAATTGATTCGAAATGAGAACAGAGTGCGTGCCGTCAGTAGCGGCCACCTCGTGCTTCACTTTTTTTGTATGTCCCTTCCGAATAATTTGAGTAGAAGATATTTCAACTTTTCAGTTTCAGTTTGAAGTGCCTGTTGAAGTGTTTTTACTACCATAATAAAAAGCAAACATTTCCATTCCAAAACGCCGTGAGGACACCTAGTGCCCATAAAATCCAACCTGATTGTGTAGCCTGTACCAACGCAGTGTGGCTCAATTTATACGTATTGAAAAGAACAGTAGATATTTTGAGAATGTTGGAATAGTTTTGTTTATTTGATATTTAAAAAGATCAGTTGGACTGAGGAGAAAGAGAACTGTAAAAGTTAACAGCAGAACCAAACAAAAAATGACACAATGACTAAAGAAGGAACATGTAGAATGTATAAATATGGACAAAACTAAGTGACAATGAAGTACCTGCGCTGCCTGCTTTGCTTTAATAATCCTCTGATAGCCAGGCTAGATGTTTCTCTATAGTTTAAGTGTTTGTGCTAAGCTAACTGTTTTATTCAAACCAGTTTATGTTAAATGTACAGACATGATTGTTCTATATTCATCTTGTCATCTAACTTTAACTGCAGGTTTTTTCAAAAGGGCTTTACTTGTATCATTGTGGTTAAATTATTAATTAATTAATAATCACTTCTTGGCTTTTGTTCATTTACATACAGTATGAGACCGCCTCTTATGTCTCAAATATCCTTTTCATTGTTTGATTCATGAATTTATTTATAATTTGTTAGGAAATGTAATTCCCAGCTGGTTTTCCACAAGCCAAGGTGATGGAAATAATTGTTCTGTTTGAGCAATAGTCCATAGGGGTTTCGTTTGCCTCTTACAAACATAGCTGTTTTTGCACGCAACATTGGCAGCAGGAGTCAAACTCATAATGGAACATTTTGCTGAGAGAGTCTGAGTTTATTGTCTCTATTCCTCAGAGGCTCCCAGGGTCTCCCTCAATGTTGGATCCACTCTGTTGCTGCAGGAGGGCGAGGAGCATAAGGTGACATGTGTTGCCAAGAGTTACTACCCTCTGGATGTGGAGATCGTGTGGTACATGCAGGACCCGGCGGTGTCTGGACAGA
The DNA here is from genome assembly GCF_036324505.1 of Eleginops maclovinus. Lineage (NCBI taxonomy): Eukaryota > Metazoa > Chordata > Actinopteri > Perciformes > Eleginopidae > Eleginops > Eleginops maclovinus. The sequence continues at coordinate 21,072,649 of NC_086366.1, read as the reverse complement.
CGGCGGACGCTCCTTTCCCAGAGAAGCTCCAGAACGTTCTGCTGTCCAGCCACAAACACAACCCTGACAAGACGTTCTCGCTGACGTCCTTCTTCTACCTGCAGGGTGCACTCAAGCGCTCGGGCAGGGAGTTCTCATGCAGCGTATCCCATCAGGCCCTGAGGGTGCCCATCAAAAAGAGCTTCATCCTGACTGTGGAGGGTGAGTGGAGGAGGGCTGGGTAAATACACCAGGTTTATTTTTAATGACGATATTGGCTTCCGTTGAGCATGAAAAAGAAGATAATCCATATAAAATGAGTATTGTGCCTCACATTTAATCAAGAAGTATTTTGTTGTGGTATTAATCCAGTGCATCGCGCCTTTCCTTTACAGTCGTGCGCTTACACCTGTTATGGCTGAATTAATGACTTTAATATGGGGAATCTATTGAACAACTACTCAAACAAATCAATATTTTTTCATTTGGTGGTGGAAGTACACACCATATTCCAATTTGTTTTTGCTGTTCATGAAAAACATAAAATGTATTTATTTTTAAAATAAAAAAATGTTGATCTAAAAAAAATGACATTGATTTGATATTTAAATATGTGTATGTATTCTGTCAAACATAAACATATTTATTATAATATAAAATTATACATATTTATATATATATTCAAAATAATCCACATTGTGTATATATACAGTATATATGCAAAGAAATAATATATGTATATAAATATATAAGAAAGTCCACTTTATGTTTTCAAAGTCAATTTTTATTTATTTATAGATTTGTATATATATACTAGATACTCAAAAAAATCCTTATTATATTTGTGAAGTCAATGAACAATATGGTAAATATGACGATTTTCTCAATGTTTCAATATTGACCAAGATAATCTTTTTTATGACTTAATAATGTAGCAGCCCTGGTAGATAGCTTGTAACACTTAATACACAGCGGTGCTGTGAGCTTCCACTGAGTGGCAGCAGAGGAGCATATCCGACCCTAACGTCATGTTTATAGACTGTATATATAAATATATATAAAGGTCATGTTGGTTTTTTGTTTTCTCCTCAGAGCCAAGCTGGATGCTTTACATTGTCATCTCAGTGCTGCTCACCCTGTGTGTGCTGCTGTGTTACCTGCACGTAGGTGAGTGTGAGGAGCCTCAGACAAAGTCCTTGAAATGAGCTTCACCTTTAGCGGCTGCAACACTGATAAACATATTTGCATCAATAAACTTGATCCAATAAACTCTTTCCACCACCGTTGATGCCTGAAAAAATGATTATGATTTATTTTCTCCACAGCAAGAAGACGATCAGCACAGGTTAGATGATCTTATAACACAACCTTTTTAGATTTAACCGTTACCATTTACTTATATTTCACGTGTGTGTGTGTGTGTGTGTGTGTGTGTGTGTGTGTGTGTGTGTGTGTGTGTGTGTGTGTGTGTGTATGTGTGTGGGAGTTTGTGTGTGTGTGGGTGTGTGTCTGTGTGTGTGTATGTGTGTGTGTGTGTGTGTGTGGACCTCTGCTACAATATTATAACATCTATCTGGAGCAATAATTGGGTTTTATATCTTTTTTTTAATCAAATTTGGTCCCAACAGTTATCCAACTCAAACACACTGTATATGATGTTATTTGATTGATTTGCATTTTAGCTATCAATTCTAATGTATGTCGCTGTCCAGATCGACGGTGTATCAGAAGATGACATAGTCGCCACTTTGGACCCTTTTTGGTTAGGATTTTTGCAAGCAGGAGAGACACTTGGACCTTTCCTGAACTGTAAAAAGGGTTAATATTCTTAGACTAAAGCACAAACAAGTCCCAAACTAGACATGGTAGCAACCTGTCAATCACAAGAATGCCATATAGCCATGCCTTAAAAGTCCCGTATTATGCTCTTATTCAACACTATATTATATGTCTCAGATAAACACAAAACATGTCCCTGAAGTGTTTGGCTGGATATCCAAAACAGATCATGTATTGTCACATGCCATATACCCCTCTGTTTCAGCTCTGTTGCAAAAGTGCTAATTCAGTGTCTGTAGCTTTAAATGCTAATGAGCTACTGCTGGCCACGCCACTCTGTGAGATGATTGGTTTGAAAAAACACAATGGTGCTCTAGGAGGAGATTCAGGTAATACGGTGGGCAGGTGTTACCACGGTTGGTTAGTGGCTAATGGTTGCACAACCCTAAAAACATTGTGACATCACAAAGTGGCCAAAATCTGATCAGCTTATTTTCAGACAGGTTTTTGTTAAGGTGTATCAGGAGTAAAAGAGAGACATTGTTTTTTCTGAAACTTTTGGAATCTCTTTACACAGAGGGGCCACATATTTATGTATAAAAGACTTTTGCATAAAAGGTGACTTTTAAAGCATACGCCATCTTTTTCTAAATGGGAGCATCATTTAAGAAACCAACATCAATCTCTATTGTAAAAAACTTTAAACTAGAAATGAGACCACACACACATCAGTCAAATGTTTACTGAGGTTATCAATCATGTGATAAGTAAGATCATTTTCTTCAATCTGACTTTTTTCTTTGTGTGTGTGTGTGTGTGTGTGTGTGTGTGTGTGTGTGTGTGTGTGTGTGTGTGTGTGTGTGTGTGTGTGTGTGTGTGTGTGTGTGTGTGTATTGAGCAGAACAGACTATTCTGAGCAGAAGACTTTGAAGAGTGAGCTGATGAACCAGTAAAGGCGAACCGTCCTCCTACCTCCTTCAGTTGTTTCAGAGTCTCATCTGATTGGTGTGTGTGTGTGTGTGTGTGTGTGTGTGTGTGTGTGTGTGTGTGTGTGTGTGATTGTTTTAAGGTGAATGATTGTTTTGATGTTGCATTGATTTTGCTCATGCTAAAAGACCTTTATATTAAATTATCAAACTGGGGGAAATGCAACAGTTTACAGGTTCATGCATAGAAGTAGTAGTAGTAGTTTAATAGAGCAAAGCTTTTTAATGAACGTGCAAGTTCTGATCACAGGCAACACAGAAAGCAAATACTCCCATACTGAAGGACAGCAAACATGGATGTAAATAGAACGTGACTTGAAGAATGAATTATATAATGAAAATCTGAGGAAGTTAACGCATTCACACATCTGTAAGAATTATTGAGGGACACTGCATCTAACTATATTTGGGCACATAGGAGTGCAGTGTTGTATCTATATTTTTCATTGTATTTGATTTAATTTAATAAAAGTAGTCTCATGCGAGAAAGACTGAATATAGAAAACAGAAAAACGGTTATCTCAGAAACTACAAGAAACACTATCAAGTAACATGTATCCACTGTCTGAACAAGATGCCTATCAAAGATACGCACACAGTGTAAGTACAATATTTCATATTGAAGACATTTAATAAACACGATGGGACTTTGAGTGTGATTCTTCATGTGAGCCAAAATCTTTAAAGTTCTCTTGTTACTGAAACTTGCCCAACATATATCCACATGTCCAAGCTTTTTTCACTGAGGATCAATCAATCTAACATAGGTAAATTATTCTTGATACTTGAAAATGTTCTCCATGGGGTTTCATTTGTTTTTGGCAGCTCATCCCTTACAACAGAAGCCTCAGATTGCTTATAATAAGGGGAAATATGCTTGTTATGCAAATACGTTTTGGGGCTTTTTGTTATCCACTTAGATTTGTTAGAAAAGGTTTCAACTTTAATTGACTGAATTTATTTGAAAAGTGGTATTATTAACGCATGAATACTACTGCAATATATATATTTTTTAAAATACATTTAAGAAGTACAAAATAAGAAAAGCACAAGTTTCATGTGTGGGCCATATTCTGTTGTACTTACTTATAATTTGCTGAGGGCTGATTAAAAATGGACCACAGGCCGCATGTGGCCCCCGGGCTATTGTTTGGATGCCCCTGCTGTAGATCAATCGGAATACAAGTCTTTGGGCCAGAAGTGTATAAAAACTATTGGTGCATCATTTAATGTGAACAACCTGCCTGTTTATTTATTGTGAAAAATAAGGGCGAAAGCCTTAAGCTTGTAAGTATAATATGCCCAGCAGGTATTGCATTTATTGACTTAGGATATAGTTCATTTCAGATTATTTAATTATTTGGGGAAAAATAATTCCATGTGTGAGCTGCTCCCCTGCGAATAAACATAAGATTTATCACGTGATTGGAAATGTTACTTTAAAACTTCACTGTAAGTAAGCCGCTTGATTTTGATCACTTTTAGCAAACAGCTTCTTTCTCTTAAGGTGAAAACAGCCCTTACAAAAATGTTACACTTTCAGTCTTTTGACTTTTTAGTTTTTCAAAAAGTCTACTTTCATTCTTTTATATTGAAAAGAAAACATAAAAAGAAATCAAATGTAGGTTTATTTGACTTGCTTTGTCTATTTGCATCTCTAGATTTCTCCATCAGTTCACAAAAGTTCATTATTAGATAGGTAAATGTTGAAACATCAAAGTAATACAACATAATTCTCGCAAATAAAAAAGTGAGGAAGCTTCATACTGTTTTCTATTTGTAACATTTGACTTGCAAAGATAAGGAATTTTACAATATATTGAACACTTTAAATCCTTTTTCTCATTATGATTGATTTTTTCTCATATTCTGACCCAGAAATCTACACTTTAGTGGCAATTAAGTATAGACACATTTCGAGTTTAATTATCTTGTATCTATATGCTTGAAGTTTTTATAGAGGGTTCATACAGTATATCATTCATTGTCGATGAAATTCCCATTTTTTACGTACAAACTTGGTGATTTTTTGGAGATACAAAGAGATATCCAAAGTGCTTTACGTCTTTAAACAACCTTATTTAACGTATTTAATGAGTTAATGTTTCAGACTCATATTTCAAATATTTTTTAATTTTGTTGTTCCTGTACAATGACAATAAAGGAACTAAACTCAACGATAATACTTGTAATACAAAAGTTAAAATCCTCTCAATGTAAGTAATCAACTGGGTTGGTTTCATGGTGATATCAATCAACTGTATCTTCATCCTATTCACCTGTAGTGTCTCTCCATAAACCTATATTCAACTTCAAACATACAGGTTAAATTTAAACTTCGTGTAAAACTGTAAGAACACCCACACACACACACACACACACATATATACATGTGTGTTTTTCAAAGAACATGCTTGTAAGACTATCTGTGCCTCACTGCTCGTAAATATGTCAGCCTTCAGCTGGACTGATGAAGAGGAGCTTCCAAAACTGGTAGGTCTGAGTCCATTCACAGGGATAAATACAGCTTTACTTAGACTGAGATTCGATGTCACATTATCAAATTGAAAAATTAAATTAAAAAACTAATATTTAGAAACACATTTATTTATTTTCGCTACATTCTGTTTCAAATGAGTGAAGCTTTAAATACTTTGAGTAACCTGCAGTGTCGTATTTGCAAAACAAAATATGCATTTTGTTTTGATGTCTATATTGTACAAAAGGTTTACATTAACTGTGTCCATCAATGCCATGGCTGCTGAAGTAAGTTAGCAGGTTAGCTATTTTGCTAATTTAGTTCAGTTTTTCAATTCCCATTCATGAGCTGTAGACTATTAGTAGACTATTTATTTCACAAAACCACCAGTACTGCAGATTATAACCGAATATAAATTATCAAACAGAAAAAGGCTGTTAACATAATTCGTTTTTCACACGATTTTAAAAGCATATCCACGGTTTTGTATCAAGCGATTCCGCTAGTCACTTCAGCGTCATAACATCAAGAGGGACCCGCAGTGTTCAGACATCTTCACAGCGACACGACAGGAGGAGGCGGGTACTGCAGGTGTGGCGCGGTGTGAAAATGAAACCTGATAAATAATGTTAACTCATTTATTTTTTTTCGAATTAGCTGAAATAATGTATTTGTGTCATCTGATTGTATGTCTAACATGGTATGGACGTAGTTAACTTAAAGTCAAGTAGGGCTTTCATTTGAAAAGTTCCAATTTCAAGATGAACTGTGTTTATTTATGAACCAATAACAAATCACCTTAATGTCAGACTTGAATGTCTGGTCAGTGACATTCAATCTGCCTAACACGTGATGTGAGAGGCGGGCCTAGCAAATTATAATCTCTATGAAAGGAAAGTGAAAGTATAATATCAACTGTAAAGAAGTCGCTGTTGTGCTCGAGTAGCAAGCAGTTATTGCTACTAATGAATAAAAATGTATTTAATCTTAAAAATACTTAGTTTCTTGTCTCTTTGTGCAGGTAAGTTTTTTTCTAGCTTTGTTACATATTTTGGCTTGTTTGTTAGCCCATAAAACATGAGTGAAATTACTAAACTACTACAACAAAGTAGCCTACTGTACTGCAGCCTCCTAATGTATTTTACTATATTACACAATACTATATTATAATACTACCAGCAACTAAACCGTGCTACGTATACACTATTCTACTCTACTATACCGTACTAAACTACTAGTAGAGTATATGTTGACTTTTGATATTGAAATCTGACATTTTGACTGCTTAAAATACGAGTATATAGCTTCAAAATATTTCTTCTCTTGAACTGTGTTGTTGTGATCTGTTCTAATTTCGGCTAAATTTAAATCTAACTTGAAGCTTTCAATTTTGAACTTTAGTATGGCTGTTTTGGACTGCAAAGACTGACAAACCCTGGTTAAACCTGTTTACAGGCAGTTGTTTCAGTTGAGGGCAATTTGCATCCTTGGAGGTGTGGTGAGCAAATTTCAGTACAATTTAGACAAATCACTCAGGCCCAGAAAAAGAGTTGAAGTACCTCAAATCGTTTGAGAAGAAAATGCTTTGTTTTAATTAACAAATACAGTTAGGCTCTATCGAGACTTGTGCCTCTTGGTGTTGTAATTCTCATGCAGTGTAAAAACAATATATTGTAACATTGTAATCCTGCAAGTAATCCCCCAATGCAACAGTAATCTGATTACGTCTTATTTTTATGTAACTATAAGGACAGTGACCTTTTTCGCTTCCTGATTCATAAATCCTGATCATGAAATTCCTTACTCCACAAGCCTGAGTATATCACTACAATATACTGTACTATGTTTGTGAACTACACTTCTGTGTCTCTCAGGTGTGCAGTGTGTCTATCAGGTGTCATGGCTGCCCTGTCAGTTCACTGATGAACACGTGTTTAAGAATGAACTTGGTCACACAGAGACTCAGCTCATCCACAGAAAGGCCATGCTGCAGTTTGGTCAAAAAGGAGATGCTGCTGTTAATCCACAAGCAATCACTTTCCTGATTTCCGGTAAGACCTGCAGCCTATTGAGTTACAGACTAAAATGTATTGTCTCTAATGTCATATATTGTGTTGTAGTCTCTAAGTTGGACCTGCGGCGGTACTTGGAGGGAGTGGAGGCAGAGCAGTTGGAGTGTGAGCTGCGTAGGTACAGCACAGCAGGCAACTATGTTCGCTGGCCAGTAATGGGGGCCCGGGAGTACAACAACTGGTTCACCTGCATCCTGAAACACACCGACGGCCTGTTCACAGTCACAGGCTTCCTCAGACATCCATCGGACACAACAGCCCCGAGAAAGCAGGACTACAACCACTGGCCTCCCATCGGGGACAGAGAGATGCTCGTCACAACAAGTAACACGCAACACAATGTCTCTCTGTTGAATCATTTTTGTATATATACTGTATATTTATATATATATATAGGTATATATATAGGTATGTGTGCATGTAAATAGTCTGCAAAGGCTAAAATCCCTGTGTTCCTTCCAGAGAGAGTTTCTCTCCCACACTCTCCCCCCTTCCTGAAACGCCTCCATAGGACTCCTTTGTTTACTTCTGTTACATAGTGGCATCGCTATGTAACACTCTGGCGTCTAATGGCTAGCAGTCCAACACATTGTACATGATATGCTAAGGGTCCGGACTTCTCTATGTGATTGACCAATCACAATAGAGACAGCCAGCTAACCAATCAGAGCAGAATATATCAAAATATAGACGTTTTTGAACATTAAAGCATGGACATACACAAACTGTATGAACCTGAAAATGAGCAAAATATGTCCTCTGTCATTAATTGTTGTTATCTTAAATACTTGAGGAAAATGTTGCTCTAATAGCATGTCTTCTCAGTAAACTAGATTCCACTATCAGAGAAAACTCCTGTGAGTTGAAGTGAATTGGAGCAGCAATTAACACAATCTCTGAAATTACTCTGAAAGAGTCTTGAAGTAAACTCCAAAATCTGTTCTTTTTGGTTTTCAATAGCAAGGTTTCAGTGAATATGTGTTTGTTTGTTTGTTTGGGAAGTATTGAGCATACGACTGGATACATGGGACTTACTGCATGAGTTTTTGATGGTTTGTAAATGGATGGTTTGATAAAGTTTTGCTGCTGTTAAACGTTGGCACCATTTACTCCAATTCATCAAACATTTTCTTTGTTTTTGGATTATCTTGTCACCTTGAAGCTATGCAAGAAATAACGCTTTTTATTTCTAAGTTAACGTCAGTTCCATATTTAAATATATTGCTGGCCAGTTTTCATGTTTAGGAACTCAGTGTGTCTCTGTGTGCCTGTGTCTTGTCTCCATAGCTGCCTTGGTCATTAAGACACTAACTCCATCAGTGAGAGCAGGCCTGGGCTCCCAACAGAAGCTCCATTGCCAGTTTGCTGTCGACCACCATGGACCAAAATTCAGTGTGGAGTGGATACTGCAGCAGCGTGGAGAGAGAACCAGCCTCTTCAGTCACAACAGCCGCACAGGACAGAGACAGGGGACTGGGGTCGAGCTGATGGGCCTGGCAGACGGGGACGCTTCCTATAACCTTCCCTTCACCAAGATGAGCAATGAAGGGACGTACATCTGTTCCGTGTCCATTATTCCAGTGTTTGTCAGTGTGGATATTGTTCTGCAGGTCGAAGGTAAGGAAGAGTCAAAGAGAGGATCAAACCAGACTGACATTTCTGGGCTTTATATAATGTGAGTTATAAAATAAAGGTCTGTCTATTATGGCTTTTCTGCATGAAGAAAAAAGATAAATGTGAAGAATCATTTATAGTTAAAGAGTATCTGTTTCAGATAAACTAGTCATTTGTAACTGACTGATAGTGTAAATTGATTCCAATGGTGAGTAGTGGCCACCTAGTGCCCTTGAAATCCAACCTGATTGTGTAGCCTGCACCAATGCAGTGTGGCTCAATTTATACGTATTGAAAAGAACAGTAGATATTTTGAGATTGTTGTAATAGTTTTGTTTATTTGATATTAAAAAAGATCAGTTGGACTGAGGAGAAAGAGAACTGTAAAAGTTAACAGCAGAACCAAACAAAAAATCACACAATGACTAAAGAAGGAACATGTAGAATGTATAAATATGGACAAAACTAAGTGACAATGAAGTACCTGCGCTGCCTGCCTTGCTTTAATAATCCTCTGATAGCCAGGCTAGATGTTTCTCTATAGTTTAAGTGTTTGTGCTAAGCTAACTGTTTTATTCAAACCAGTTTATGTTAAATGTACAGACATGATTGTTCTATATTCATCTTGTCATCTAACTTTAACTGCAGGTTTTTTCAAAAGGGCTTTACTTGTATCATTGTGTTTAAATTATTAATTAATTAATAATCACTTCTTGGCTTTTGTTCATTTACATACAGTATGAGACCGTCTCTAATGTCTCAAATATCCTTTTCATTGTTTGATTCATGAATTTATTTATTATTTGTTAGGAAATGTAATTCCCAGCCGGTTTTCCACAAGCCAAGGTGATGAAATAATTGTTCTGTTTGAGCAATAGTCCATAGGGGTTACTTTGCCTCTTACAAACATAGCTGTTTTTGCACGCAACATTGGCAGCAGGAGTCAAACTCATAATGGCAACATTTTGCTGAGAGAGTCTGAGTTTATTGTCTCTATTCCTCAGAGGCTCCCAGGGTCTCCCTCAACGTTGGATCCACTCTGTTGCTGCAGGAGGGCGAGGAGCAGAAGGTGACATGTGAGGCAGAGAGTTACTACCCTCTGGATGTGGAGATCGTGTGGTACATGCAGGACCTGGCGGTGTCGGCACAGAGCGTGGGACGCTCCTCTCCCAGTGAAGCTCCAGAACGTTCTGCTGTCCAGCCACAAACACAACCCTGACAAGACGTTCTCGCTGACGTCCTTCTTCTACCTGGCAGGCTGCACTCAAGCGCTCGGGCAGGGAGTTCACGTGCAGCGTATCCCATAAGGCCCTGAGGGTGCCCATCAAAAAGAACTTCATCCTGACTGTGGAGGGTGAGTGGGGGAGGTCTTGGTTAATAAGCCAGGTTTATTTTTAATGATGATATTGGCTTCCATTGAGCATGAAAAAGATAATCCATATAAAACGAGTATTGTGCCACATTCCGTTTTAAACAGTTTTTTGTTGTGGTATTAATCCAGTGCATCGCGCACTTCCTTTACAGTCGTGCGCTTACACCTGTTATGGCTGAATGAATGACTTTAATATGGGGAATCTATTTAACAACTACTCAAACAAATCAATATTTTTTCATTCGGTGGTGGAAGTACACACCATATTCCAATTTATTTTTCGCTTTTTATGAAAAACATAAAATGGATTTATTCTTAAAATAAAAATATATTTTGCATACAATTATATATATATAATTGATTTATTTAAATATGTGTATGTATTTTGTCGAACATGAACATATTTACTATAATATAAAACTATATATATATATATATATATATATATTCAAAAGAATCCATATTATACAGTATATATGCAAAGAAATGATGTATGTATATAAATATATAAAAAAATCCTTATTATATTTGTGAAGTCAATGAACAATATGGTAAATATGACGATTTTTTCAATGTTTCAATATTGACCAAGATAATCTTTTTTATGACTTAATAATGTAGCAGCCCTGGTAGATAGCTTGTAACACTTAATACACAGCGGTGCTGTGAGCTTCCACTGAGTGGCAGCAGAGGAGCATATCCGACCCTAACGTCATGTTTATAGACTGTATATATAAATATATATAAAGGTCATGTTGGTTTTTTGTTTTCCCCTCAGAGCCAAGCTGGATGCTTTACATTGTCATCTCAGTGCTGCTCACCCTGTGTGTGCTGCTGTGTTACCTGCACGTAGGTGAGTGTGAGGAGCCTCAGACAAAGTCCTTGAAATGAGCTTCACCTTTAGCGGCTGCAACACTGATAAACATATTTGCATCAATAAACTTGATCCAATAAACTCTTTCCACCACCATTGATGCCTGAAAAAATGATTATGATTTATTTTCTCCACAGCAAGAAGACGATCAGCACAGGTTAGATGATCTTATAACACATTTTATCTCAGTTTATCTAATTTTATCAATTTGGTCCCAACAGAGTTATCCAACTCAAACACAATGGATATGATGTTATTTTATTGATTTGCATTTTAGCTATCAATTGTAATGTTTGTCACTGTACCCATTGGGTCCAGACCGACTGTGTAACAGAAGATGACGTAGTCGCCACTTATTTTCAGACGGGTGTATCAGGAGTAAAATAGAGACATTGTTTTTCTGAAACTTTTGGAATCTCTTTACACAGAGGGGACACATGTTTATGTATAAAAGACTTTTGCATAAAAGGTGACTTTTAAAGCATACGCCATCTTTTTCTAAATGGGAGCATCATTTAAGAAACCAACATCAATCTCTATTGTAAAAAACTTTAAACTAGAAATGAGACCACACACACATCAGTCAAATGTTTACTGAGGTTATCAATCATGTGATAAGTAAGATCATTTTCTTCAATCTGACTTTTTTCTTTGTGTGTGTGTGTGTGTGTGTGTGTGTGTGTGTGTGTGTGTGTGTGTGTGTGTGTGTGTGTGTGTGTGTGTGTGTGTGTATGTGTGTATTGAGCAGAACCGGCTATACTGAGAAGAAGCCTTTGAAGAGTGAGCAGATGAACCAGTAAAGGCGAACCGTACTCCTACCTCCTTCAGTTTGTTTCAGAGTCTCATCTGATTGGTGTGTGTGTGTGTGTGTGTGTGTGTGTGTGTGTGTGTGTGTGTGTGTGTTTGTGTGTGTGTGTGTGTGTGTGTGTGTGTGTGGGTGTGTGATGGTTTTAAGGTGAATGATTGTTTTGATGTTGCATTGATTTTGCTCATGCTAAAAATCGTTTGGATCTTTTGTTACTGAAACTTGCCCAACATATGTTCGTAACAGATGTTAAGACTGTAGACCAATCAGAACACAAGTCGTCACATTTATTTCTTATAAATGTGGTCTTTGGGCCAAAACGGTTTAAAAGCTATTGGAGCATCATTTAATGTGAACAACCTGCCTGTTTATTTATTGTGAAAAGTAATGGTGAAAACCTTAGTGTTGTTAGCTATTGCATTTATTGATTTAGGAAATAGTAACATTTTTTGGATGATTTAATTATTTTAGGAAAAATAGTTCCATGTGTGATCTGCTCCCCTGCGAATAAACATAAGATTTATCACGTTATTTTAAATGTTTCGTTAAAATTTCGGCCGCTTGATAAACATTTATTTTATCACTTTTAGCGGGCTCCCTAATCGTCGTGTGTTCAAGTCTGTTCACAGTTTCTGATCCACTAAAAAGTTCTTAGACACTGCAGAGCCCAGACCGTGTTCCTGTTAGTGTTTACTTCCTGTCTGTCTTCTTCTGGTGATTTATCTGACGTCAAGCACTCCGTATTTTAACTTATTTTACTTTGTCTTTCTTGATCCTCCTTAACAACGGTCAATATAGTCCTTGACAGCGGTCTGTACTCTGTATTAAGAATGTGTCACACGTTCAGAATTGACCGATCAGAATCGAGTATTCAACTAAACCATGTAATAAAGGAATTTAATTCACAATGATAATACTTGACTCAATGTACGTAATCAGCTGGGTTGGTTTCATGGTGATATCTCTACTATATCTTTATCCTATTCACCTGTAGTGTCTCTCCCTAAACCTATATTCAACTTCAAACATACAAGTTAAATGTAATCTTCACCCAAAACAAACTCCAAAAAAGAACATGCTCGTAAGACTTAATGAGCCTCACTGCTCGTAAATATGTCAGCCGTCAGCTTTGAAGTGGACTGATGAAGAGGAGCTTCCACAGAGAGGACACCTAAACTGGTCGGTCTGAGTCCATTTACAGGGATAAACAGAGCTTTACTTAGACCTAGACCAGATGTGTTTGTGTGTGAGCTGCATGTGCCCTAAGGGGTGAGTGTGTGTGTGTTTTTGTGTGTGAGGGGCCCAGATTTTATCACAAACAGAGTAGATCAGCACTACTGAGAACGAACATTTAAAAAAAAAAGATGTGACCTTTTATGTTTGTTATGGAATTGCCATGGGAAAATACAGACGAAAAAAAAGGGGCGATTCCTCTCATTTCAGGCTCATATTTGTATTTTGTGCCTCTACCGTGACATGTTTCCATGGGTTAATTTTCAAAAAGCTCTTTATTTTTCTCATACTGCATATGCTTCAGCACCTCTTTTCACCCTCTGTCTGAAACCAGAGCACAGTCGGCTCTGATTGGTTAGCTGGCTGGCTCTGTTGTAATTTGTCAACTGCTTAGAGATGTTGGACCGCTAGCCAATAGAATCGTGTTATCCTTAGCCTTTGCAGACCATTCACATGCATACAAACCAACATTTCACACTACAGTGAAGGGAAAACCCCAAAAAGCTTAAAATGGCACCTTTAACATATAACTGACACATAAATATGTATCTGAAACATTGGGATAAGAGCTGTAGCCTTCTAAACATGACACACCATATTTTTCACAAGTGGTTTGGTCATAATCTGAATATCCTGATTCAAAACCATAACGATGAAACACTTAAATTACTGATACAATGTGACAAAAGGTATAATTGGACGGCTGCAACTCCTGAAATGAATGCAAGGCAATAAGCCATAGAGAAACAGAGGGCCTACAAAACACTCATGGTTGTGGTGTTAAGAGTACATCTTCCAATACAAAGAGAAACGTTTGGCTGTTACACATTACATACATCTACTGTATTTTGTTTGGCCAAGAAGCCCCCTAAATACAGTCACTTTTACATGGTAACTGTACAAATGTCTCAAATAAACACCATTCAGTTTTAGACCCTCCTTTTTTTAACACTATATGTTGGATTGCACAACACCTAAAACTTACTGAAAATGACTCACCATTCCTGAAAAGATGATGATGTAAAGACCAGTTTCTGACACACAGGTAGCATTTATCCTAAATGTCAACAAGGCAATATTACCCTGAATGTAATTGAATAATACTTTATGATACTGCTTTTTAGTAAAAAAATACTTCAGAAGACTGAATAACTGTACACAGATCGTGAGTCCTCTGGCATCCATAATATTATTACAGAGGCTTTCCCACACTGACAATACTAAAATACCGTGGGAATACTGAACACTATTTTTGTCAAGAAAACCAAAAGTAGAAATGATCAAAATAGACAGAAATCTTCAGCTTCAGTAGAACAAAAACATCATGGCCTGAGTTATGTCTACTGGGAAAACCTCAATCCAGTGAAAAGAAAAATACCATATTACGTAGTTTCAGATCAGGGGGAAAAAACCACAACATGCAGAAATTAGTATTGCTGGGAAACAGGGTAGCAAAGGTTTCATCAGTTCTTTATAATTAAAGTGACTCAATCAAGTTCCCGATATTTAGACGATAAGCATTTTGTAAGATAAGAGGCAAGCCAGGTCTGGTGCTATCAATTGTAATGTTTGCCAGGTCTGGTGCTTGAGGCTCAGCATAGATAAAGTTTAGTAAACACATTCTGATCCATGGATGTTGTAACTGCACAGAAAACAAGTACGTCAGCACAATGCAGGAGGCTGTAGATGATTTAATGCTGCTTTAGTTGTATCTGTACGGCTGTATGTCTGTTGGACCCTTGATTTGGTGTCTATATGTTTGCGTGTCTACAAAAAGTTGCTGACAGGAATGGGATTTGTTTGATTTGGTCATGAATCAAAGTTGTACAATGTTTGTTCCAAATGTAACGGATAGTGCTCACGGCATTCAACTTAAAACCTTGAATATTCACCTTTCCATGGACCTATTGTTCCAAAACCCCAATAGTCAGAAAATGTCCGTTTAAATCGAAAGCCTATCTGTGCGATAGCCTGTTATGTCAAACACCAACAACTCAAAAACTGAGTGTAGACCGGGTCATGCCATCATCTTACTCTGCATCTGATTAGCTAGTACTGCTTGCCTTTGCTAGGTTGGAAAGGTTTAGGCATCAGGACTGAGAATGTTGAGGGGGTTCTCCATGTATGTATAAAGAGAATTTAACAACGTTGGAGGTGGGGCAATGTATACTCCTGTGAAAGTTGCAAAAAAAAGAAAATGGCGTTCTGAAGGTACAAAAAGTACCCTGATAATCTGGAATTTCGGGCCCATGCGCACTTGAATTTTCCGTAAGCCCTGCTTCCGATCCGCCTGTCTTGGCTCACTGAAATGAATGGAAAGGAAACATAACTCTGGATTCAGCCTTTGGGTTATCATACAACTTTTAGACCCCAGTGATTTTAATAATGGCTATTCAAGTGTTCATACCATGCAGTTTATCTATCTAAAATAATAATAATAATAATAATAATAATAATAATAATAATAATAATAATAATAATAATAATATGGTGATGAACAGACTCTATTTTTCTCTTAAGTCAATCTGTTCAGTCAATCCAAAATCAATGGCCAAATGACGTTATGGACTAAAACTAAAGTTGTAGTACTGACGTTTGGCCCCAACAAAAACTAAATGTGAGCCCCAGCACATTTTCCTTGGGGCTCTGCGACAAAGTGTGGCGAGAGTACTTGCAGTCAATCAGTAAACAGAGACCTCTGAGGTTTAGATCTAGGTTCCTAAGATTCTAGACACGCCCGCCTTGATTTTAACCCAAAACTCATTGCAACCTGGGATGACCATAAAACATGTTCTGTTTAATAAACGTGACCATCGACTATTGTGAGTGTAGGTATGTTTTTGGCCATTTAAACATTATTATACTGTAAAATTGGTTAAGCAACCCATTGACCTGCTGCATTATAATATTTGATCGTCATCTTTGGGCCTTAGCATACACTTTCGTTTTTTTGACAGGCTCTATGTCTTTTAATGTGACAGGGGTTCAAGTCAGGCTAGAATTGTTCTATGGAGCAGGGCAACAGATTTATAATGGAATTTGTAATGACATTTTACTGATGTTTTTATATATTTTTTAATTTTATTTTGGTGACTTTCTTTTGCATTTAGGGGTTGTTTTATATGGAATGCCTTGAGCTTCTTTGTGTTCTCTGACTTCAATATTGAATAAAAAATAATAAAATGAATCAATCGTTCCTGCTTGTCTGTGAGTCAGAGCGTTGATATGGAGGGAATTGCTAAAGTGTATTAAGGGTGCATACTGTATATGTCTAAGTTTTGCAGACTGACCATCTGATCCTGCTGCGTCTCAGTAATAAAATGGTAACTTAAACTCAGTGGAAATATCATGTCAAGAGCAGGGAAGATCCCATCTGTGTGTATTTGTGTGTGTGTGCCTCACAGGACCCTGCGACCAAACCTCTGGCCAAACACTTAAATCCTGCACGCTTAATAAGGATCCATGTGGAGCGAGCGGAAAATTGTGATGAAAAGTGGGTTTTGAGAGTATCTGTGCCACTTTACTATCTTTCTGTTGAGGTTTAATCCGTATGTGGATTCAACTCTGTATTTCTTACCCTCTCCTTTTCCCCCTTACCACAAATACCCCAGTTTCAGTGTTCTCTTTCTGTCTCTCCCCTTTAAGCTAGGAGCACAGCGTTCCTGTGCTCGTTGGAAAATAAACAGCTCTAATGAGGGTCTGACCGTCTGACCCTCTTCTCCTGAACTGTTGTGACAGATCTTGAATAACACGATTGGTTTCTAACAGAAAGGGTGTTTGGAAAAGCAAAGCAGCTAATTGCTATCACTGTTGTCACTGACATACCTTGACTCATGTGGTGTAGGTTATACCTGTCAGTTTTTCTTGTGAGGTCGGGTTGCATTAGGTCTCATAAAGTACTGAAAAAAAAATAATACATGCAGCAGCTTCGAGGCGATGAGCTCATGCAAGTAGTTTCTGGCTGTGGGTTTTCACTTGGAAACAGCATGGTTGCATAAGAGACTGAAATATGATTTATTTGGCATGCTGGAAACCAATATTTAAGTCAAAGTAAAAGATGATGTGTCATCCACACAGCTATGCCGCAAGTTCCATGAAAATGTTCGAATGAAAATAGCCGGATCAGATCACTGGGGAATATCTTGGTTGAGTTTTTGCGAAACTGTTGTCAAAAGAAATTGTGTGAGGAAGTTTTGCCAGCAGGAGCCAAAAGGAACTAGATACATGTGGTGACGATGAAGAGATAATCACTGGGATGTGATTGTGAAACAATTGTTTTGCTTCATATTGACATTCATAACTATGAGTATTTTTAACTTCTATTTCCTCTCTGTTTTCATTGACATGGAAACTGGAAGGGGTAACTGTAATTGATAGTGGCCCTCAGAGATCTCGGTGTGTGTGTGTGTGTGTCTGCAAACAGTGTGTTACTGCCCCTTGGCTAGTGTACACTTGTCATTTGAGTTTTACATTGAAACCCTACTTGCATTAACATTATTCTTTTACTTAATTTGAGCCTCTTTTGCTTTCATTACACCTCTTCTTTCAGACTGGTTAGGGCCTGTGTGTTTGTTTTTGGCAGAAGGCCGCTGTCAGGTTGCTGGGCAGAGCCTCCTCTCAGCATTTCATAAATAATCTGTTTTTTTTTCTTATTTCCATGACAGTAATATCTCGACAACGTGTCACCGCTGTTGTATGACAAACTAGCATCGCTACCTTCGATGTTATCATGTTTGTGCTACTATATCTGTTTACATTGTTTTTTCACCATGAGCACCAACTTGAAGATACTCTCACGCTGCGTATGAATAAGCTTCAATGTTCACAGCCGTCTGACAGCCGTAGAGCGAGGAGGACAATCCACAGATAGAGATAAAAGTCTAACTCAATGTTAGCAACAGTCAGGATCTGCCCAACCGGTCTGACCAGGCGTCTCTGTCTTTGATACCATAGTTACTGTCTGACAGACATGGCAAAAACCGAGTTTGTCATCCAATTTTTACAATTACATGACCGGGGCTTCTCTGAAAAATATTTTCAATCACTCAAAAGGAGGGAGCGGAGTGCTCATAAAAAGGCATTCGGAAGAGCTCTATGTGGACAGGGGTCCTTAGGAATTTATTGTACAAAATGTGTCCATGTGTGTCTGTAGATTTATGCTAAATTCTAAGTTAGCATTAGCAAATCCTGAATTAGCATTTGATGATGCTTAAGTAAGTACTGACCTTACATTTACATTATTCAACTGTAAGGTTTCCGCTTAAATTTCCATATTCTTTGCCATACCTTTGTAATGGTTGTTATCTGCTTTAGATTTGACTGTGTGTTTACAACTTAACTCTGAGGCTCTCAAAGTGACATGGACACTTCCAGAAGCAGGTGTGAGCTGGAGGGAAAAGCAATAGGTCAGTTGATGAAGAGGATCCATGACTACCACGCTCTGCTTTGTAAAGTGATGTGTTTGTTGATGGTAACATATAAACACAACAGTCCTCATGGTGATCATTTGAACTTGGGGCAGTCTGTTGAGTCAGCTGGCACTTAACGTGGCTCTAATTCATTGAGGAGACATCAGATCTTTTTGAAGTGCTTGTGTCCGTGTTCTTAAAGAAAAAAAGAAAAAAGAACTCAAATTGAAATATAAACAGTCCTTCGGTTTTGTTCAAGCTCTTTCTGTTATATTATTAACGTATGTTGTTTTTTTAAATGGCAGCTCACGCAACATTTTTCAACACAGATGAAAAAGGACCTCTCTCTGGATGCCAAGTATAGAATGCAGGTGAACAGCTGAGGATCCTGTCTACGCTGAGCGGGTACTGTCTGCAGTGGAATATGAAATAAAACTGACCCGGGTACCATTAGTGCGTGGAGTTGTGTATAGTTGATTTGAATCTTGCAGTGAAAGTAATGCATTGATGGAACATTTGGAGGAGAACAAAATAGAGTTCATATGCTAGAAACATGACTCCAATGAATGCTTATGTTGGTTTATATTTTAAGGACGTGTAAATTGAAAACGGTTTGATTACACATTGACCACTTAACCTTGATGATATATCAGAGTTGCATTGTTTCTGCTTCCCCGAGTGGTGTTAAAGCTCTTTCTGAGCGACCTTTAAAGTATTTGGTTTCATTTCATTTATTAACAGAAGAAAAACAATACGATCATAAAACATAAAGGAGATATGTGAAATGATGACCTGACATGCCGATAAGTAATCAAAAGCTTGAGAACAGTGGCCCCTGCATCAAACATAAAGTATTTACATTATATATTACTGACACTACAATTGTAGGGAGTTTATATGTTATACAGACACATAACTTTACCCAAATACCCTAAAAATGTATTTATTCGAACCCCAACTACTAATGGTCAAAAACATTAACTTCATGAGCCTAAACATTGGTTTGAAATAAGTAAGATATAACAAACACAGACACATAACAAGGGAAAATTATGATTTATATAAATGAGTTTCAGAGTAGTCCCAAGCCATTTAGTGAGTTCAATCTTTGATATACAGTGTTATGTAACAAGTTCTACTTTAAGCACTTAAAAAAAAAAAAACGACTGATAAAGAAAACGGTTTTCCATTTGAACAAATAACTTTGTTGCATTTTTAATTTTTGTGATTTTACAACCTTGACTTCGCAAATTATATAAACTTAATTTCTGAAATGACCACCCTATAAATCTGAAGTTTCTCTGAGTTATCAGCACTTTCTGTAACTCCCAGATCTTTCTGCTCAGTATTACCAAAAGAGATTTGTTTCCTATCCATGGAAAGCCTTGACTATATGTCAGGCTTCTCCTCAATATGTAAAAAAAACCCCTTCTTCTTAATCACTATTCATTTTCCAAGACTTGTATGGAAACCTCCCTTACTCCAACCCGCTAAATCCAACATTTTTCTGATTACATTTTCAAAGAAGCCTTGTCAGCAGGAAAACTGGCTTTAAAAAAAACATTGTTGAAAGATCTTCTTCTCTTTTGCAACCATCTCTCCAAATGTTGAACACTATAATTTAAAAGCAGACGTCCAAATACCACTAAAGTGGAATCCATGGATGATATTATGAATAGGTGGTATTCAGGATGAATCCCTACTGAGGGATGATTTGAATAACTGAAGGATAGGAAGTTCAGAGCAAAAAATCAAACAAACACTTTGTGGTCTCAAAGCATGTAGCAACCACACTGTAAGTCCTGCTGACACTGGGATTAGGCTCAGTCCTAATTTGTAATGAGGAGGCCAGATACAGTATGTGTTCATCAAGTGTGTCTGTGTGTGGTAAAATGTTGCAGTGCCCCCACGGCTTAACACGGGAAAGGTCAGGAAGATGGATTCCCAGACTGTTAAACAGCAAGAATGGACGTTCAGGGAACTAAATTCAATGTTCTCTCTCTGCATGGCTGTCTCTCTTGGTGGGTCTCTGTTTCACACTCACACTGACACACATGTATGCATGGTGTAAAGACAACACACTCCTGATTTACTGGCTCTCCAGGCCCCCTGATAAAACCCATCCTGAATGACCTCATTTGTACTGCTGGAAGATGGAACAGACAGACACGGACTGTGGGTTAGTATGGGGGGGTGAGTTTGTATGTGTGAGTTCTCTTTTGCAACACTTTAGTTAATTAAAAATAACTCAACACATTGTGTTTTATGCTACTGACATGTTTTCGTCAGTCCTCTTCCACTTGTTTGTCTTTTCTTTTGTTATATGATTTCAATGTAAGAAGAAAACGTTAAGCAAGGCGCTGCAAACCAAATACATGCACAATAACCAATCACTGTGCAATGTATGGTTATTTATGATTCTGGTCTTCCCGGATCTTAGTTCATCCTCTCACTTCCTCTGTAGCTTTTGCAGCCCTTGCATTAAAAACTAACTTGGAAACTCTGCTCTAATACTTTTTCTTTTTTTTTAACAATATGAGCTGCCCAAAAGGCAGCTGGTCTCCTACAAATGATGTTCCCTTACAACAACAAACAAACAAACTGCATGTTCAAATAACGTTTTGAAGGGAACCATGGTTTGAGACCTGTGTTTAAAGGGAAATGCAATCTTGAGTTTTAAATGAATGTCCAAGACTATAATAATGTAACACATTTATTTATTTTATGATGAACATTAATGTTTTACTGAACAAAATCTTGGAATATGAAGCAATATTTTTGGAGTTGTGGTGTAGCAGATTTCTGGTCCAAGACTTCCTTTTTAATATTCTGGTCAATTGTTAAATCTTATTGTGTCCATGCCAACCCTCACAGAGCTTGGAGTGTTGGGCTGAGCTGGACAAGCTAGAGGGGTGATGAAGGATGGTGACCGTAGCACCTTGATACATACATGTATTGATTCCTGACACATCTGTAAACAACAGGATAATATCACAATAACTTAATAAAAAATGGCGTTAGTATGGAGTATCTAAAAATGGTAGAAAGTAGCATGCATAGCGATAGCTGTTGTTAAAGGGACAAAGTAGCATGCTAGCGATAGCTGTTGTTAACATGGAGAAAGTATTATGCTAGCAACAAGCAAAATAGCCCTAAGTGAAAAACTCATAGTCTACTTTTACAAACAAGTGCTATTTGTCATATGATATGATCTCCATACTGCACTGTGACATCATGCATTTTAAAATATTTTTCTTACATGCAACTATTTTCAATTCACTATTCATGTTCCTATATGAAGACCTACATGTGTCCTTAGCTTGGCCTTGGTTTTGACTGCAGGATCACTGGTGTTGCAGAGTATGACGTCTGGCTTTGACAAATCTCCTCCTGTGTTTTTAGAAGTGTTCACAGATTACATGTTTCTCTGCTTCTGGCCAGCGCTAATGATGTTGTCTTTCCAAACTTTAGCTCTGAGGAACCATGGCTTGGCGTGATGGATGTTCTCTAACAGCCCTACTAATTGGTTCTGTGCTTACGTGCGTGAGTGTGTGTTCGGCTCCAGGGCCTGGATGAGGAAAGGGTGATGTAATGCTGGATCAGGGCCTCGCAGACAGCTGAAAGGCTGATTTGGTAAGGTGGGGTTTGATACAGCAGCCAACTTCCGTGTGTGTGTGTGCGTGTGTGTGTGTGTGTGTGTGTGTGTGTGTGTGTGTGTGTGTGTGTGTGTGTGTGTGTGTGTGTGTGTGTGCTGATAGCAAAGTAAGAACAATTGATGGATATGAGTGAGTTGCATTTTGGCTCAGTTCAAGTGAATGACATCATCTTGCAAAAACACACTCGTATTCACATACAAACTTGTTGAAGAATCAGCGATCATTTATTAGTGTGTGCTCTTTGGCTCCTACGAAAACATATGATTTACCCACACCATGTCTGGGGTGGGGGGGTTATACATTTTCTTCAGGCTGTTACAACATGGAAGCAGGAGTGTGAGGGAAAGCTTTACTGGCCACAAAATGTCCTGTCTCATTTATGTAAAATGACGTCCTTATACTCATTAAATCACTTTAGCCGGTTTATGCAGTTAATGCTGTACATTTAAACAAAGCAAAATGGAAAACCAAACAAAGTACTTGGTTAGGTTTAGCCAACCAAGAAAACTGTCTAGGTTTCATCAAAGATCATGGTTACGCTTGAAATAAGTTTGTTTAGTGACTTATAATAAGCATTTTAGGGTTTTAATTTTGCCCTCGAAACGTGATTTTCGTACATACTTTTGAGGGGACCAGGCAGCTATGTGAGGACGTCCATGTACAGGTAAAAATATTAACAGAAACAATCAAAGAAATACTGACTCTGTAAAATCAAACCATAGTTGGTCTTTGTCTTTTATCTCTTTGCTCATTCACATGCAGTTTACTTTCCAAAGTCCATCCAGTTATTGAGGTCACATCCTCACAGAGGTCCCCAGTATCCTCTGTACTGTTGACTTTAGGGGCCGGTCCACTTCCACACCTATCTTATCCTGAAGCCGTCCCACAGAGGACACCCAATCCAGTTGTATTCGCTGTCATTGTGCCTCCCTCAGTCTGCTCAATGTCTCTTAGATGTCAGTCTCATGCTTCAGCTGGCCAGTGTGAGCTTCTAAACTCAGGTTAAAAGGTTAGCTCTAATGTGACAGTATACCACTTAATCAAAGTCATACACACTTTATCCATTCGTCCAACTTGAAACTTTGCACACTGGTTTCAGCTTGAGAATAACTACATAGGACAATATTGATATATCTGTCTTCTGTTGAAAAATGAAATTGCACTTGTCTCTAAGGTTTCTACTTCCATTCATGTTCGATGTAATTAAATTAACATTGTTTGGGGGTTTAACAACATTGAAAAACGTACATTTAGAATTCAACAGCAACATTGCAGTCAAACGAATACAAGCTCTGTGCCTTATAATGGCATGCAGTGGGAGCTACTACTGGTTGCAAGTCAACAATGAGCAATGTTAGCAAAACCACTCAAAACGTGTAAAAGTAAAATGCAAACATTTCAAACAGAAAATTAGACAGGACGAACGTCATGTACAAAAAAACGTCAAATAAATCAGATTCTAATGAGGTCTATGAGAAAGTGACCCTGTTTCTTACTTCTTTTATGGTCTCATTCAAGTTTCAAGTCTTACAGCATGATGTTACTTTTGTAAATAATGGTCCAGTTTGGGAAAGGGCTGAGTAGTTTGGTTACTAAATCTAGATGAGACCATTTCAAAAAACCGTGTGGTACAATGTTGACCTTGATCAAACCTTCTCCGTCAAGATACTACACACGCTTTGTGGAAAAATATAACATGAAGGAATAAGATCTATGATACCCAACTTCTCCTCCCCTGCTCTTTGCCTGGATCAGTTTAAATCTAAACGTTTTGTCATTTCTCCTCATCCTCCCTTCGTCTGCACTTTGTCAACCATCCCCTTCCTTCCCCCAACCAGAGACTCTCATTTCGTAGCTCATCTTCACTTTATCCTTGTCTATCTACCTGTTTCGTTGTCATTTAATAATGTAACCTGTATTTATCCCAGGGCAGGGTCAATTGACCATTTGCTAAGCCCTGCCATTAGTCCCTGTTACTCTTTTCAGTTTTGCACATATGTAGTTTACAGTGTGGTGCATTTATAGCTTGAATTTTACTTTTTCAAGATAACACAAGCCTGCTTCTCAGGTGACCGGTAGTCGTGGTCTTGGCTAAAATTACTGTTGCAAGCAAGAATGTAACAATTTATTTTAAAACAAGAGTAAAGCTGTATGTCCTTGACATGGAAATACGTAGCAGATTTGCTAGATTTTTGCAGGATGGAGTGACCTAGCCCTTGTGTTCAATGTACGATATTTGGACCAAATATCGTATTTATTCTCACAAAACCATTGCATTGTTTAAAAAGGTTCTGAAAAATAAACTGTAACTTGCAACAAAGTTATATATATGATTAATGTTCATAATTTCAAAGAGTATATTTTACTTTTCCAAAAGAGCAACCATGATGATGATGAGCAACCATTGAGTTGAAACTAGTTTAGTTGGAGATGTTAGAGTGTAAACCTGATAAAGAGCACTCTAAATATGGTTTACTAATGACAGAAACTAGTAACATAATTAGCATGCTAATGCAGCTTACGTTAGTGCAGATGCAGCCTTTTATCTTTGTTGGATTGTTTGTTTTTGGAAAGGTGATTTAAAAAAGTTACTTTAGATACTAGCGAATAACTCTCACCACAGCCCAATGGCCACTGTTTTGGCATGTGGTGAGAATTACGCTTTCTAATCTCTCAAAAAATGTCTGTTTGCGAACAGAGTTAAGCGAATGAGTACTTTCACATTCTTTTACAATCTCCTTTTATACAAACCAATATTTTGAGTTATAGAGAAAGGTATATTGACTGTATTATTAAAATTATTTTCTACTTTATCTGGGTGGCCTTACTAGCACTGATTCTACTTTGCCAAAACATTAGTGCAACTTAATAAAATGCAGTGGAAACATGACACTTTAATAGCAAATGTGTACTGATTGCACTAAATGCATTTTTTTTCTCTTTCACTCGCCTCCTCTCAGCTCCATACTCAGATCATTCAAGTTTTTCTTTGAAGTGTCAATGACATAATCTTGGCTACCGCCACTATGGCCTTGTTTGGGCCATAGTGGCGGTTTTCCATGGAAACTCTGATGTCATGGGGGGTTGAGGCAAGGCGAGGCAAGTTGGAGTAGGATTTTTTTTAAAGCCTGAATTTGGGTTTAATGTGATGTCTGTTAACACATGGACCGGTAGGATCAGAGCTGTGTCAGAGGACTGGGATCACAGCCAACAGGTAGCCTGTCTGTCAAACCGAAGACTTATACAACGGACTTCCTGGCACGATCTACTGTGTGTTATTGCATCTCACCAGGCAGAGATGTCAGAGCCAAGCTGTCCTGGATTCACACAGTGTTAAAGTCTGATGGAAAGAGCAGTATTCCTTGGGAAAGAACTTGACTGGATAAATTACCCAAAATCTATCCTTTTACCAATGTCTACTGTGAAGAAATACATTTATGGTGTATGGTTTCTATTTTCAAACTAACAAAAACTATATTCAAAATGTTCTTGTAGCGGTAATAAATTAATAAATTGAAACTTCAAAACTGCTGCTGGGGCACAAGTTAGCAAATGTTAACGGAAGATTAAATATTTTCTTCTACTCCAATAATACAATTCAGCAAGAACACATTTCACCTATACCATGTTGCTCTTGGTAAAAAACATATGATCAATCTGGTGCGCCAATCCCACCACCGCCTGTGCCCAATATAAAATAATCACCAGGTGCCCAACTAACCCGGTGTCTAAAACCTCCTTCAATATTAAAGCATAAGAATTACTTCAACTAAAATAATTAAGATAAGTAATGATACATTTAATATAAACCAAAAACATCTAGTAAATAAAATGATAATTGCTAAATAACATGATCAATATATAGCTCCAACAGTAAGTACTGTTCATTTCTGCTACTGGGGGTTTTTCACTCACAACAGGCACAAAAGATGGGCATTGACGACGTCATGAAGAATCATGGAATCATGGATGATCATTAAAAAGTCGCAATGATCCTTAAAGATATGTTTGTGTATGCAATATTTCATTATTATAATATGCTTTCTTAATAATTAATATTAACTGAATAACAAGATTACTAGTATACTAAATAAGCTGACGTAGCCTGAATCATGTTCATGTTTAAACACATTTTGGCAGTAAGCTTGCAAACTGTTCTGCTTTCTTCAGGCGATGTTTTCATCTATGTGTGTGTGTGTGTGTGTGTGTGTGTGTGTGTGTGTGTGTGTGTGTGTGTGTGTGTGTGTGTGTGTGTGTGTGTGTGTGTGTGTGTGTGTGTGTGTGTGTGTATGTGTGTGTGTGTGTGTTTATGGGTTTATGGGAGTCTGAGGGAGTGTGGACATATTTGTGTTCTGTTTAAAGCGCTGGTGACGTAAGCTGTTCTCTGTGGGCGAACTTGCAGCACTCTTAGAAACCTTTACAGTCAGTAACCAACAGTGTGTGTGTGTGTGTGTGTGTGTGTGTGTGTGTGTGTGTGTGTGTGTGTGTGTGTGTGTGTGTGTGTGTGTGTGTGTGTGTGTATTAGATACTGTATAGAGGATGTGGATAATGACGTAAAGCAAATCAAAGAGAAGAAAGGCTCTGTGCGGTTGAGTTAGGCAATTTCGTCTGTAAAGTTTCAGTATGTTCATACTAACATACCTATAATTAACAGCATAATTGTTGACAACTTATACCCTAATGAACCTCTATCAAACGTTATTTACTTAAATACAGTACTCAATACTCCTTTAATTCCAGCTGTGAACTTATGCCAAAAAATGTGTTGAAATAAAACCATATGGTACACGGAAAAAACTGAATCCAGAAAGAGCCTTACTACTAAATGAAAAACTAATTTGAATAAGATTTATATCTCACATTAATATGCTTCCACGACAAGATGCACATTTTAATGACATTCAAAACAACATGTAGAACTTCAAAAACAATTCAGAACTTACACAGAGCAATTTTGGGTTGCTGTTTTTATAGAATAAAAGAAAATTGTAATTTAAAGCATAACTTGATCAGAGAATAGATAATGATGATGTTGAATCATGAATAGCTATATATACACTTTATCCCATTTCTGGGAAATATGAAAAGGTGCATTGGATATGTTGATATTTTATGGCCTGTATAATGCTGTCATTACGTTTTCTGTAAAAGCCGTGAGAACCTTCATTACGTCAGGATGTGTCATCCATTCGACCCATGTTTGTCTCCTCTTGTTTTGACATATTGTGCAACATGCCGTGCACCTGAATGCATGAAAGATATGTGTTTTAACTGATTAAATCTGTGTTGTCTCAGTTTGGTTTCACTGTCGAAATTTTAGACCACAGTCTGAGACGTTCCCATGCATATCTTTCCTGATGAATAGGCTTATTCGAGAGTATCAGAGAGCCACATCTTAACCAGAATGTGTAAAAGCCTCTAAATATGCTCTGTATGGAGGCCGTCTGGCAAGAAGTCTGTCAGCTCATGTTGTTCTGTAAAGAGAGATTTGCTGTTCACAGGATTTGACAGTGACTAATATGCCAAAAGGTAATGGAACTAGTGAGCAAATTATGGAACAAAAACAACAAAGCCTTTTGATCCTTGCAGGGAGGCTAGCTGCTAGTGCACATAAGGGCATAGAATCCTACTAAACTCTAAATGTTAAGTCGTAAATATTTGGACATTGACAACATTTTCATCAATTTGTCTCTGTACAACACCCCAATGGACTTGAATTTAAACAATCAATATGCATATTTATGGTATTTCAGCCAAATCAGGTGAATGGTGTAGGATTACAACTCATGAGACTAAAAGTTATTCGACAAAGTAACAAAATAATCATAAATACAATTGTCACTTTTAATATTTGGTGGCAAATCCTTTGCAGTCAATGATAGCCTGAAGTCTGAAACCCATAGACATCACCAGACACCATGCCCTTCAGTTTTGTCTCCAGCAGGTGACATGCATGCTCATTGGATTCAGGTCAGGTGATTGACTTGGCCATTGCAGAACATTCCCCTGATTTGCCTTTAAAAAAACCCAAAAAACTCTTGGATTGCTTTTGCAGTATGCTTCGGTTCATAGTCCATCTGCACTGTGAAGCGCCTTCCAATGAGTTCTGAAGCATTTCCCTGAATATGAGCAGATAATAATGCCCTAAACACTTTTGTCAGCAGTCACATCATCAATAAATACAAGGGGATCAGTTCCATTGGCAGCCAAACATGTACACGCCATAACACTGCCACGACCATGCTTCAATGATGAGGAGTACGCTTTGGACCTTCTCTCTCCATACTCTTCTCTTCCTATCATTCTGGTACATGTTGATCATTGTCTCATCGGTCCTTAGGATGTTGCCAAAGAACTCTACAGGTTTATGTGTTTTGACAAATTCTACTCTGGTCTTCCTGTTTTTGAGGTTCACTAATAGTTTACATCGTGTGCTGAACCCTCTTTATTTACCAAAGGCCGAAAAACCAATACAATAGGCTAAACGTTTTTCAATCGTCCTGTTTAAGCTGAGGGAATCTGCCAAGTTGGGTAGTAATTATTTGTGGGTTTGATGCAACAAGCAACCTCTTTTATGTTACACATTGTCAATTTATTCAATGGATAAAATACCAGACAGTAAAATAGGAAGTGGATATAGTAGCAGTGACGTCACCCAAGCTTAAAGTTTTGGGTCGCCATTTTGTTTTAGTTTTAGGTTGGAGCAAAAAACAACCAAAGCTGAAGAAGTGAAGACACACTGTAAAGGTTAAGACCGTGGGAACTCCTACCCCAGACAACACCATCTTTTCTTTTGGCAGATGCTTGGCTCTTGACAATTGTGATATATATATTTGTCCGCAAGTGTACTATATATCGCAACCCCCCAATGTCTTCCAAAGCAGTGACCTAATCCACGCTTAATCAGTTTTGGCAGATATTCCACAAAGAGGATTAAGTGAGTTTGAAAATGCCGCTGTAATATCAACAAATAGTTTTACTTGTGGACTTGCAAAATTTGTGACTTCTCTTCCTCAATAATCACACTTGGCATGTAAGACCTCGGTAATGCACAGAGAGAGCCAGCATTACAAAAGTAAAACATATTCAGTCATTATGAAAACACGGGAAACCACGATTGTGGGAGGCAGTTCACGGATCTATTGTTGCGATGACAGCTGAAGGTTTTTTTCATAACTTCTGATTCATGGGGGTCAAACCACGTTATCTTTTGACTCATTGTTACTGGAAAGCAGTGTTTTTCTCAAAATGGGTGCTATAGGGAGTTTGGGGTGCCTTAAAGGGACAATCCAACCCAAAGTCAAGCATACACATTTTTCATTTTCTTTGTAGGTCTATACGAATCTTAATAGTTTTGGTGTGGGTTGAAGAGTAGATGGCACCTTTTCTTTCTCTTTGTCTCCATCCACTTAAGGAACAAGTGCTAAACATAACTTTAACTCACTTATTGGTTTAAGAGACGCTAGTAAAAAACAAAATATTGCATTTCAGCCATCATCTGTCCATCATCATCACAATGCAACAGTGAGTTTTGTCTCCATTGGACCTGGAAACAATTCAGGGTCATTTCCTACATGGCTCAAGTCAGAATTCACTGATTTCTCATTTATGTAAATACAAAAGCATTATAGGAGTTTTAGTTGCCTTTATTTGTGGCTGAAATGTGCAAACCAGGCTACTCTTTGTTTTTGAACCCCTCAGATGGCTGATAAAGCTGATACCGCGACCTCTGATGTCTGCAGTGTTTTGTTGACGTCTGTCTTGTTCTGCCCCCAGCAGACTCCATAAAACCATGAGGGGCTGTTGAGTATGGGAGAGAGAAAGGGGGGGAAAGGTGGGGGTACAATCTTCTGGTAAATCACCTCACCAAGCCCCCTCTCTCACACTCACTCTCACACACACACAAACACACACACACACACACACACACACACACACACACACACACACACACACACACACACACACACACACACACACACACACACACACACACACACACACACACACACGTGCTATCTGGTGTCTAATGTTTGCTCTGTTGGGATCCAGTTACGGGGGGGGGGAGGAGGGTATCTCAGCAGCAAGCTTGTACGTCTCATCCTTACATAAAGCACACAGCTACGATAGATTATTGGATAATAGAAACATGTAAGTCAAAGCCTGTACTTATGTACATTTTTACAATAAGTGGTATCAAACTAATATATATGAACATACAGAATATGTGGAAATTGTCTAATATACTGCTTTTTTAATAAAAGTGTGTCCCTGTGGCTGATTGCCTCAATATGATAACTGACAGGAGCTTGTTTTTTAATTCAACAATGCATTACTGTGTCAAACTTACTGTGAGATTTCCCTCTTGGACAATTGGAGTCCTTATCTTGAGAAAATACCATTAGAGCGTAATCGGTTGATAATGTTGTGGAACTACAGATAGAGACCAGAGGGAGACGGAGGCTTTGAGGGAGAAGTGTGTTTGTATCAGCCCTGTGAAACAAGCTGATGTAAGGATTGAGATATCACACTACTATGTGACTCAGAGTATTTTAAAGTGTTGTATCCATTATTAAGAGGGTTTATTTATGTATATTTCCAAGCAAAGAAACTGTGTTCAGAGTGCAGATCTCCGCCAGGTGTGTCCCAACTCTACTTCTAAACAAAACAAAGTTGAATCCCACTCAACTGTCCCTTCCAGGTCTCTTATCTGTCAAGAGGGTGGTGAAAATGACAAACAAAATTGTAGATTTATTCATCTCGTATCGTGTCAAACTTTGGTGGACCATCACATACCACATTTAGAATTAGTCTGCAGATGCTCCGGTTCACAATAAGACCAAACTTTTCTATGGACATGTTTTCTTATAGTTTTTGGCCAAATGTGTCGCAGAACACTAAGTAAAACTGCAATCACATTATTCTCAATAAAACAGCTCTGCATTGCCATTGTGTATTAATGTTGCTGCGTTCAAAGTTAAAATTATCAAGTTTGACCACTTTGAGCGCTGACCTTTTAGGGTGCAACCAATCCAAGTACAGCTGTATGTAGCGCCGCAAGCTAGCAGGGACGGTAACCATAGAAACAAAACTTGACAAGCTGTTTTCACCGCAAGACTCTGGGCCGAACCTTGCGATGAGCAAATCACATACTAAGTAGAAAGGCTGTTTAAGGCTTGTGAATATCCGTTGGGCAGGAAATGCCTTTTGCTGCCAGTTACTGATCATTAGGGCCCCTACTTGCTAGTTACAAGGAGTGAGGAATTTGAAGTCAATGAGAATGAAAGTGATATCATGAGAGAACAAAAGAGCATAGAGTCATAAATGAACACTACAAATATTAGGCTGATTATTATGTTATCCCACAGGGGAAATTTGGGTTAGGTAAGCATTGAAGACTAGTCATTTTGAGTTATGTTACGCCTGGCAAGGTTAACAAAAGTATGGAAAGGAGTGGATAGGAGAAACAGAAAAAGATGGCACTGAGCAGGAAAAGACATACCTACGTTAGAAAGGAGAGAAGGAGGAGTCTCCCTCTCTAAAGTTTACACAGTGCAAGGATATAAAAGTTCCCCAGGCCCGCCTCCCTCCCCTCCCCTCAGATTTACTACTCCTTCCATGTTGTTTCTTCACTCCACCACCACCACAGCCCTCCTCCTTTATCCCTCCCTTTCTCCTCCCTCCTTCGGGCCAGATAGAGGAGTAATCAACCTGAGAGTTTAAACAAACCAGAGAGCCGGCAGCGTAGAGCAGAGCTCACACACACTATCACACACAGACTCATACAGCTGTTCAGCGCTGAGGGGACTAGTGAGCTGAACCGGAGACTACAGCTGAGGTAAGTTTGATGCAACTGTGAGTAAACATTATACTGCTGTGTTTTACAGCAGTTGTAAAAAATAGTAAGATATCTTAAGAAATGTATGCTTACTTTCTGTTGTTCTGTCTAAGTAAATTATCTTGTTCAGTTTAGTGTTTGAATTGTGATGTTTTGTTGAGATCTTTTATTACTGATGTGAGGTGTAAATAATTACAAGCCTTGATTTCATTGTTGCTGTCTTGCTTATAGCTGCATTTTGCATTTTTGGAAGTACTCAGATATTGTACTAAGTAAAATGTAGTGGAGTAAAAGTACACAATTGACCTCTGAATTGTAGTGGGGTAAAGTACATATTAGCAAGAAATTGAGTGAAGTATTTGAGAAAATCTACTTCTACTAAATCTACTAGTCACTTTACACCACTGCATTTGTTGGTTGGTGGGAACTGTTAAGAGTTTGACAGCTATTCACAAGCTAAAGGTCAAGTATTTTCCCTTTTGTGCTTTCAGACAGAGTGAGACATCTGTACCTGAAAAGCAGAAGAGCAGCCCTGGACAGA
This sequence comes from Eleginops maclovinus, assembly GCF_036324505.1. Classification (NCBI taxonomy): domain Eukaryota; kingdom Metazoa; phylum Chordata; class Actinopteri; order Perciformes; family Eleginopidae; genus Eleginops; species Eleginops maclovinus. Next base: position 21,040,013 of record NC_086366.1, on the reverse strand, counting down.
GCTGACAGAGTGGGGATAAAACAGACCAGACCTTTGTCTACCCCCCCCCCCCCCCCCCCCTGCAAACGTTCACCCCCTAACCCTTGTCCATCAACCCCTACTGCAGCCAAACCCTGACTGAAGCATCGCATTCTCCAGACGATCTGACTGTCAGACATTAGATCTCAGACTGAGAGGCAGTCTGGCTACATCTGCACCGATGGAAGCCTCAACCCTGACTGAGATGGGAGACTTGTGTTGCCCCCGGTCTGCCTCTCCAGACGGGGAGACTGTGTGTGCAGCTTTAGCCCGTTATGAGAATACTCTCCAGGATGCTATCAGGGAGATCCACGTGGATGTGAGTGCTTTTAAGCTGGGCATGGAGCGTCGTTTGGAGGAGACAGCCAACCTGAGCGGGCCTCTTGGACGAGCGGTGGCTCAGCTCCAGCAGGAGAACCGGCAGCTCAGGAGTCAGCTGGAGGCTCTTACCCTACAGGTGGAGCTCCTCAGTGGGATGATGTGTGACAGGAGCACCTCGCTCATTAACGGCCACAACCACAGTCCGAATCACAAGAACCACCTCAGTGACATTCAGGAGAACCATCAGGAGGTAAAAGAGGTGATCTACGGGAAGGGTGAGGCTCTCCTCCACGTCCAGCCCTGCGTTCTGGGGAACCAAGCCCAGACCCACAGTGGCCCCAGCAGCCAGGGCAGTCCTGCATCGCCACCTGCTACCTTCCTATCCTCGCCCAGCTCCAGCAGCCCTCCTGTTGGCTCCAGAGTTTCCTCCATGGTGACGGGCCCGGTGTCAAGCAGCAGCCCCTCGACTGCCCGCTTCTCCAGCCGAGCCACATTTGCTGTGTCCAGCAAGACTAATGTGAGTACTGTATGTTTATAGAGAAGAGATGGCACATAGTTGTATTATTTTTCCTCGCGACAATTAAGTCTTTCATCACCCACCAGAGTTTGAAATGTGTTTCTGCATTGATTTTTAGATGTAATAGTATTTAACACTACTGATTATATATATGTTGATATCGTCCAGACAATTGTGTTCTGTGTGGTTACATTACCTGTGTATGCCTTTTACTACCAATTGCATTGGCAAAAATTGCACATTTTAACATTTATGTATGACTTACGTATGTATGTATTATTATTATTATTATTATTATTATTATGTATGTATTTAACTCTACTTAGCTGTTCCAGACATTTATCCATTAGGGCCTAGTTATAGCTATTCTCTTTAAAATGTAGAGTACTTTTAGCATTTCAAGAATTTTACCTCAATTTAACAGATTACCACATTTGAGTTAGACTTCTCAACACATGCTCAAGTGCAATAGTCAGACTCAATGTGAATATATGAATATTTGTAAATATTAAAAGTACCCTGGATAAAGAATATTGCTTTACATGGACATGTCAAGAACTGCCTACGTCTAAAAAATTCAAAGACAATTTGTAGTTTGTGTCCTCCTGGGCTTTTGCACACAGATGCTCTTGACATATTTGACCCACCACTTTACAATCCAGTGCCAGATACATTTTTAACACGGATGGAAATATAATATACACCAGAAAAAGAGGTAATCCAGTAATTATGATGTAATTTTTCTTGGTTGGGAAAGGGCCCATGTGGTTAAATAGGCAGAATGGTAGTTGGACTGAAGCAGTGGTGCGTTGGCTGTGTGGATGTGTCATACGAGGCACTGGCTGTGTCATTGCGGTTGCACAAAGGCCCTCCACCGGTGTGCTTAAGGATTTATGAAGAGCAGTAACATGAGTGGACTAGGCTCCTGGGAGGTGAGGTTAGTGTGGTCTTGTGGTTTTCAGACCTGACTCAATTATGTGAAATAAGCACCGTGAAATGTATGGTCTGGTTAGTCATATTTGCTGTCATCCTGTGCAAATCATGTGGGTCCAGGTTTGGAATATTTTATGTTTAAGCCTGACATGAACATTTTCAAGATTCTGGTTCGAAAAGTTTTCAGATTTTAGATTTCAAAGTTCTTGGAAAGTGAATACAAAGCATGTTTTCTGTCAAAGTGTTTATTTTGTGTCTGTGCCTGAGCTAGATCACCCTAAATTACAGCACTGATGACCCGTGTCTCTCTTTTATGGCTCAGTGGTTATCTAAGTTATCATCAGGATTCAGATTTCACTGTCACCGTGGGATGCATGTTCATGGAAGTATGTCCTGTGGAGTTGGACTTGTAACTCTTCTAGGATTCCTGAGCTGTAATAGTTGCATAGTTGAATTTGCTTCTGCCCTTGGCTTGCCTTGCTTCTGATGAAACCAAAAAGAGGATCTCTTGGCGTCCATCTTTCCTTTGGTTGCTGCATCACACATTAATTCCTGATCCTGTTTTGGGGGCTTTTCAGAACCGAAAGGACATTTTGTCCAAAGTACTTAAATATCTGACATCTCTTTTGCCTTTATGACATTTTTATACTTAAGCGTGTTTAATGGAACCCAGCCCAACCATACATTTCAGAAATTGTTACATGAAGGCAAATTTAACCAATCTCTGCATTGATTGCTAGAACATTGAAGCAATCCTAAAATAAGATAAAATATACATTTATTGATCCCAGATTGGGAAATTATTTACAGTTCCTCAGTTCCTTACACAGCAGCATGTAGAAGATATCTTGCATATTTTTTGGGGAAAAAGGAGCTTTCAATTGCAGCCACTTTTTAACCTTATTGTTTCCAGTTGGTTTGTCGCCGCCGCTAATGTCCCAATGCTTGCAGACAAAGATCCACATCCACACTGTCCTACAGATACAACTGTGACCCACACACGTTTTTTAGAATCACATGCACACATTATGCAAATACTAGCCTTTGGTCGTGTATCTGTAATTACCAAACTATGCGGTGGATGGATACAACAGAGGAATTTTATCTTCTGTGAAATCATGTGGTCAGAGCGAAACAACACAAGGGCACCTTTGTTTCTGCCTGTGTCTGCCGTGGGAGATCCCCCACTGTCAGCCAAACACAGCGCTGCAGAAACACACAGTTGGGATAAAACATAGGAAAAATACACTTTCAAAAGTTCACTGTGTGTATGCTACCTCCAACGTCATGGTAATTAGCTTCATTATATTTTAATTGTCCACTTACAGTAGTCAGATCTTCATCATACTTGCAGATCACCCTTCGTGCTATGATCCTCACTTGTCTGTGAAGTGAAGATAGTACATAAAGTTCAGCTGATTGTTCCAACAGGCCTGATTGACTTGATACACTCACAGTAACGCACACACAGTGACACACGGCAGGCATTTTTATTGGCTCGACTCCAAGATGAATCCATCTGGGCCAGGGAGATGTGTATAGGCGTGTCTGTCCTCCAGCCTGCTCTCCAGCTGTTACAGTGCACTTCCAGCTGACTCAACTAAGCTGCCATACACACCAACTTTATAAAACACACCTGCAGCACATTAGCACAACCTCATTCATATGGAAATCACACCTGTAGTATCAGTAAATCATGAATACTGGATATGAATATATATTTCTCTATATCTCTGCCGGGCTTGGAGTAATAATAATATGCTTGCACTCATAATTGTGTATCTGACTGTGCATCTCACATACATCTAGTGATCAGCAGCTGCTTCATTGCTTAAGGCATATTTGGCATCAGCCAGGCTACAGATTTTCTAGGCTAAATTGGTTGCTGGCCACAGTTTGGCCTTTTGCTGCGAGTCAAAAACATCACATTTTGAGCTAGAGTTGATTTGTTAAACAGTTTGAGCTAAGGGGGCTATGGATCATGCAAGAACTGTGTTAGCTTTGGTTGCTAGCCAGTTTTCTAATTTCTTATGACAGTAGATATTACAATATTATACAAATAAATCCCCTTTGTTCTTCTCTCTGCTCTTCAAATAATGAATCAAATCAAACATTTGGTCCGTATTCGTTCGCTCTTATGATACTCTGGGTAGATGAGTAGGTTTATTCAAGTTCATTAGACTTTTACAGACAAAAACCCTGATGAACTGCAATATTTTGGCAATGTTGTGATAATTTGCCGCCTCCGTTCCACTTTTCTGATTCAGTACATTGGAATTCGCATAGAAATACTTGAATATAAACCCAGCTGTGTGTGTGTGTGTGTGTGTGTGTGTGTGTGTGTGTGTGTGTGTGTGTGTGTGTGTGTGTGTGTGTGTGTTTCCATCTGGAAGGTTTTTGAGGTCTGTGAAGAGGCAGCTGTGTGCCTCTTTTCTGTCGTCTAATGGATCTGGGCAACAGGAATTAGTCAATATGAGGATTAGGACAAAGAACTAAGGATCCCCAACAATGTTTTGTCTTCCTCTGCCCCCCCAACACACCCTCACACACACACACACACACACACACACACACACACACACACACACACACACACACACACACACACACACACACACACACACACACACACACACACACACACACACACACACACACACACACACACACACACACACACACACACACACACATACACACACACACACACACACACACACACACACACACACACACACACACACACAGTTTCAGACAACATCAATGTTGCCAATTACAGTGGCAAAGCAGCCATCTCAATGGGCCATTGTGTGGGTTCTTGTGCTTCATTGGAAATACATTGAGTATGGACGGATTACAGAATCAACCCTCCTCTCTGACTCATTCCTCTCCTCCTCTACGTCTCCTACCCGCAACCTTGACTCACCTCCACAAATGTTTAACTAGGGACTGAGAGTTTGTGCAGATATGACACATTCTTGAAAACAGTAGTTTGGCAAAAAAATGACAACTTCAAACAAACATTGAGTTAAATTTTGAGAAATTAAGGATCTTGTGTATTTACGGGTTTAACAGAGGCTAAGAGTCAGGATATCTCGACCTTGCCACTCTCGCTTGACTTTGAACATTCTAAATTTTTTCTCTTGTGAATCTTAAGAGCATGTAATACTTAATTTTCAAGTTTAAGATTGCTTTTGAGGAAAAAATACTATTATTTCAAATGTCACACAATAAGCGTGACATTTCTTTATCTCTCCATTTCAGGTTCTGTCACAAAAAACGTAATGTTCCTTCTTTCCTCTAAATACCTTGCCATACTACAACTGTGTCACTCAAAGGCTCCGCAGCTGAAGCAGAGCATTAGAAACAGTACATTCTTCTTCCAATGCATGTGTGTGTTCATACGCACAGATTAGCTCGGTCAGCTCAGAGGTTTATCTGTACGTTATCAATTCACTGACACTAAATGTGCTTGATTTATAGCTCAGTTCAGCACTTGCAATACATGTTACGTAAGAGGTGATTTCTTTTAAAAAGTTCAGGCTTTATGGATGCCATATACATTTCCTCATAATTTAGTGATTTAACATCAGTAAATTGTTACTATGATCCTTCTGAGGTTTTTCTTTTCCTACTGTCATCCCTGTGGGAAAAACTGAGGAGGCGTTTTTAGGTTGGTGGTGGCTGAGACACAAAATTACTTTAAACAGTTTCTTGCAAAAATTCAAAGGATTTATGGGAAGTGTGGTTTTAATTTGACAAATATCTGTACCCACAACACCACTGCTGCAAGACAGAGGCTATCCATTTCCTCCACCCTCGTCTTTGAAGCAATTGTTGCCAAAAATGGAAAGTTATGGAGTGTCATGTCCATATGTCTCAAGATGCAGGCCAAGCTTACTTCTCACAATTCCTGTGTTCTACACACTGATTTATCCGTAGCCACCTTAGCTTCAAAAGGTGGTTTTGTTTTTAAGAAGGTGCACATCTCTCCAAACATAGGTTAACCCCCTGAACAAAATAGTACAGTATAACGCCAACTGTACACTGCTAAATTTAAGCTAGTAATGAGCAATTCACAACTTGAGAAATCTTGCTCAGAACCACATCCATCTTCATAATCAGCCTTCATTTGATCTCAATCACACATTTGTAAAGGTTATTGGATGCATCTTGCATGGTTGTGATGCTTTCATAGAAAATCTGTCCAAAGACAGAAATAAAACCACCTGGAAAAGTATCACTAGCTTGCTAGCTAACATAGGCAATACAATCCTAGCTTTGGCCTTGAAGTATCTGATACAGTGGCTTTGCCCCGTGCTTGCGAATCGGTGCATCTGCACATCTGTAGCTTTCATCTAGCCTAGAACTAGAGAGTATAATTTAATATTTCCTATTTTTATATAGTTGATCTCAGGACATTTAGGTTTTGGTGATAATAATCTATGTTGGATGCACTTCTTCGTTAGTTTCACTTTTGAGTCCCAGGGGTTGCTGCCTGGTCTAGATCCAGCAGCAACATTCTATCTGTAAGCTCAGCAGTATGTAGGGTTACACCGCAGTGTAGAGGGCGTGGTTTGTTTTGTTTATCCCCATGACGAAGAAATTTGACATTTACACCCTGTCTGTGGAGATTCCCCCGGCTAAGCCAGCTGACTGTATCAGGCTCGGTGATGTACAACTGCTAAAATCTGTGTGCACAGATACTGGAAGTACTTATCCATCTATCCGTCCATCAAAGAACTCTTCCATGGCTCTGTGGCCCCTTCCTCACCCATTTACCCCTCCCCCAATCTCCACCACAGACCTCAGCTGCATTTTAAGGCTGGATTCCTGGCACCAACCCCCCTAGGTGGCTATTAATACAGCAAGACAGAAAACAGAGTGTAAAACTCTCATGAGCATTTATATTGTTTATTAAAATACAGGCTAACTTTTGAATCATAACTCTAATTTAAAAAACGTCTGACAACCTGTTAATAATTTGGATTAATTATTTGGCAATGCAACTACAAATTATTGAGACCATTTATAATTCTGGTTTGGCAATACTTATTCCCATAAAGACATATTTTGTTAGAAGTAAAAATAGATTTGGAATGATATAGAAGAAAGAAATTGAAAACATGGCACAAATGCAGTGAAGTGTGTGTGTGTGTGTGTGTGTGTGTGTGTGTGTGTGTGTGTGTGTGTGTGTGTGTGTGTGTGTGTGTGTGTGTGTGTGTGTGTGTGTGTGTGTGTGTGTGTGTGTACACATGCTGGGGGTTTAACAGAGGTATGTGGACACTCCCTGGCTACCCCTGGCTCTCTTAATGACTTCCAGACAATAGGCCGTGTTCCCGTCATCATCCCTGGAAACAGGTTAATAACTGACTGGGGTGGGACATTTCGCCCCTGCTGCCCTCTGGAACAAGTAAGCCTTACTGGAAGTCAACTTGAGGAGGGGGGTTTTAAGGTTACCTCTGCCTTCGTAAACTGAATCCACCATGGGAAAACTTAACAAAGTCATTGAACTACACTCAAGTCCAGGGTGTTGGATTAATTCCCAGAAGGCATTTTAAGGAGAATTGGGTAGAAGTTGGGTGACACCAGCGTGGGATAGTATGGGGGAATGGGTTTCTGATTTTTTGAGACTCAACCACTCACCCAAAACAGGAAGGTGACCACGATAAAACTGCTACTTTGGTTATTTCTGGGGTCAGGAGGATTAAGAATACAAGCTGTCTATCTGTCAGTCAATCTGGGGAGGAAATTCAAAAAGTAAACTCTCTGTTTCCAGATTGCCTTCTCTCGTTTTCTCTGAGGAACAGTGAATCTAAATTCTTAGGGTTCTGCTGCTTCTCCATCTTTTATAGATGTGTTTATGTGCTCTGTTAAAGGCCAGGCTAGCCTCAGGTCCAAGTATAAACATGATTCAGGCCATTACGTCTGCAGACTGAGTAGTTTATATGATGGGGAATGTTGTGGGATGTCTGCAGTCTGGTGTCTGATAACTTTGAAGTGCTTATCAGTCATGTGTCTTCAGTTCATAATGTTTGTGTCGCTCACACTCTCAGTTTAGTGTGTTTGCATGCTGACACTTGCTGACACTGCTAACTGCTAACACGAAATACTGAACAGCTGAGGCGGATGGGAATGGGAATGTCAGTAGGTAAATGGTCATCAACCAAAGTCCAGTACAGTCGTTCTGGACCCTAACGGTACACTGGCAGCCATTGGCATTGTTAGCTGAAATCGCAAATCAATAAATTACATCATATCCATTGTATTTGAGCTGGACAATTCTGGACCAGATTGGAAGTGCCCGAAAGAGATGTGAGGGAAGAGGTGAGACAGACCGTCTGTGTTCCCTGACCTCTCACCCACCAGAGGTCAGAGTGTCAGACTCCCCCCTCCTCGGCCTACCCCTTTTGTGCCTCACTGCCAGGAACAGTAGGAGAGTAGGACTGTGGAAGACAAGGAGAGTCACTATCTATTGTTAACATATTTTGGAGCAACGAGGGAGTAATAGAATGAAATATGATATTTTCCCCTTCAGCTAGCAGGACCTTTCTCTCATAGATACTTGGCCTGAAAGAGACTGAAACCACGCTGCTTTTTTCCATGGTTTTTTCAAATCTTTAAACAATCAACAGACTGATGGGACAATCGGGGCAGTTGAGCATGTTTTATATACAGCATAGTGTATCTATCTATACAGTTGATAGTGTTATATGTAGAGTATTCTGAATCAAAACTCGTCAAATAGTGCAGCCCTTTGCCCCTTGAGTATCAGTTTTGGACACGCAGGGCCGTAGTAAAGGAGGAAGTCTGTTGACCAAAGGTAGGCCAAAACAACTAATCTATAAAAGTAGGAGGTTGGGTTGGACAGAAACAAACATAGGACTTTTCCCTTGGATATTGCATGTCTCATTTAAAACCAACTAATTGTGTGTTAAACTTATGTAAGTAACTTACCATACTTTACATACATCATGTGCAAAAAGCATTTAAGTAATGTTTGTGAAGTTTATCAGAAAGTAAAATAAAGAATATGGATTCAATATTAATTATTATTTCATGTTTTTATTATTTTATTTGGGGTGGCAGTAGAACAGTCTTTAGAGACTTGTCTCTGGAACTGAAGGGTTGGCAGTTTCAGTCCCGATCTGACCAAAATGCTGAGTGTGGACTCGTAGCAAGAGAGGTACTAGCTCACCTCCTAGGTACTGCCAAGGTTTCCTTGAGCAAGGCTGAGTTCATGTGTATATCAGCTATATGCGTAATATAAATAACACAAGAGTGAAACCCTGAATTTCCCCTTGTGATAAATGAGAAGTATGTCTTCTTTTCTTTCTTCAAGTTGAAAAGTGAATCCCCCAACATATTTCTCATACAAGGAAGGTTCATAGACAAGGTTTCTTGTGAAAAGTATTTTGTCCAGGATCACTTTTAATCACTTATAACCGGTAAAACCTAAAGTCAATGTTCAATTATTTGAATTCCTTATTAATTATAATAATAGGATTATATCCAGGACAAAATAAGGGTTTCATGTTGATTGCAAGAATGCCCTTTTGGCCATAGAGAACACTGGAAGCAGTTGTTGTTGCTCTTGATCAAAAGAGACAAACGCACTGACATTCCCATCCATTGTCTCTGCCACCAGTAAAGTAAGAACTGTCTCTTTCTCTTACATTAAAAGGGAATGCAACAGATTGTTACGTACCTCAAAATCATAAACACATTCTTGGTTTTAAGATGCACTTTGCAGAGAAGCATACTTAAAATGGTGTCTTGTCTCCACCTGAGAGTGTATCCTGCATTTAGCAGTACTGTGTTTATGAAGAGAACTTTTCTCTGTACAGTAGCTCTCACCTGCAATTATGTTTTTATATGCTTTCAGTTCAAAGACTATGCATAGTTCCACACTAAACTCAAAGTGGTATTCCCTGCGATTTTTCTAGCAAAGAAATTGCAGGCTGTGTGGATGAATTTACAGAACAGGTGGTTTGACTGGGTCTTTCTTCCTCTGAGAGGATTCCTCTGTAGACTCCCAAAAGGAAATTACAGAGCAGGAGACCTCTGTCACTAGCTGTTTCCTCTGCTAGCTGAGGACAACCCAGCTGATTTCTTAACAGTAGCTGTGCCTACACCAGAAAATACATTTGCCCTTAAGCTGTTGATGTTAATGTGTTTCCCAGCAGCCTACAGTGTACCTTCTCAAACTGTCACCCTCAAGCGGCCGAGTCGTCCCGTCCACACCTCACCCCCACCCCTATAGAGTCTTTATGAAAGTGTCAGTGATGAAGGTGCCTCTGACAGCTAAACATTGCCCTCTGACTGAACGCCCAGCACAGTCATACCTCCTCCTGTTTGAATAGATGGGTTTCCCAGGGCAAACAGCCGATATTGTAGCTTCTGCAAATATTCTTGTATAGACCTACAATTTCTTTTGTTCACATTACATGTCCTAACTTTCACTGAGTTAACACTGGAAGAGGAATGGGAAAGTTTTCAGTCTAGTTTGGTTCAGTTTCATGAAAAAGCTTCTGGAGGTGGCGTGATTAATTTTCTTTTCCTTCCTCAAGTACCTTTTCATCTTCATCCTATAGTTCCCTCTCTGTCCTCATGGTTTTCCGCATTTCATGCTCTGTTTCACTAATTTCATCAAAAAATATTTTAGAGTTCCCAACTCATGGTTCAATGATGCACTCCAATGAAGTATGGGAATGGGAGTAAATGGATTTGTTGTTCCCTGAAGAAAGAATAAGGACCTTTTGTCTGTTTACACTTTCTGTTGTGTGAAAGATTGGCTGTTGCTCTTAAATGTATTGAAATGAGAGGCTGTCTGTTAATGGCAACAAAAAATGGGGTGAAGCCTGAGAGCTAGTTCAGGCAATCAACTCGAGCACCAATGATACATTCGCACATAACAACCCTCTGCACTTTTGCAAACAACCAAACATAGTTTCCTAAATCTGCGCTCTATTTATTTTGTCATTGATATCAATGGAAGCTTCCAAAATAAGCTTGAGTAAAAACAATAATGGTCTATAGTCATGCAAGTGACTTTGCTTGATAAAAACACAGTCAGAAGCGTGACATTTTTGGTCTTAGCCTATAGTGTTGGCATGCTAACAGTTGCTAATCAGCACTAAACACAGTACACAGTACAACTGAGGTGGATGAAAATGTCATTTTACAGAGCTAACAATACATTACACTTTGTTCCCAGGAACTGTCACCACAGAAGCTGAAATATAAAATGTGATATTCTCTCTAAGCTATGCTACGGCTACATAAACTTTGTGTGTCTTAGGAAACGTGTCACATTTGTCCCATTGTGTAGCATTTGTTTAAACAGACGCAGATAGAAGTTAATGTGCCAGTGGAAAGCTTTGGAGCAGCTTCAGTATATTTACACTGGTTTCGATTGCTGGCAAAGACTTATATATCCACACTTCTCAATGTATAAATATTTGCCGTGAAGCAGCTGCTAGCCGCAATATTGACCTTTGGTTAGAACATTGCACTTGAGAGTTTCCTGGCTACGATAAAAGATCAGAGGTTGCTGATGGTCCTTTTCAGTTGGTCTTGTGCTTTGATTAAGACAATGGAGAAATGTTAGTTTTTATTTCTTCATTCAATCTTATGATCAAATGGTCTCCAAATCAAATACTTAGCACATTAACAAACATCATGAAAATGTATGAAATCATAAAGTATGGAGGAGTAAATACAAAGCTTGAACTTGGCCAGGTAGCCAGGGGAAAACAAAACAGGACTGTTTCCATTCATAGGAGAACCTGTTTGCTTTTCTTAATTATTATAATAAGTATAAATCGGTCTGTTTCCTTTTTCAGTCAGAGATGGAAACACATCCAACTCATAAATCAATAACACAGAGAGTAAATATTCAGATCAGACTTAGAAAATGTATAATTGGATTAGATGAAATTCACTTGCCTCTCAGGTTTTCCGTATTGTCCTGAGTAAATACCAGTTGATGTTTGTGAGCATACTCATGAGGCTGTGGTGCCTAAGTGTTTGTGTACTTGTGTTGTTGTTAACCACATGCGTGCAACAATGTCATGGGTGCAGCATTTCCTCAGGTCCCTGGGCACTACTTTGCCACGTTAAGTGTCGAGCACCAGGGTGTTCTGCCAGTAGAAAGACCTCGAGATACCAGAGAGTTAACAGGACCCGCAGCAGCTCCGCTATCACGTTTCCCGCTCCGACATCTGACGATCTGAGTACTTAAGCTTGGAAAGCTCTCCTCCCCAAAGCCAGACATTGTGCAATTTGTCTCCCTCCTCCTGCTGGATAGCCAGCTGTTTCCACCTCACTCCCCCAGTCCCTCTGCCTCATTTCCCATCATGCAATATACAACTTCTCCCCTCTGCCTTGCTCACCTTCTCATACATAATGTCCTCACTTTTTCCCTTATTCCCTCCAGGTGTGTCACCCCTCTTTATAAAGTGGCCACCCCCCTACACACACAGTCTTCTTGCCTTGCTTTAACACACACTCCCCACATGCATTCCTATATGGTGAGCTCAGTGAAAAACACAGACACTTTTACACACTTTGCTGAAATGTGCACAGCCTGCAATCTCACAGCTAGAGCAGCATATTGTTTTGTGTGCATGTACTGTATATGTGAGAAAGGAGGGGATACAGTAGTGCTGTTAGGTTTCATCCTGACTAGAGACGTTATCTTCGGGCTGGCAATGAAAACCCATGTTGTTTTCTACACTTCCTAACAGATTTATTCATGCAAATTCCAAAACATTTTCCAAGTACCCTTATCTGTAGTGGTATCTTGCCAAGTGGAGAAAAAAGTTTTGGTTTCCTTTGTAGAGATTTGAGATATCTTTCTACCTTTTGAGCCTCTATGAATGATGCCTTTTAGCATCTTTAAGCTTATTGTTTTTGTTTTAGGGTCTGCAGCATCAGTGATTTCATGAGTGTTGATCCAGGAACAGCTGGTTTAAGGGAAAATGCTTTGACAAACCCACTGTACAGTATGCTTCATCCTAGATCCCAGGGCCAAACAGATCTGGTAAACATAGTAAAATAATTACCAGCTAAGGAACTAAATATTTTCTGAAAAATGCCCAAACTAAAAACTTAATTTCATTAAGTGTTCACAAAACCTACTGTTGCTCACGTTGCTTGGTTTGTAGATGTAGATTCTTTTCTGACAGCAGGGACACGCTGACCAGATGCTCCTACTCTGCCTCCAAACATGATGACGTTATGCAAACACAGAACTGCATGCAGGGTGAAATAATGTTTTTGGGTCAAGCACAGCACTCAAATCAGCCTCAGCTATTAATTCCACAGTGACAGCCAAGATTGGGTCACAAGCAGCTGTTAAGAGTTAATAGTCGCCAAAGATGTAAAAACAAGGGTGAATTACATCTCCTGATAGCGTCTTTCAATTTCTGTGAGTCCAACACAGACACAATGTGACATGTGGTTTGATACTGACATGGAGAAAACGTGCACAGCTATCAGCGCTGCACTATTGACCCGAGAAGTGTTGTTCCATGCCAAAGAGGCTGACTATAAACACATTGAGCTATATCTATCGGTCTGACAGGGCCACATGGAAAGTGACAGCTTGACCCACAACCGATGTGGGTCAGCAGCACCGTGTGGTTAAGGGTGTGAGATAGAATTATCTGCTCAGGAAAGTGATTAGCTGTTTCCATGTAGCTGATTGTGTTTGGACAGGGGGGAGCCATCGCTGCAGGAACACAGATGCAGGAAATAGACAGAGAGTCACAGAGACAAGGAAATGCAAACTGGAGATGCTGATGATGTCTGACATTAAAACTTGATCTCAATCGCTTTAGCAGTGAGCTGCCAGATCACCAGATATATCCAAGCAGCTCTCACATCGCTGAGTATATCAGTCACAGCCGTGCCAAAGATTTCTCTTATCTCAGGAGGGGATGGCTGAGACACACAACCTTCTGGTGCCTCTCATGTCTACAACCAACTTATTTATCTGGCAGACATTGAAGTGCGTGAGGTTGTGTCATGCCTCGCCGATTTGTTTGTTGGATTTGATTTGATTGAAGTTGTGTCAAAAAAGCCCATATGTTGGGGAAAAGTCCATAACCTGAATAAGCATCAAACATCTGGAATTATTTCGTTGTTCAAACCAGAGCAACATGATGCCCTGACTCTGAGATCAAAACACAACATTTTTGTTTATGACAGAATATCCTCAGTATTACGGGGGCTACAAGGACTATTATAAAAAGAAGTTGGGCAATCGTTCAACTCATGATGATTATTCCACGTGGTTCTTATTAAATAGCTTTCTTTCACGACAAATGTTTTCCACTTACTGCTGTTAAAACCTCCACAACCAGGCCTCTTACTCGTAAAGGTCAAACATGACTTCATTTGCCTATTTGAAGCCATGAAGGTTGCTAGTGTTGTTTTTCACTATGATTCTATGTGTTTCAGAGTATTGAGAGAGAGGAGCCCATAGAGGTGGACCCCACCCCAACACATGCTGGACTTGAGAATGGACACGCTGCTACCACAGGTAACTACGTCACCCGCTGATTGTACACAGGAAAGTCAAGCTTTTTAAAGTCTGGGAAAAAAAACCTGATGATGTCATTAGGGATTATGGTTAGGTGAGGTTTTTGGCGCTTGACTCATTCTGTACTGAACTCAGAGTGTTTGTGTCCCCTGTCTTTATGGAAGTTCAATATAAAATAGCTGAGTAATATCTATTTGTGGAGTATTTTAGGGATGATTATGACTTATATTATATTATTATAAATGCATGACGTTGGAGAGGTCACCCTACGAAAGGGGTTCAATTATTAATTATTATTAATCTGATACTCGTGGTTGCACAACGCAACACGGTCCCACGGCAGTTTGTGAAATAGTGATTTAATATATTGAGTTGTTTGCACGAGTATCCACTTTTTGTCTGTGTCTCAGAGAACGATTTTTAAAACAATGTATTTCAATTGGAAGTATATTTCATGCAAACCGTTTCTCATGGAAGTTGTAGACCATTTGGAGTAAACAACAAAGTTATGTAAAACAAGCTTCTATGTGTCATAAAAATATTGGTTGGAAAAAAAGTGTTAAATAAACTACATATTTTATCCTACAAGAACCATTAGAGATGCTATACGGAAAAGTCTCTCCCCCTAATGACTTCCCACACGAGCACACGGCCCCTGTCGCCATGAGGATGCCCCACCTCCCCATCACCGCTACAACCAAGACGGCAGAAATGAAGGGCCCCGACTCACCCAGCAGCCCTTCTGCTTCCTCTCCAGTCTCTGAGGCGTCACCTACTGGACAATCAGCTGTTAGCACCAACCAGATCCAACCAATAGAGGAGTCTCCAATTCAACCAGGTGGGTCATGGTCTAACTACTCAACGGACAGATGAAGGACTTCACCAGCTATACTGTTATGCCATGGTAGTTTTATCCCAACATCACTGCATTATATGATACTTACAATTTCCCTTTTTCTTTGTGGCTGTTAGTATCTTCTACGTGGACTCCCACACCTATAAGAGCACTGGGATCGCCCCGCCTTCATGGTGAGACAAGCTTTAAGACACACGTGCTACCCTCTTTGACACAATATCATGGATATAATTGACTGACTTGTTATCTTTTGCAGAGAAAGCTAATTCAGTCCCAGTGAAGACTGTCACCTATTCAGGACTTGTGCAGCATGACAGGTGAGTGAAAGGTGACTCAATAAACTTAGGATAGGGCAAATGTTTTTTTTCTGACCCTTCTGTGCTTACGTCCTGCAGAGACAGTGTTGTAAGTGACAGATCATTCGGTCAGGTTGGAGAGAGGAGGCGGGAGCTGGTGAGGTCGCAGACTCTGCCACGTAACATTGGTGCTCAGGCTCGTCGATCTATCTTCGAAAGACTCGACTCTGAAACCAATAACAGGTAAAAGCAAAGTGCATTTGTGGCATAAGGACATTATGGTCAATTTCTTAGCACTGAAACTCTCTCATGTATCCTTTCCCTGCATCTGCTTTTGCGCAGTCGCACCAAACCAGTGGACTCTAAACCCAAACTGAAGCGGTCCCAGAGTTTTGGCGTATCCAGTGCCAGCAGCATCAAGCAGATCCTTCTTGAGTGGTGCCGATCCAAGACCATAGGCTATCAGGTAGACTGTACACAAGGAGTATATGCAATCACTGTGATGTGATCCATTGATCTGAAGACAAGAGTTTGGAAGTGTCAAGTTTGGCATTTTGACTCTATCTTTATATTAGTTGATGAAGCCAGAAGTTAATATATTTTGATGAGTGAGTGGAATAGAAAATTCTAAGCTATCAGCTAGCTTGCTTAAATAGCAAGATACATCCATTATTCATGCCAACTGCAAACACAGGGGCAACAGGTGAACACAATCAGACAATCAGGTGATGGATTGCCTTAATACAATTGTTTGGTTTTTTGGGGGGATGATATCCGAACTAGTATACGAACTCAGGTTGTTAAGTTTGTTAGTACTTGTTACATTTATACTGGTCATTTCCAATATGCATTTACTACACTTCTGTTTACATTCAATTGATTAATTTGTGATAACTGCCCAATTTATACAACTTTAAGTGATTTCATCTTGCATATTTTTTTTTTCTACTTGCATGATCCTTTTGTTCTTTTTTAAATTTATAATGACCATTGTTGTTGGAAACCTGACCCTTAAGATTTTCCTGACCAATGACTTTGTTGCTGTGCATATGATTAAAAAAAAACAAAAAACATGAACCTTTCTCAGGTCCTTATGCTAAGCAAGGCTAATTGCCTCTCCGCTCCACTTCCTTACTTTCTGGATGGATAAGAAAAACAATGAGTGTTTTTGCCAAAATGTTAAACTATTCCTTAAACATCGGCACACTCTTATACATTATATAGTAGAAAAATATGCAGAAAGATTTAAGATAACCAAAACAGCCGAAGTGTTTTAAATGCGCCCAACTCCAGTTTGTTTTTCATATAACTTTAATCGATTAGCACACAGTGCTAACGTGCTAATTATCTTCCTCTCAACCATAGAGGTGTAGGGAAGTGAGGCTGGTTCCAAATATTGGGGTGCATGTGTGTGTTTAAGGGGATAAGGGTTAAAGTAGTCTCGGTCATGGTTGAGAACGCAGACACATTGCTGCATGCACTCTGGTACCCTTTGCTTACAGCAGCCTGTGCCAGCTGCTACATGTGGCTTAGGTTATAGTCAAGCCAGGCAACACCAAGACTCTTATTAACTGGGAGCACACACGAGGGAGAGAGCGGGTGATGACTTGAAAAGTTGCGTTTTCTTTCAAAACAAACTCTAGGCTAATAAAGGGCAGCCTTTGAAATTACACGATTTCAAAAGCATGTCACAACCAAATTCAGGAGAGCAGATGAAGTGGAGGAGCGAGGATAGGAAGTCTGGTCTGTTCATTCGAACTATGGGCTAGAGCTAGACAATGAATGGAGAGGCTGCTTTCCTCCATGCACACAAAGTTCCCTCACTACCACATCATCACCAAATCTATTTTTCTCTGTTCCTCTGTAGAACATTGAAATCCAGAACTTCTCGTCCAGCTGGAGCGATGGGATGGCTTTCTGCGCTTTGGTCCACTCCTTCTTCCCCACTGAGTTCGACTACACCACTTTGTCGCCCGCCAACCGCAAACACAACTTTGAACTTGCCTTTGGAACTGCCGAGTGAGTAATGGCGATATCAGAATAACCTTTTTGGACTCATTCTGATATGATGGATATGAGGCAGTTTACTTAATTAGATATGCATTGTATAAGTATGCTAATGAAGGGTTAGCATTAAGAGCTAACATTAAAACATGGTGACATCTGATCATTATGTGCCGCTTCAGAGGCTATTAGACTCAACTATAACTACTATAAAAACTATTGTTTTATGGTTAAAAAACGTACACAAAGGATTTCAACGTAATAAATATTGTCACACCTTCACTACTATTACAGTAAATGGCTATGAACACTGCTGATATTGATTTTTAACTTTCAGTCTGTACAATTTGGAGTTTGATTCCATATTATACCTTATAAATATATATATTTTTTATGACAGAAACACACATTGTTTTGTTTTGCAATATGATATGAGTATTGGCAAAATAGCATTTTATTTTCTTATAAAAAACATTTCCTCTTTGCTTTTCAGTAAATGCTGGGAAAAACTTGGCGTTGCAGTCTTAGCTAGGACATAGTTAGCCTAGCTTAGCTTAAAGACTGGAAACAGGAAGGAAACAACTTACTTTATCACACCCTAACATGTAAAGATACACATATCAACACATTGTAAGTTCTGTAATAAACACAATTTGTAACAATTCTTGAGAGTTAGTAAGATGCATGTAAAGAAGTGTAATTTCTTTACATAGGCTACTAACTGCTTCCTTTCTTTAAGCTAGGCTAGCCACATCCGGCTGCCGCTTACTTTACAAGCAGATATGAGGTATCAATCTTCTCATCTAACTCTCAAGAAGAAACCAAATATTACCCAAATTGTTAAATTATTCCTTTAAAGCCATAGTAGAAATTGAGCTACCATGAACTCATTGGTTTCGTTGTGCCACAGCAAAACACATTTTTGTTAGTAGAAAGTCAATTGTGGTTTCTGAATTTTGCTGAAACAGCCTTGAAGTTTTTATTTGGCTTGACTGCACCAAAAATGCAATACTTTACTTTATTGTGGCTGTGTGCCTCTTCATGGGTTTTCTTTGTTGCTTTTTTTCTTATAGCCCTTTATATGCCAGAACATTTTATATAGTGATGCTTCTGCTTTGACATGTTTGTTGAAAGGTATGCTCACTCTGTTGCTTATGGATTCCTCAAACAGATACTGTATGGCCATGTACACACTGTACTGTATATCAGGGCTTAAAGAATGCCACTCATTTAATGTGTTATTCTATGGCCGATAACACTGCTGCAGAATTAAGCTGATTTGACTGAAAAACAATATTCACTTGCTCACAGAATCAATCCTTTATCTATAGTGGCAGCTTTACATTTGACCCCTAAAGGGATCTCGGAGCAGAGACTTATAGGACTATAGATGTAGATGAATTATTACAGTATGTATGTTATACTTCAAGGTCTCAAAACATGTTTGTGAGGGTGTAAAAAAAGTGTTTTTATCAATGTCCAAGACACAGTGATATGATGCAAAAAACTGCTTGGACTGATGAATCAGGATGAAATTGGATGTTTGCTAATATTGGTAGGACTATAGTTCATCATGTGATCATCTGTCACATCATGTAGCGCTGAAACAATACAAAATAATCATATATATTCTTATAGGTGAACAAACTTTATCCAGTCGAGCTTTGTCATTGTAAAGTGTTTATATAGTCACTTTAAAACTGCTGATTTCAATGTCATCTTATGTTTTAGCTTATTGTGATAATACAACAATTTCCTGACTAGGCTATTCATTTTTTACACCTCTCAATAGACCGAAATAATGCTTTAATTGAAGTCTTGTAAAAATATAGAGGAATACATTTAAAAAATCAATTACTGTAATTTAGAAATTTAGAAATATGTTAGAATGCAACATCGTTTCTGACTTCGTTTTTTCTGTCTGTGACTCCAGGATTAAGGCCGGATGCGACCGTCTGATCGAGGTGGACGACATGATGATCATGGGTCGTAAACCGGATCCCATGTGTGTCTTCACCTATGTCCAGTCCCTCTACAACCACCTGCGCAAATTTGAGTGAAGCTCCAAAGCATCCAAGTTCAGACTTGACCTTTTAAGACCTGTTCTTCTTTATTTGTACCAAACTTTAAGCTGAGTGGAGATCCACAACTGGCAAGGTGGAGCACTTTGGAAAGACTACACTGCCCCCTGGTGGTGGAGTGATGAACTTTATTCGACATCCTGCAGGAAAAGTCATCACAGCTCATTTCACAGATGCTCAGTGGACATTGACTCATGGGATAATACTGTGTGTGTCCTGTGATAATATCTGTTAGTCTGGTTTGGTTTGTCAACAGTTTTGTCAGTGTGCACGTGCTTGTGTGCGTTTAGTTGAGATACAAAAAGTGAATATATTTCTGTGTATAAATCTTTATCTTCACCACACGTGTTTGAATGTGGCCATATTAACCTTCATATTGCTGGATGTATGTTTTACAAATGTAACTGTATACCTAAAGTGTTTGCGATGAAGTGCTGGGGCATACAAAATAATAATATGTTGCTGACTGATATTTACATTCACATATGATTGAGATATTGAAAATAAAAAAATTAAAAAATGTGACAGTTTGACACCTAAATGTTTACATTGTATTCATATACTAGCATCAAATAAACAAGTATCTGCATTTTAATAAAAACAGATGGTTATGGCCCAGTGCAATATTAATGGTTGGAGCCCAAACCCGTACTGGTTATACACGTACATTCATTTTGAAAGTATATGCTTTTAGATCATTTTGGTGTTTTTTCCTTGTGTCACATAATTAATAACTTTACTATTATTCAGTGTAATGATACATTAACAAAATTAACTTTGATGATTCATTTACTTGTGAAAACATTTAATAACTCCATTTTTATTAAAACAAATGTAGTGAAGTGTTATGCTTTCAAAATCACCCCAGACATCACTGATATGCTGGCTACACTACAAAATGTAGACCATGCTTAGCCTCTATGACACATTCAGTGAGATTTGATCCAGTGCCATTGTCCTCAAACATCTTGGTAGCCTTGTATTCCGTTAACACAACTAAATCAAAGTTTCAACAATTTCTTTGCTATTATATTTTCTTGGCTCTCAACATTCCTACGGCTGATATACAATCTATCAATTCCTTTGTGTTTTTTATTCTTTCCCTTCCTCTCACAAGCTCCACTTCTGAAACGTTTTAGCAAATGTACTTGTGTCTTTAACAATATCTTAGCTCTGCTATTATAATAACTTTCCCAGGCAGTCTCTAATCCAAGTATTGCCCCAGCCTGACAGTGTTACAACATCAGATGAGATCAGGGTTATTGAAAGTGGTCATAAACAAAAATTCAAATGAAATGCCAGAAATGGGTATTTTAAACCCCACAATTTGTTTTAAATATATCCCCCACTTCTTTAGTTCCCAGTGCAGTATCTATATAAAACAGATTATTGTCATCTTACATATAAAAATACTTTTTCAATTTGTGATGAAAACTGTCTGGATGGCTTAGACTCAAGGAGTAAATTAATGTCTATCACTCTTGGGGTCAGTGGATTGTCTCCCCAGCAAAAGTGATTTGGGTAGTACTGCACTGCTTAATAGTGGCGTTATAGAATATACAAAGAAAAAAGAGAAAAATATGCGCAAAGTTGTTTATTTCATAACTTGTTGGTCTAGTATAATCAAGAGGAGAGTAATAATGTGTGTGGAATGACTTCGGTAGAATAACAGTGCATATAAGGAGAATTATTTGACATTTTCCACATCATAACCTATTTTGATAATCATTACGTTGTAGCTTGCTGTCTAGTTTACATTTGTTATGAGATTTTGTTTGTGTTTTAAAATCTTTTTTATTTTCGGGGGGATTCCTCAAGTTCAAATCAATCAAAAATGTTTTTAACTTTAACAAAATGTATCCTCAAAATTCTTCAAAACAGTAGAAGAAATAATGCAGTGCAGCTTGACAATGTGTTGCTCGGTTCTCTCTGATGGGGTCAGAGGTGAACAACACCTGGATGTGCTGGGTGTGGTAGCTGGGTGGTGCTGGGTGTGGTTGCTGGGTGCTGGGTGGTGGGTGTCCGATCTGATGGCTATAAGAGTCGGTCCCTCCTCCTCTTCTGTCAGCAGTCTGTAGGGAGGATGTCTCTGTTCATGGACTCAGATTTGTTTTCACTCAGGCAGAACCAGTGCAAAGACGTGATGGAATTTAAGACGATATTTGGAGAATCTGAACAATGTAAA
Source organism: Eleginops maclovinus (assembly GCF_036324505.1). NCBI lineage: Eukaryota > Metazoa > Chordata > Actinopteri > Perciformes > Eleginopidae > Eleginops > Eleginops maclovinus. The sequence goes on along the minus strand of NC_086366.1, from coordinate 21,018,255 downwards.
GGTTAGTCAAGTTAATATTTATATCATCTCCTAAAAAAAAAATCGATTTAATCTTCTATTGCCTGTCATATTTGAGTTGAATAACCACACCAAATATAAATTGATCCTTGAATTAGATGAGCGAGCAACTGTCATGGAACTCGTTAAAAATTAAGAAATTCGTTTTTTAAAGTAACTTAGATCAATATGATATATGTAAAGGAAAAAGAGGGCTTGTACAAAAGAAAAAGCAGAAATAAGACAGGAATGTAATCTAAATGTAATGAAAATGTTAAAAAAAACTTGCTTTAAAGCCAAAATAAATATCGAACAAAAGCTCATATCGGCAATATAAGCTTAAATAAAAGACAAATAATGCAAAATGCTTAAGAAAGTTATTTATTAACTTATTCTATTTAAGTGTTTTTTTTTTTGTAAAATTAAAAAAACAATACGTTTTATTTAGTTCTGTCTTTACATTCCGCTATAGTTTTTATATTAGCCCTTTAACTTTAGTTTCGTATTGGCCCACAAAAACGCAACTCGGCGACCTTAAACAAATAAATCTGAATGTGATTTCATTTTATTATTTTCTCCCCTTATTCTATTTCATTTGATTTTATAAACACGTATTTTGCTAATATTTCATTTTGATCAGTTTTGATTATGTTCCACTCAGACGGCCGCAGTGAGAGCGCGCTGTCCTCCCCAGAGCCGGACCGAGCAGCGGGTCTGATGGAGGGCCAGAGGAAGAGGAAGAGGACCATCTTCAGCCGGGCCCAGCTCACCGAGCTGGAGCAGGCCTTTGCTGTGACTCCATACCCGGACATCACCCTACGGGAGAGGCTGGCTGCGCACACACACCTGCCCGAGAGCAAGATACAGGTGAGTGTGTGTCTGCGGCTCTGAAACTCCCAAGGAAGTAGAAAACAAAAGTAAGAAAATAATGACTGACTGCACTGTAGGTCACATTATGTGGTGGGACAACATATCTCTGTTTTTGGTGAATAAATTAACAAAAGATAGTTTTCAAATATTGCATTTGGCGATGGAATTCAAATATTTTATTTAAGCGAAAGTATCAATAGCCTACTTGATAAAAATAATCGGTAACAAGTTAATGACCTGCATTCAAAATCTTACTTGTACAAGTGCAAAAGTTTGAGCATTAAAATAAATAGAATGTAACCATTTTTCTTAATGCAGTTTTTAGAATCATAATATTTTGTAATTATTTATTGATGCATTCATGTTTTTATGCCCTAATGATGCAAGTAGAACCTTATTTTAATTAATTTACATAGTGATGGGTATCTTTACTTTTATTCTTGTATTTTATATCTGTCAGATTCTATTTTAGCTTGTTTGTATTTGTATTCTCCATGCTTTTAAATGACTTTTTTTTTACATGTGTTTAAATGTGATTTTATGTGTTATATCTTAATACTTTTATTGTTTAAAAAAGAAGTTGTAAAGCAGCTTGAATTGTGTTGAAATACTATAGAAATAAACCTACCTTACCTAACCTTGCCCTAATCTATATTACTACTATTACTACTAATAATACTCATTATAATTATAATAATAAATATAATGATAATATATAGCCTAATTTATTTGATTTTTATTATAAGTAAAATTTGCAAAGTATACATTTGAATCGGTAAAGTAAGCGGTGCCGGTGATTAAAGGAGTGAGCGGAAAAAATACATATAAGATATATCTTATATATAAGAATATTTGCTTCTAAAATGTAATGAAGTAGAAGTATAAATTTGCTTAAAATGGAAATTCTCAAATAAAAGTCTATACAATCATAATAACACACCTTTTTTGTATCTTCCAGGTGTGGTTCCAAAACAGAAGAGCTAGAAGTATCAAGACTGTGAGACTCCCAAAGTCCACCAAACCCTGCCTGGGAGGAAGAGGTGATCCCCCCAGCTCCCCCTTCCTCGGCCCCTCTACCCTGGTGGACATATTCCGGCCCGAGGCAAGCCACTGTGAGGAGGCGCAGCAGATTTACTCTGACTGGATCCAGATATACAGTAATCCTGTGTCATCGCCGCCATCTTGCTCCTCTCTCCACCAGCACCAACCCTGCAAACCTTCAGAGTCTCATGTGTGGGAGGAGGAGCACCACCCTCGGCAGCACCTGGGACCAGCACTCCCCGCTTTCCTTCCTGGTTCTTTCCCAAAGCCCGTCAGCAGGCAGCCTCACACCACAGCCTCCACCCGCTCCTACCAGGCTTTCAGGAATTTTAAACCCCAGACTATTGTGCCATCTTCTCACCAGGCCGTGTATGGAGGCGGCGCCGCAGGTGGAGCCCACACCTCCGTAGATCAGGTAGTCCCTTCCCACCCTCAGCCGGTGTACTGGGAGGTGACTCAGGGCCAAGGACACCACCACCCGCACCACAATCACCACCCACAAATGGGAGCGCAGACCTCCATGGGCTACATTTCAGACCTGATCTACAATGCTGCCATCGTCACCAATTTCCTGGAGTTCTGATCTGTCAGGAACTAGTAGTTTCAGTGTTATGTTGGGAACATCTCAACCAGTCTGGAAAACAAGACAGATATTTATTATATATATTATTAGCAGCTAGCAAAAAAGCAATAACCAGGAAATGTTGAGCAGAGAATCTCAAACAACTTCAGTGGAAAGCAATAGTTCAGGAAATTCATATGGAACAGATTTTCTCTCTGAGAAATGTTAAGAAAAATGTGAAACGTACTGGAAAAACTGGAAATGTTATTTCAAACCCAACTGTAGTCCTTATCACATACTCTGTGTTTGAAATGCTTGCTTTACTTGGCCCTGTACTGAGGTGGACCTTAATCTATGAATAGAAGATCACATCACAGAGCCAAGAAAGGCCAATCTTCAACAGAGAGGATGCAAAAACTCTGATGGTGTGATGTAACCCTGCTCATGTGTCTAAATACTGTATGTGTACTCGTAAAAGAAGTATCTTAGGAGATATACGTGTGTGTACAAATGTTGTGTGCGTATGTATGTATTCTATGTATATTATTGTCTTTCTTTCTACATGATAGTAAGCATTTCATTTTACCCATGATTACCCTGTCTGCTGTCACACTGTTTGTCTGTTTGTTACAAAAATGAAAAACAATAAAAATAGAAGGAAATAGTATTTCTGTCAGAGTCCTTTGTATTTCTTGACAAACACCTCTACGTCAGTTCTGTGTTTTAACAGAGGGCTCCTTAAACACATTATATGTGTTAGAATTGGACTTTGTTGATTTGTTTTTATATATTTCTGGCTCAGTTTTCACAGTATTAATGTGCGAAACATCACCAGAGCAAATGGCCAAAATGGTTGCCATTATTTTACCCTTACACACAAAATGGTTGTCATTTTAACAGTCAACAGTCCCATGCTCTGCACTCAAAATACAGACTAACATCAACACACATATTAAGGCACAGTCCCTGAATTAAAAGTAACGCACGTTTTAAACGTTCTACTTATTTTAATTTAAGTCATTCAAAAGACTTAACTACTGCTGCATTGTGCATCAAATGTATCAAAGTAAAGGAAGAAAGAACGGGGGGGTAAAATGTTTGAATTACATGGAATTCTATTCGATTGTCTTTTATTAAATGGTATTGCTCAACTCAACAAAATTGAAACTGCATTTTAATAACATTTCAAGGGGAAATAATTTCTCAAGATTTAAACACATGGGTAAGGTTGTAAATGTGGTTATGTTTCGTAAAAGACGGTGCTTTGGGTTTAAAATAAGTACCGTTAGTTCCGTAAATATTTGGATAGAGACAAAATATTTCTAATTTTGGTTCTGTACATTACCACAATGAATTTTAGATGAAACAATTCAGATGCAGTTGAAGTGCAGACTTTCAGCTTTAGTTCAGTGGGTTGAACAAAAAGATTGCATAACAATGTGAGGAACTAAAGCATTTTAAACACAATCCCTTCATTTCAGGGGCTCAAAAGTAATTGGATAAATTAAATAACTGAAAATAAAATGTTCTTTTCTAATACTTGGTTGAAAACCCTTTGCTGGCAATGACTGCCTGAAGTCTTGAACTCATGACATCACCAGACGCTGGGTTTCCTCCCTTTTAATGCTCTGCCAGGTCTTTACTGCAGTGGTTTTCAGTTGCAGTTTGGTTGTGGGCCTTTCTGTCTGAAGTTTAGTCTTTAACAAGTGAAATGCATGCTCAGTTGGGTTGAGATCAGGTGACTGACTTGGCCATTCAAGAATATTCCAGTTCTTTGCTTTAATAAACTCCTGGGTTGCTTTGGCTGTATGTGTTGGGTCATTGTCCATCTGTATTATGAAACGCCGCCCAATCAACTTGGCTGAATTGGCTGGATTTGAGACAGTATGTCTCTGAACATCTCAGAATTCATCGGGCTGCTTCTGTCCTGAGTCACATCATCAACAAAACACTAGTGACCCAGTGCCACTGGCAGCCATGCATGCCCAAGCCATCTCACTGCCTCCGCGTGTTTTACAGATGATGTGGTGTGCTTCTGATCATGAGCTGTACCACACCTTCTCCATACTTTTTTCTTGTCATCATTCTGGTCGAGGTTGATCTTGGTTTCATCTGTCCAAAGAATGTTCTTCCAGAACTGTGCTGGCTTTTTTAGATGTTTTTTAGCAAAGTCCAATCTAGCCTTTCTATTCTTGAGGCTTATGAGTGGCTTGCACCGTGCAGTGAACCCTCTGTATTTACTTTCATGCAGTCCTCTCTTTAGGGTAGACTTGGACATTGATACGCCTACCTCCTGGAGAGTGTTGTTCACTTGGTTGGCTGTTGTGAAGGGGTTTCTCTTCACCATGGAAATGATTCTGGGATCATCCCCTACTGTTGTCTTCCGTGGACGTCCAGGTCTTTTTGCGTTGCTGAGTTCACCAGTGCTTTCTTTCTTTCTCAGGATGTACCAAACTAGATTTTGCCACTCTGCATGGAGAACTCCTTTGACCGCATGTTGTATTCACAGCAAAATCTTCCAAATGCAAGCACCACACCTCAAATCACATCCAGGCCTTTTATCTGCTTAATTGATAATGACATAATGAAGGAATTGCCCACACCTGCCCATAAAATTGCCTTTGAGTCAATTGTCCAATTACTTTTGGTCCCTTTTTAAAAGAGAGTGGCACATGTTAAGGAGGTGAAACTCCTCAACCCTTCATCCAATTTGAATGTGGATACCCTCAAATGAAAGCTGAGAGTCTGCACTGTATGTCCATTATACAACTGTAATTGGAATATGTTTTAGTAAACAGGTAAAAAAACAAAACGTGTGTCAGTGTCCAAATATACAGTGGGGCAAAAAAGTATTTAGTCAGCCACCAATTGTGCAAGTTCTCCCATTTAAAAAGATGAGAGAGGCCTGTAATTCTTATCATAGGTATACCTCAACTATGAGAGACAGAATGAGAAAAAAAAATCCAGAAAATCACATTGTAGGATTTTTAAAGAATTTATTTTCAAATGATTGTGGAAAATAAGTATTTGGTCAATAACAAAAGTTCATCTCAATACTTTGTTGTATACCCTTTGTTGGCAATGACAGAGGTCAAACGTTTTCTGTAAGTCTTCACAAGGTTTTCACACACTGTTGCTGGTATTTTGGCCCATTCCTCCATGCAGATCTCCTCTAAAGCACTGATGTTTTGGGGCTGTCGCTGGGCAACACAGACTTTCAACTCCCTCCAAAGATTTTCTATGGGGTTGAGATCTGGAGACTGGCTAGGCCGCTCCAGGACCTTGAAATGCTTCTTACGAAGCCACTCCTTCGTTGACCTGGCGGTGTGTTTGGGATCATTGTCATGCTGAAAGACCCAGCCACGCTTCATCTTCAGTGCCCTTGCTGATGGAAGGAGGTTTTCACTCAAAATCTCACGATACATGGCCCCATTCATTCTTTCCTTTACACGGATCAGTCGTCCTGGTCCCTTTGCAGAAAAACAGCCCCAAAGCATGATGTTTCCACCCCCATGCTTCACAGTAGGTATGGTGTTCTTTGGATGCAACTCTGCATTCTTTCTCCTCCAAACACAACCAGTTGAGGTTTTACCAAAAAGTTCTATTTTGGTTTCATCTGACCATATGACATTCTCCCAATCCTCTTCTGGATCATCCAAATGCCCTCTAGCAAACTTCAGACGGGCCTCTGCAGGTCATTCACTAGGTCCCCCCGTGTGGTTCTGGGATTTTTGCTCACCGTTCTTGTGATCATTTTGACCCCACGGGGTGAGATCTTGCGTGGAGCCCCAGATCGAGGGAGATTAGCAGTGGTCTTGTATGTCTTCCATTTTCTAATAATTGCTCCCACAGGTGATTTCGTCACACCAAGCTGCTTACCTATTGCAGATTCAGTTTTCCCAGCCTGGTGCAGGTCTACAATTTTGTCTCTGGTCTCCTTTGACAGCTCTTTGGTCTTGGCCATAGTGGAGTTTGGAGTATGACTGTTTGAGGTTGTGGACAGGTGTCTTTTATACTGATAACAAGTTCAAAAAGGTGCCATTAATACAGGTAACGAGTGGAGGACAGAGGAGCCTCTTAAAGAAGAAGTTACAGGTCTGTGAGAGCCAGAAATCTTGCTTGTTTGTAGGTGACCAAATACTTATTTTACCGAGGAATTTACCAATTAATTCTTTAAAAATCCTACAATGTGATTTCCTGGATTTTTTTTTCTCATTCTGTCTCTCATAGTTGAGGTATACCTATGATAAACATTACAGGCCTCTCTCATCTTTTTAAATGGGAGAACTTGCACAATTGGTGGCTGACTAAATACTTTTTTGCCCCACTGTATATGGACCTAACTGTATGTTTTTATGTAACCCAAGTAACGTACATACTATACATTGAGTATGTTCCGGACAATGGTATCCTGAGTTAAAACCCTTGATTATAAACAAATTTGCCATAAGTCGAAAGGAAAAAAATAACGTTACCTGAAAGAAAATACATGTCCTGCAAATTAACGGGAACAGTATTTTAAGGGGAACCGGGCTGCCATGTATTCAGCCATTACAATATTGATGTAACTTGAGGATAAACTTGTGAAGGAGTGAAACATTAATGGTGTGACCTCTCGAACAATATTAACGTCGGGTCACTCCTGTTCAGCACAGAACAGGTGTAATGGTTTTGTCTTGTGTGATTAGACTTTATGATATATATTGTATATAATGAAAGCTTTCAAAAGTCATTTTTACTCTCTGCAGAGAGGGTGAACGGATGCAATCTGCCATCCCTCCCTGACCTGCACGCCTCCAGGACCCTGAGGCGGGCAGGGAAGATTGTGGTGGACCCCTCATACCTTGGACACACACTGTTTTCCCCGCTCCCCTCTGGCAGGAGGCTGCGCTCCATCAGGACCAAAACCTCTCGCCACCTGAACAGTTTTTTCCCCTCTGTTACCGGCCTCATCAACAAGGTTCCTCAACTCATCACTGTGCACACTGAAACTGACCCTTTATCCACCCCACAAACATTATGCATTACATTAACGCACATCATGTGAACAACATCTTGTTTTTTTTTTCTTTTTCAATACTGTGAGCCATGTTCATGCTCAGCTCTGACTGCATTTTGCACATTGTTGCACACGTCTGCACAGCCCTCCACTTTGATGGTACAATCCGCTGTAGTTGGCCATATATTGCCATATTTTCATTGTTCTAAGTGTTTTTGTTTTCAAAGCTTTTCAAGTTCTTTGTATATTTACCTTTGGTGTGAATACTTTTCTTTAGCTTTTTCGTTTTAATGCTAAATAGTTTCTTAAAAATACTCATTTTTATTATCCTAATATTTTTTTTACCTACTTTTACAACTTATTTTCTTAGACTGTTCCGGTCCACCAGACCCTAAATGAAATTCCTTGTATGTGTAAATGTACCTGATTCTGAGTCCAAATTGAAGAGTTTTGTGATCAGTCTTGCAAATTGAAACTCTTTTTGTAAAAACTGATCCAGAAGCAACTGTAAGATATGTCAAGAGTCATACTGTAAGCCCAGGAATTAGTTTCAGTGTTTTTCTCATCTCATTTTGATGTTTTTTATATAAATGTAATGTTCTTGACATGGATTCTTCTCACAGATGCCTGCTCCTGTTTTCCTAGTAAGCCAACTGTGGCATGTTTAATGCTGCGACCCCTGGAGTATTATCTTTCAAAACATCCTGATTAAAATGATTCCTTGTGCTAAGATACCATGACAGGAATAATTATTTTCCAAATCAAAATATATTTTTTTCATATCTCTCTGTACGCTAAGTATTGTGAGCACTACATGGATAGTGGGGGAAAAAATGAAAAATAAGAAGTAAATTAAAGCCGGAGCTCAGGGTCTATCAGCTTACAGGCTCTGTAATTCTGCCTGGATTTAAGTTTTGAAATATTACATGAGAGGTATAATACAGAGGCCAATATGACGGACAGCAGCGCACACTGTTTGTCCAGAGATCTCTGCATATCATAATCATCTTTAATACCAAATAATCTTTCAATAAACCTTTAATCCGGGTGTCAAATCTCAGATCTTAGGAAGATACTTTTTTTGTGTGTTCCAGATGTAGTTACATCTTTTAATCTTTCCGCTGATATAACAGGACTTGATCAGAGGAGGATGGGAAAGTTTACAAAAAAATATGATTTCATAGGAGGAGAAGGGATCAGATAAACAGATCGGATGTGCGGTAAGAAATAAGAGACATGGTGTTATTGTCGTGAGGATGCTAAGTCTTCTGTGCGTCTGCGGCACAGTAATCGTTTGTTTTTCAAGAATGGGATGGCTCTTTAAATCACCTCAAAGCAGTAAGCACAGATCAAAGACAAACATTAGCACATCTGTCAGGTGGAGTAAGATGATAAAATAATTAAACAACAGTTTAGTAAATATTATTAGTAACTGATGCCACAGCTGGGGGGTTGTTAGGAGATCAACACCAGGCGGAGTTAAAAAAAAAAAAAACCCAAAAAACAATTTGACTTTCATTTGAATTGAAGTCCAATATACTGTCCAAATACAACTTACTACTTTAAAAAATATAAATCTTTCTGTTCTCAAATGTTTCAGACTTTCACTCAAAAATGCCTATAATCTGCCATAATTGATCTTTTCTCTTTTTTGAGATTAGTGTATCTTTATGCATGGTCCTTGTTCAATAAGGACATAATTACATTTGTTAGGTGTAGGCTTAAAGTATGTGGCTTATTTACTGTTCTCTACTTATTTTCTGGAGTTATAGCTTAAAGGGACAGTTCACAGCAAAAATCAAAATTGTGCGCTTATATGTAGTGCTATTTGAAAAATATGAAAAACTCAACAGCAATGACTTTTTCCAGAAATGTTGACCAGGTTGTTAAAAAATAATCCAATAATAAGGAGTTTAATTTGGGAACTATTATCTTTTACATGGACAATAAGCTTGATGGTGGATGTGAACGTTAGCGGTGTCTTCTGATCAGATGTAATGTAAATTCAATCAAGGGAGTATTCATGCAGTATTATCTGTGCGGTGATATAGTAAAAACAAATAAATGTTACTGCATTAAACAGCTAAAAAATAGGCCAACCAATTATTTTTATTAACCGGGGCTTGAATTCAAAAAGGTACATTGTTGATTGTTGATTGTTTTTCAATTGTAATTTTTGTTGGCATATATCAGAAAATCAAGGCGAGTGCCATCTGGCTCCAAGAAGGCAGAATCTCCACGCCCAATAAAACAACACGTTGCAACTGACACAAATACAATCTAAAGGATAAGAGTTTTTAAGATTAAGATCACTTTATTAATCCTCGAGGGAAATTCAGTTCTTTTTACAATTACACACACATACGCCTGATGTAGTCACACTGATAGAGAGGTTTAAGAGTGAAAGGGTTGCCAGTCTTTTGGCGGCGAGGAGGGGAACTGGCACCTCTCCAGCTAGCAGTCAAGACTAAAATAAGATCAAATGGACCTTTATTAATCACTGAGATATTTCTGGTATATTCAGGTATTTTTGGTCCGATCAGGAATTGAAACAGTAACCCTTTGGTTCTGAAACTAAGCCCTACATTTTGAGCTGTGGTGACCCTGCCTACTTTGACCCATCTTAGACCATGTAGTGCCGACAGGGTGAAGGCTGGAAGGCAACACTAACTGGTGGATTACCAACATTAGGAATAAACTCTAGTTAATCAAGAGGATTTTATTAAACACACAAATATGATTACATGACCTGAGAACAAAATTGAAAATGTACATGAAGTAAATGAACATTTATATTTAGGTTGTAGTATAGAGACAACTTAAAATAGAAAAAGAGCTGTAAATAAATATCATTACTTTTTAATTCAATGAAAAGAAAGTCTGGTTAGAGGGAATGTCGGATAAAGCGACCAATATTCATGTTCTTTTTTTTTTTTTTAAGATATCTTTTGGGGGCTTTTTGCCTTTAATCGGATAGGACAGTGGAGAGTGACAGGAAAGTGGGAGAGAGAGTCAGGATGGGATCCGGAAAGGACCACAGGTCGGGAATCGAACCCGGGTCGCCGGCGTACGGTGCAGGTGCCCCAGCCAGTTGCGCCACGGCCGGGGCCACCAACATTCACGTTCCACCAATTTACTTTCTTGTAATGTTACAGCATCCATTTATTGCTTCTAGTATCCCTTTTTAAATTCTCAGTAACTTTGACCTTGCACAAAAATATCATAGGTTTACCTGTCAAATAAAAAGCAAACCAGTGTGTAGGGTTTCCTAGGCAAAGTAAAATGTCTGTTCGGAGTAAGTCGGAATGTTGGGGCGGCCAACGTTCCGCATTAAGTTCTGCTCAAGGTCATTTCGTGTTTCTCTAGTTCTGTTTGCATAGCTGCTATGGTTCTCCTAGTTCCCCCTCCATGGTCCGGACCAGCACATACAGCTCAGCAAGTCCCACAACAGAGGCAGCGATCACAGCCGCTAATACTCGCTGGAAAACAAATACAGAGGTTAACCTTAACTTTTGGTGAATACAAACACATTAAAAGAAGAGAACACCAGAGACACCTTTCAGAACAAAAATCTGAATATGATTTGTGTTAGGGACAGTTTTTTTTGGGGGGGGGGAGCCAAATATTGACACCTAGTGGTGACCTGTGCAGTCAAGCGACTATAAAAAAGACAACGATTTCCACGGCTCCAGCCTTTGAGAGACACAGATATGTGCAACCTGTGTGGGAGTCGGCGTCGATACGGTTTTAACTTGAACTTTTTAACTAAAATCTTATTACAAACAACATAATATAACTTTTTTTCATCAAAGTTTTTCCTCTTTAGTCTAGATTTGTTTGACTTTTGTAAAGGCCTATTTTCTTTGTTGAATGTGTAGAAAGATTACAATTTTGTTTTACTAACCACAAGTCATACAAAATCAACACATCATCCGAAGCTCATCAAGTCATCACATCTGTGAATAAAACTAATACATCGAAAGATAATGTCTGTTTGAGAGGCGTTGCTTAAGGAAGCAAAACAAGGAAAACAATAGGTTTAAAAAAAGAAGAGTGTGCATGGCTGTCGAGGTGATTAATTCAAGAGACAGTATAGATTTAAAATGAAATGTACTCTTACCGCTGCAGTGTCAGTGAACAGGTACTGGCTCCCCATGTATGAACAGGCGAAAGCAGCAACCACTGTGACCAGGAAGTTGAATATTGTCGCCACCACCGCTTTAACTGAGCGCACTGGAGAGAAACACAAGGTAGGAAGGGATCATCATTCATAGAGACGTCACTTTTTGATCCTTAGAAGTCGGTTCTCCCCATAGTTTCACCATACTGATAATGTGTTGTTGCAATAATATTCATGGTGGTGTGTATGTGGTTATCTGTCTGACTGCCAGAGCTAATCTCACCAACTACTTAACCGGTTAGCCTAATATTTATTGTGCCCATTGATTATTATATGTTCAAGGAATTTGAAGTTCTTGTTGTGATGACTCATAAGTTGATTGCTGAATCTTACTCCTCTTAACTGGCTGGTATGGGCTGCAAGGGATCCAAAACTGCTGAAGTAGTAAAATGCATCTTCGTCAATTCGCTTCCTTATGCCTTAAGCCAGGGATGTCAAACTCAAATACACAGCGGGCCAACATTTAAAACATGGACAATTCGCAGGCAAAAATTGATATTTATCGAAAAAATCTTCCTCCAGATTTAACAATGAACCTTTTCATATGGACCAAAACAAGTTTTGCTTAAACATTGAATATGGAACAAGTAAAGCTTAATACTATCCAATAGATAACTTAATATTGCACACATGCAAAATCGAATTTCAAATAAAAAAACACATCAATGGCATTCATTTCTTAAATACAATTTAAATATGCCTCCATTTTTATTTGCAGCCTTCTGATTTAAATTTCAACAGTAACCTTTTTACCCCACGCTAATAATAACTTAAAAAAATAAACCACAAAAAAATGTACAGAAAGATGTGCCCTACAGAGACGTTTGCATACTAATATTAAAAAACAAGCATGTAAACAACAAACACTAAAAGTCAGAACTTTATCAATAACAGGCACCGCTGGTGTCACTGCTGAGCAAGGCCCACAAAAACAACAGAATTCCCAGAAGTGATGTCAAGTGATGTGGTAGTGATGTCAAGAGCGCTCTCTTTGTGTGCAAGTGTTGAGAGGGAGGGCGTGTGTGTAGCATAGATGTGTGGGTGTGTCTGCTTAAGTAAGCTCACTGTGAAATCTATTTATATGAGAGGTAGATGATCTTCCACTCACACATAAAATAAAATAACAATAATAAACCAATTCACCTATTATAATATCCTTCAATGAATGTGCAACCATTCAAGCCCATGCCTTCGAGGAGCAAGAAAACGTGCATAAAGAAAACGTTTACTATAGCTCAGTTTGCTACACACTGATCTACTCTGATGTGTCCAAGCTATACCTGGCATCTCTTCTAGGATGCTAGTTCATCAAAGTCTGGGCTCAGGCTCTGAGCTGAGGAAATCCTCAGGATCGAGCAAAGGTGTTCATCAGTCAGACGTCTCCTGTGAGATATTTTGGTCAGCTTCGTCGAGGAGAATAGTTACTCACATATATATGTGCTGCCGAACATGGAGAGCATCTGAGCAGCTTGGGTGCGGAGCTGAGGCATTGTGTCAGGGATGAAATCTTTTCCATCAGCTGGTCATATAGATTGGTGGCAAGATCACATGTGCGATCAGCTACTGTGTTTCTGCTCAGGCTCACATTTAAAAATGCTTGCTTTTTCTCTGGGCACACAAGATCACAAACTTTCATCATGCACTTTTTCATAAACTCTCCCTCATTAAAGGGCCGGGCTGATTTTGCGATCTCTGCTGCCACAATAAAACTAGCCTTTACAGCAGCCTCACTTTGTGATGTGGCTTTTTTGAACATAGTCTGTTGTGAAACCAAACTTCTAGCGTTTTTGAGTCAAGTCCAGCTCCTTGCACTTGTCATGGTGTTTCGTTTCATAGTGTCGTCTAATATTGTACTCCTTGGTCATAGCCACGTTGGCTCCACATACAAGCCAAACAGGTCTGTCTTTTATATATGTAAACAGACATTCTGCATCCCACCTGTCCAGAAAGATCCTGTTTTCTACATTTCTTTTCGTCATTTTTGGGAGGGGTACTGGCGCGGTGCCAGTAGTAGCATGAGGACGCTGTGACTACTGTCAACAGAGAGGGTTTTTACATATGGGTCCTGTTTTTTTGTTTGTGCAAATATAAACAAGAACATATAACCTAAAAAGATAAAAAATAATAATAATTAAGCCTTACCTATTCAGTTTCCGGCCACAGTTTGGCCATTTTCATGTTTTGAAAACAGATCCACATCTGCAGATTTGTTCTTTACCCAAAGTGTTATGATCCATTACAGTTAGGCCTATTAGTCGATAAATGTACGCGTTTCTGCTTTCTTCACTGGTCTAGTCTAGTGGGATTCAACTTTTTTATGATGATTGGGGGAGGAAGATCTGAACTGTACTGAACACATTTTTCTAGTTTTCAATGTAATACTTTCATTGCTGCATCTGTTCCCTGTGCCTGTTTCTCTCTCCAGTAGCTTTGCCCAGGTGTGCTGCATTGCTTCAACAAGGTGAACCTGGAAAGGGAGTGCTTAAAAGCCCCAGTGCCAGCAAAAGAAGGGAGAGGCATCTACTGTGGGGACTGCTGATGGTTCTGCCTCCAAAACTAGTAATTATTTTTATTTATTTCAAATGTGTCTTCAATTAGATATTTTGGCTCAATGGTTGAATTTTTTAAGCAAATGGGGGATCGTCTGGGAGATGAACCAGAGACCTTTTCATGTCCCCCAAATATATATAATATAAAATACATAAACTTTATATAATTCAGCCTCTGATTTCTACAATTCTGATGCTATAATAAGCATTTAGGTTAGATATTAAACGGACACATGTGTATCACACTCACTTTCCCGTCCAAAATCTGCTAGTGACCCATTGCGGTTGATTTCCTGAAGACAAAGAAAGATATTTATCACAAGGTAAAATATTGACAAAAATACCAATTTATTATATAATATGTTTATTTATATCAAGTATCACATAGTATGATCCTCAATGTAGCATATCTTCTCCACCTACAGATAAATGGTGTTGGTTTTAAGGCAGCATTAAGTCTTACTCAACGATTAAAAATGAGACAATGAAAGAATGGTATGTTGAATCAAATATAATATTTAGATTTGTTACTGTCATACAATCTAATAGCAGGAATTATATCTTGACTTGTTTCAGTTTTTAATGTTATTGTATAGGAAAAGTTACCTGAGTGTTGACATTTCGTGTGATTCTGTTGTATTCCTCATTGGCCAGTTTGGCTTTGATCCTCTCAAGACGTGCAACGAGCTCTGGGTTCTGAGGGAGGAAAGTCACACCTTTATTTCAGTTGTTTGGAAAATCTAGAAGTTTCTGAATAGCATACTTGGAAAGGAAAATACTGCACGTAGGTTACACAGGGAGAGTGATGCAGATGTGGGCTTTAAACTCCCTAAATAGTTTATTTTATCACAAGAAGCTTAAGTGAATGGTATTTCAACTTGTTAGCATGCTGTGATTACAACAAACACTAATGGATATGTTAGAGATTTAACAGACGGATTGAGTGCCTGTAACAGTATGTTGGGCATTTCCATGGTTTCACTTACTCTGGGAGGCTTCACAACCTCAGGCAGGTGCAGCGAGCTATCCTCCAATACCTCATGCAGGTAGAAAGGATGCCCTGCAGGAAAACAGCCAAAGAAAGTGTTTGATGATTTATTAACCTTACATATTACTGGCATGGATTATAGTAGAGATTATTTTATAGTGTCAGAACTCTTTAGCACTGGTTTGCTAAAGCTGGAAGACAGGAGTTTTGTCTTTAATATTGATCATAATAATTGTGACTTTATCTTAGAATGTTGATGCATTAAATAATGCAGTGAAAGCTTACATTACCAAGGGTTTCTAAGCTCGTCCAAAATCTGCCATATAGGCTAATTATACTTTACTTTCAGAAAGTTTAAGTATTTAACCAGCATCAGTCTTGACTCCTAATAAGGAATACACAATATTAATAGATTTTTTATAATTTTACCCTTTTAAATGGCAGGGTTTTTTTTATAGTTTATGGACACACTGTGTTTTTTGAATTTAAATTTCACAGTCATGAATATTTTGAAGATTAGCAAGAACATTTATTTGAATGGGTTTCCAGGGGAACTTTTTGTCCTCAAGGGTCTGAGTCTCTGTATCTTGGCTGCACAGTTTATGATAGACTAATTGCAAGAGTTGCAATTAAACTTCAAATGTTGAAATATATATATGTCAGCAGTGGCTCAGTCAGCAGGGGCTTGGACGGGGAATCGTAGGGTCGCCGGTTCAAGTTCCCGAACAGACTTGAAAATATGGAAGGTGGACTGCTACTTGGATAGGTCCCAGTTCACCTCCTAGGCAGTTCAGTCCTAGTACTAGGATGGGTTAAATGCAGAGGGCGAATTTCACTGTGTGTGCTCTGCTGTGTGCATGTATGTGACTAATAAAGAGGGTTTCATCCACCGATTATATATACAAATAAAATGCCCTAAAAAGTCTCTTGTGATCTACAAGGGTTAATTCAGAAATACATAGATGGATATTATTGCATCCACCTAAGTCGTTTTGAGAACAGTACCATTAAGGTTAGTACATTACAGATTTTACCATTGTCCTGGAGGTACTTCTTCAGTGTTCTGGCAGTACTGAAGGACAGAGTTGTTGGTTCTGTTTTCCCGAGAGTCTCCTCCAGTTCTTCCCTCAATCTCTGCGGCAGACACGAGTCAGTATTCTCTAGTAACTCCGCCACCTTACTTCTAAATGAATCCCCAACCACAAACGACGAAGCCATGGTTTAATCCACCTGACTGTGAATGGAAGACTGTTGTTATGCTGTGCAGCTATCTACAGAAATATACCTGTTGTCTAGCTTCAACACGGTGAACGTGTACCTAAATGAAAGGAGGTCAATAATATCGTTAACTGTATGAATTATTATCCAATTAAGTTAAGCGTTTATCAGCTAACAACGGCTACGAGAGATAAATATAAAACACAAGTAAGCAGCCATGTTGTTTGCCTTGTGACACGATGACGTATTCGATCATGTGACCATCTCATGTTAAAGAACCGTTGCTACCATTGCGCATTTTATTTAAATGTGTCTAATTTCATTGAAAGTCTTTGTAAACTGTTAAATGTATCTTATGTTTGCTGACAGCATAATGTTTTATTTCATTATTCAACTTTAATGTTGCTCGCTCCACTACGGATGAAATCCTTTTAGGTGCCTTCATGGTCTCCTCATAAATTCGTAAAGAGAAAACTTCTATGTTTTTGATGAGCAATTATTTGGAAAATATATAGTTTTAATCTTACATAACTTTACAAAAACCCAAAACATTGTTTTCTATCTGATCACCGCCCGAACATATAACCATATCTTTAACGTGGATTTGGATTATTTGGCCAGTTTTGTTTTTTTCAAATATATATATTTTTCAGATATTCAATAAAGTAACTTAAAAATAGCTTGTTCTAGTTCACAGAATAAACATTATATTAACTAAATTGTTTAAAGAATATATTCGATACAAAGTGTTAAAGCAATTCTTATACTTTATTCAATTTGATCATGCATAGTGATACTTAATTAGCTCTATTTTAAACAACACTTCTCCAAATATCACACTTTGAATGTAACAAGAAAAGCAGGTTGGAAACCTTTTTGTAACAAGCATTTAATGATAACAGCAAAATGCCTTTTGTTAAAGAAGGACAACGAAATGCATGTGTATCTGAAGCTTATAAATGTCCTAAATACGACTCTTCAGACGTCCCTTGAATGCAGCGTGTACCCTGATGTCAATGCGTGTGTGTTGAGCGTGCCAGGTCTGGAAACATGGCGGCCTGTGCGTTACGCAGAGGCTTGCTGAGTACTGTCAGTAAATACAACAAGAAACACGCACACAGGATACTGAGTGTGGTGGACAGCAGCAGCGGGTCTGAGCTGTTCAGACCGCGGGTTCAATGCCGAGCTTGCGGGCTGCCCGGCGGCTTTCAGCAGAGGAGGTTCATGTCGTCACGGTAAGAGTGTCCTCCTCCTCTGTCAATGCTAACATGCTAAAGACTTAAGCTAAGCTCTTCAAGATGGCACCGTGAAACAAACACTGGTCACGCTGTTCTTGAGTGGATACATGCCTCGAGACAGTGCCTGCGTGGTGTGTAAACATGAGCTAACATCTAGCAGCACAAAAAGGAGAAAGTGCTGTTGTCCTCTGCTGTTCATTAGCTAGCAAGGTAACTAGCAAGCATGGATTGGGCAACACCAGGTCTAACTGCCTGCGACCTGCTGAGTCAAAGCATGTTAAATCCCCCCTATGTGCTTCTCCCTGTTAGGGGTGAAAACACACACATCATTGCATTAAGAAAAATTAAAACGAGTGGAGTTTGCTTTCGAAATTGTACTCAAGAAAAGTAGTAAAGTGTTGGCATCAAAATATACCTCAAGTACTTAGATCACTCCACCACTGATTATCTACCATGACATATACTACTCAAATACATTGTTTATGCAGGACACTCTTACTATAGTTTGTCAAGGTTAGATGTTGCATTCAAGCAATGATTATTTACATAGCCAATTTATGCTATTTTATTCTTCTACTCCACTACATTTTAGAAGCCAACGTTGTACTTTTTACTCCACTCCCCAAATATTAAATCAACTTTGACATATATTTATAGGCTACGATATCCAGCAGCAGTGTATGAAGTTGTTCAAATTTGCTCAACATTTAGCAGGTGTTATAAAAACACATCAATTATCATTAAAGTAACCCATAATCGTATTTGAGTAACCCCCAGTTACTCAAATACGATTCTGAAATGGGCCATTACGATTAAGGAATTTTGGACAGGACTTTAACTCGAAAACAAAATACTTTTAAAATGTAGTATTGCTACTTTTACTTAAGTGAACAATCTGATTAGTTCTTCCACCATTGGCCCTTGTACGATTTGACATTAATTTTCCTATTGGTGCTTTAAAAAAGTCCAGTCATTTTACTGTAACAACTTTACTAGAAGGGGGCTTGCTATTATATACCCGCAATGAGATTCCACAATACTTTAGTAGTTCCAACAGAAACCAAGGGGCAAAATGATTAAGATATGTCATAGTTCTCTCTGTTTTACAGTATCAGATCTCTGTATTTCAAAGACACTAATGAAATATTCCTAAACACTAGCTAAGAGAGATTAAAATATATGCCAAAGATACAATATGTCTACCCACTGCCATTTCATTGGAATATAATTTGCGCTTTAATTAGATTTTAAGTGTTGAACAACCAAGTCATTGATGCGACCGGGTCGTGACATCCCCAAAGACCTTCCTGTCAGAGTCAAACAATAAAGGGCCTCAAATTCAGAAAAAGCCTAGATCTTTGAGTTAAGGCACTTGGCACTAAACTCCATTTGCAAGATTAAATCGGACAAGTCTAAAGGACAAAATTCCTTCTCAAACATAATCTAAAAGTAGGTAAATTTAAAAATGATAACGCAAATAAATGGTGCAGCAGAAACAGTACTGGTTATTATTGCTTTAGGCAATGTTTGTTCTTTTAATAGTTTTGTTATATCTAAATAAATAAAGCTGAATTTTCTGAAATGTATTTGTGCAAAGTAAAATTCTTACCAATCAGATTTCCAGATACGACAAGAGTTTTCAGACGTGGCACCATCTTTAGTTGCATGGGCACTGTTGCAATGACTAAACACTGACTCTACTGATGATAATTTGAAGAGGCAACTTAATAAAAGTAGCTCAAAAGGTTTGCATTTTTCTAAAATGGAATGTACTTCTAAATGTTTCCTCCTGGTTGATTGCATTTACTCTAAGTTGATTTTTGACTAAATCCTCAGTTACCA
Source organism: Eleginops maclovinus (assembly GCF_036324505.1). Classification (NCBI taxonomy): domain Eukaryota; kingdom Metazoa; phylum Chordata; class Actinopteri; order Perciformes; family Eleginopidae; genus Eleginops; species Eleginops maclovinus. The sequence continues at coordinate 20,998,771 of NC_086366.1, read as the reverse complement.
AAATGTAGTGTAATAATTAAGTATTTGAGGCCAAACTGTTGCAAAAGATATTATTTGTATTATATTATTTCTGACATTTCCTTTTCATTGTGTGGGGTGTGAAGCAGAAGCATGTCTTCCAAAGGCTGTGATTTAGTGCAGTGAGAAACTATAGTTGGTCCTTTTTGTTTCTGGAGATGCCTCTTTACCAAACTGAAAAAGAGCTGTAAGAAAGATAATGATAGAAGGCTGTGTATTTGTAAAACATAGCTCTGTGAAAGGAAGTTAAGGTGGGTGTACACACAGCCCCCTCTGTGTTTGCACTGATACAGCACAGCTCTCACTGGAGTTTATGTAACCTGTGTTAACAAAGCTGCTGCCTTTCCCTGACATGATGACCGCCCTGTGGCACAATCACCTGGCTTCACTCCTCACGTAGAATAGGAAAAAGATGAAGTGAAACACGTGATTCCTGTGCTAACTAGCAGCGCACCTGGCTAATTACCAAGGGTCGCTCTGGGCTGAGGGTTTGCCATGGCTTCGCTATATTTAGATCTGCTTATCTCTGGTCAGTGTTTTGGCATTTCTCCGAACTGTAGTTTGCACCCTGAAAAGACAAAAAAAGTGTTTACTTTCTTTTGGGGCAATATAAAACTAACACGCGTGTGGTGTTAAAAATAAATAATGTTTTTTAAAAAACTTTATTATAGCATGCTTTCTGAATTAGGGACTTTAAGTCCGTCCATTTCCTGACACTTTGCTTAAGCACTCAACACTCAAAGGGGATCTACAGTGGGGCAAAAAAGTATTTAGTCAGCCACCAATTGTGCAAGTTCTCCCATTTAAAAAGATGAGAGATGCCTGTAATTTTCATCATAGGTACACTTCAACTATGAGAGACAGAATGGGGGAAACGATCCAGGAAATCACATTGTAGGATTTTTAATGAATTAATTGGTAAATTCCTCGGTAAAATAAGTATTTGGTCACCTACAAACAAGCAAGATTTCTGGCTCTCACAGACCTGTAACTTCTTCTTTAAGAGGCTCCTCTGTCCTCCACTCGTTACCTGTATTAATGGCACCTTTTTGAACTCGTTATCAGTATAAAAGACACCTGTCCACAACCTCAAACAGTCATACTCCAAACTCCACTATGGCCAAGACCAAAGAGCTGTCAAAGGAGACCAGAGACAAAATTGTAGACCTGCACCAGGCTGGGAAAACTGAATCTGCAATAGGTAAGGAGCTTGGTGTGAAGAAATCAACTGTGGGAGCAATTATTAGAAAATGGAAGACATACAAGACCACTGCTAATCTCCCTCGATCTGGGACTCCACGCAAGATCTCACCCCGTGGGGTCAAAATGATCACAAGAACGGTGAGCAACAATCCCAGAACCACACGGGGGGACCTAGTGAATGACCTGCTGAGAGCTGGGACCAAAGTAACAGAGGCTACCATCAGTAACACACTACGCCGCCAGGGACTTAAATCCTGCAGTTCCAGACGTGTCCCCCTGCTTAAGCCAGTACATGTCCAGGCCCGTCTGAAGTTTGCTAGAGGGCATTTGGATGATCCAGAAGAGGATTGGGAGAATGTCATATGGTCAGATGAAACCAAAATAGAACTTTTTGGTAAAAACTCAAGTCGTCGTGTTTGGAGGAGAAAGAATGCAGAGTTGCATCCAAAGAACACCATACCTACTGTGAAGCATGGGGGTGGAAACATCATTCTTTGGGGCTGTTTTTCTGCAAAGGGACCAGGACGACTGATCCGTGTAAAGGAAAGAATGAATGGGGCCATGTATCGTGAGATTTTGAGTGAAAACCTCCTTCCATCAGCAAGGGCACTGAAGATGAAGCGTGGCTGGGTCTTTCAGCATGACAATGATCCCAAACACACCGCCAGGGCAACGAAGGAGTGGCTTCGTAAGAAGCATTTCAAGGTCCTGGAGTGGCCTAGCCAGTCTCCAGATCTCAACCCCATAGAAAATCTTTGGAGGGAGTTGAAAGTCCGTGTTTCCCAGCGACAGCCCCAAAACATCACTGCTTTAGAGGAGATCTGCATGGAGGAATGGGCCAAAATACCAGCAACAGTGTGTGAAAACCTTGTGAAGACTTACAGAAAACGTTTGACCTCTGTCATTGCCAACAAAGGGTATATAACAAAGTATTGAGATGAACTTTTGTTATTGACCAAATACTTATTTTCCACAATCATTTGAAAATTAATTCATTAAAAATCCTACAATGTGATTTCCTGGATTTTTTTTTCTCATTCTGTCTCTCATAGTTGAAGTGTACCTATGATAAAAATGACAGGCCTCTCATCTTTTTAAATGGGAGAACTTGCACAATTGGTGGCTGACTAAATACTTTTTTGCCCCACTGTATGTCATTTTGAAATGTCCCTTTTTGAAACCCAACATGGCTGTTAAAGATGATTTGCTACTACTATTTTTTCATTGCATTGTGTTTAAACAGAGACTCAAGTATCATTTGTTGGACTTGAATAAATCGTAAAAGCTGCTGTTATGGAGAGCCACTGCGATCGCCCTCTGTATAATGCTATCATACTGGGAGCACTATCTGTTCCTACAGTGGAGACCAGGCTTGGAATTTCGTCATTTTAGGGGCAAAGCCATTTGGCCTTTTGTGTCACATATTTTTTCGGGCACAAAGGCCATTTAGGGAATAATTAGGATTTGGAGCTTACAAATAAACAACAAACAGAAAATGAAAGAAGTTGACCATGTACTGGAGCTTTGGTGAGCGAAAGTATAGTTTATGGATCGATTGCTATTGTAACCACGGTGACGAGTGCCTGTGTTTTCCCACAGTCTGATGTGTTCATGCTGAGGCCTCACGGTTGTTGTTATTGTTAAGTTTTGCTTTGTGATAGCGCTCTTTACTCCATGTATTAAGGTAGCAAAAAGCTTTATATATCTAAGTTGTTTGTGCCCCACCAGTTTTGTACATATAAAAACGCCACTGGGTGAGGAGAAGGGAGGTTCCTACAGAGAGAGAGAGAGACGGGGGAATGCTATGGGAGAGCTAACGGTATATATGTGTGCGAGTGATAATTAACATACTTCTGTGTTGTTTTGGCGTGGTTCCGGACGACAGTAACCTGTCTCAGAAGTGAATAAACTCACGGACAAAAAGAGACACGAGGCCTCCTTGTACTCTTATAGCGAGACGCTGCAATGATGACTGAATGATGCGATGATGACACGTGAGGTGCGCGCAACCAATCCAAGCTACAAGGACTAATGCAGTTCAGAGCCCAGACCACCGCTCTGACACTTTTAAAGCAACTTCGAGATTTTAACAGTATCAGGGCACAACGGCCATGGTGGCTGTAGGACGTACAATTATTTTCAGGGCATCACGGCCAGACCGAGGGGCAATGAAGGCCATGGCCGTCATGGCCGCTGTGAAATTCCGACGCTGGTGGAGACCCTGACTGCTATCCCATACTACAGTGCCGATTCTAGAAACTGGCTTGCTTGCTTCAGCCGTTTACCCGTTTTCTCCACACCCAAAGCCGTGCAGTAGCCATTTGTCTTTAATTAGGTGTTCCCTTGCTCACTGCCAATGCAATACATGAAGTTTGTGCCAGTTCCTCTACTGTTTTTGCAATTTTCACTGTCATGCAATCCATCTCTGCTGGAACTAAGGCAGACAGTTGGGGTCAAACTCGGTCATCTTGGTAACATTTTTAACACATTAAAGTTTTTAGAATATCTTCAATCCTTAATTGACAGCCCTTCTTTAAATAGATTTCATGTGAAAACAATTTAGTGAAAGTAATTTGTGTTTTAAGTACAAACAAGATATTTTGATTGCTATAATTCTGATATTCCTTATGTCAAACAAAGCTCTCCTTATCTCCGTTGAAGTTGTCTCTATTCAGTGCGATGGATATGAGTCAGAGCATCATCTCAGGGCAGCACATAGTGTTACTTGGCATCCTATGAATAGACACGTATACTTAAGGAGGTATAATGCTGCATTCAACACATACTGGAAGCTCTTATCAGAAGAAATGCACTATTTAAAGGTGCCATAGAATGGAAAACTGTATTTACCTTGGCATAGTTGAATAAGGAGAGTTCGGTACATTGAACTGACATACCATGAACCTCAAACACCATTCTTTGCTCTTTCATGTGCAAATCATGAATATGCATATCACAGCGGTAAAACGGGCAAATTACAACAATCCCTGTGTGTGACGTAACACACCGTAGTCCAGCCCCAATATTTGCATACACCAGCTGCCATCAGCTTGTTTCATTCTAGGACCAAATCATAGGGTTGAAAATGGGTCTGTAAAACCGCATCTGGACATTTTTTGGATCAACCAAAGTTATATACCTTCTTTGAGGACATCAGAGAACAATTTAAAATACCAGATAGATGCTTTCTATGGCACCTTCAAAGATCTCCGTCCCTACGATATTTGGCCTTATTGCCAACATTTTTCCTCTTTTACATATTTACAATCCTGATCAAAAAAACTTGGTGTAACATGATTTTATTATGTTAGATCATCACATCTATGTTGCATATCTTTAAACATATACAGTTAGGTCCATGAATATTTGGACAGAGACAAAGTATTTCTAATTTTGGTTCTGTACATTACCACAATGAATTTTAGATGAAACAATTCAGATGCAGTTGAAGTGCAGACTTTCAGCTTTAGCTCAGTGGGTTGAACAAAAAGATTGCATAACAATGTGAGGAACTAAAGCATTTTAAACACAATCCCTTCATTTCAGGGGCTCAAAAGTAATTGGATAAATTAAATAACTGAAAATAAAATGTTCTTTTCTAATACTTGGTTGAAAACCCTTTGCTGGCAATGACTGCCTGAAGTCTTGAACTCATGGACATCACCAGACGCTGGGTTTCCTCCCTTTTAATGCTCTGCCAGGCCTTTACTGCAGCGGTTTTCAGTTGCAGTTTGGTTGTGGGCCTTTCTGTCTGAAGTTTTTAACAAGTGAATGCATGCTCAGTTGGGTTGAGATCAGGTGACTGACTTGGCCATTCAAGAATATTCCAGTTCTTTGCTTTAATAAACTCCTGGGTTGCTTTGGCTGTATGTTTTGGGTCATTGTCCATCTGTATTATGAAACGCCGCCCAATCAACTTGGCTGAATTGGCTGGATTTGAGCAGAGAGTATCTCTCTGAACATCTCAGAATTCATCGGGCTGCTTCTGTCCTGAGTCACATCATCAACAAAACACTAGTGACCCAGTGCCACTGGCAGCCATGCATGCCCAAGCCATCTCACTGCCTCCGCGTGTGTTACAGATGATGTGGTGTGCTTCTGATCATGAGCTGTACCACACCTTCTCCATACTTTTTTCTTGTCATCATTCTGGTCGAGGTTGATCTTGGTTTCATCTGTCCAAAGAATGTTCTTCCAGAACTGTGCTGGCTTTTTTAGATGTTTTTTAGCAAAGTCCAATCTAGCATTTCTATTCTTGAGGCTTATGAGTGGCTTGCACCGTGCAGTGAACCCTCTGTATTTACTTTCATGCAGTCCTCTCTTTAGGGTAGACTTGGACATTGATACGCCTACCTCCTGGAGAGTGTTGTTCACTTGGTTGGCTGTTGTGAAGGGGTTTCTCTTCACCATGGAAATGATTCTGGGATCATCCCCCACTGTTGTTGTCCGTGGACTTCCAGGTCTTTTTGCGTTGCTGAGTTCACCAGTGCTTTCTTTCTTTCTCAGGATGTACCAAACTGTGGATTTTACCACTCCTAATATTGTAGCAATTTCCCGGATGGGTTTTTTCTTTTTTCGCAGCTTAAGGGTGGCTTGTTTCACCTGCATGGAGAGCTTCTTTGACCGCATGTTGTCTTCACAGCCAAATCTTCCAAATGCAAGCACCACATCTCAAATCAACTCCAGGCCTTTTATCTGCTTAATTGATAATGACATAATGAAGGAATTGCCAGGACGCACAGTTGACTATATTTAAGAAACATCTGCTTTGCAATAGTTGTAATTTAACATGATTGGCTGTATCCAAATATCTCCATTGTTGGATATGTTATGGTAGTCTGAAGAATCAATTCAAAACTACTGATTGTCCTTAACGCAAGACCATTGGTTTACAAACAAAAAGAGAGATTTGATTTGAGTTGGACTTTAAACATATTTTCATAGCGAAATCTGGTTACATTGTGATCATTCCTGCTCAAAACTCCCCTCATAAGAAAATAACCTGAACCCAACCCACTGTGATATTAAAACCCTCATATATCCACCTCATTAATCCCCCCCTCTTCATCTCCGTTGTAAAGATTAGCTTTGCAGGGAGCACAGAAGTCTGTGTGTTATTTATTTAAAGTGACCAGCTGTTGTTGTCAGGGGTGTGTGTGTGTGTGTGTGTGTGTGTGTGTGTGTGTGTGTGTGTGTGTGTGTGTGTGTGTGTGTGTGTGTGTGTGTGTGTGTGTGTGTGTGTGTGTGTGTGTGTGTGTGTGTGTGTGTGTGTGTGTGTGTGTGTGTGTGTGTGTGTGTGTGTGTGTGTGTGTGTGTGTGTGTGTGTGTGTGTGTGTGTGTGTGTGTGTGTGTGTGTGTGTGTGTGTGTGTGTGTGTGTGTGTGTGTGTGTGTGTGTGTGTGTGTGTGTGTGTGTGTGTGTGTGACTGAGATTAGGACAAATGATATTCCTGTTATCTGACAAGTTGAGGTGTTTTATTCAATCTTGTCAAAGTTGTGATTGAGATTACAACTGAAGCGGAGGAGGGGGGGTGATGGGAGGTTGCAGCAGGATTTTCTATAGGGATGAATGTAAATCGTCTCTATAGGAGGGAATATCCTGACGCCTCGTCTGCAGAACTGAGGGATTCCCTGTTGAAGCTCCTAAGGGACTTACGGACTGTTTGTGTTTGTCTACAGGAAGTTGTTTTGATCAAAGTCCTCTTGGTTTGCTTATCTGTGTTAGTTTGTGGTCTTCCATCAATAAGAATCTCGTTAATCACATGGGTATTTACTATTTTTAGGGGGAGATAAATCTAACACACGTGTGGTGTTATAATAAAGAAATGCATGAAAAACTGTCAGAAGTATTCGTGAATTATTGCCGACCCTTGGCTAAAGCAACGACAAAGCCGCCGTCATCAAGACCCACTCTGATCCCCCTCTGCATTAATAGTGATAACACTTTGTAAAATTTGCAAAAAAACCAGAAATACGCTTGTATGTTAGTATTTGTGTGATGGGGTCAAATTTGGTAATGTGATTTTTAAATTGCGTGATTTTTTTTTCTTTTCCCTAGCACGTTAAGGTTTCCAGATTGATTAACAGCTATATTCTAATGACAGTTGCATGCACACACAGGGCTCAGTGTGTAATGGTGTTGCCTGTTTGGCAGGAGCAGACCTGAAGGGAAGATTCTGGAGACGGTGGGAATGTTTGAAGCTGTGAAGCAGCACGGCAAATATGAAACGGGACAGGTGAGTCACTTTCAGTCACAACACAAACACAACACAAATTGGATAGCTCTTATCAGACCTCCTTTTGAATAATACTGTAATACAATGTGTTTTCTGGTCTGTTTTTTAAGTTTTGATAGGACATTAACTTAGTTTTGTTATGATAGCACATTGATGTGATCCTGTCAAGTGACTGTAATCCCATCTCCTTCCTTTTATTAAGCCCCCTGCAGATGTAATCTCACAGCAACTCATCCAATGTGTGCTTGTTGTTGTGTTTTCCTCAGCTGTTTCTCCACAGTGTGTTTGGCTACAGAGGCATCGTCCTGTTCCCCTGGCACGCCCGCCTCTACGACAGAGACATCACCCCTCCCATGTCTGAAAGGTAAACCTCCACTTCCGGCTTTAGTCCCTCATTGGCTTCTCTTAAGACTTGTATAACTGAGATCTTTCTGTTACCCTACTCTCTCCCCTCAGCAAACCTGATCCTCCGGGTGCACACGGCTCCAAGGAGGTGAAGGGGAAGACTCACACATACTACCAGGTCCTGATTGACACCAGGGACTGCCCTCACATAGTAAGTCACTATACAGTTACAGTAGGGTTTTTTTTAGGCTCACCTTAAAGAGGCCCTATCAAGCGTGTGTAAATATGGGGTTTTGTGCCTGCAAATGGCCTACAAAGGCTACAATCCCCAATTCTTATGAGAAAAATACAGCACTTTTTGAACATTAAATCAAGTAGAAGCACAGAATACAATTATGAAACCTGAAATTGAGCAGAAGAGGGCCCCTTTAAACACGGAGTACACTTTTAGACACAGTCATGAGTACATTTTGATTGGCTGTGTAAATGCTCTAGGGAGACAATGCTACATCTGTTTTAGAATCTAGCCCTGATTGTCCCTTAGTGTGTGTGAGTCAGCAGGTGTGTGTTTCTGTGTGTTTGACAGTCTCAGAGGTCCCAGACGGAGGCAGTGACGTTTCTGGCCAACCATGACGACAGCAGAGCCCTGTACGCTATCCCAGGTATGCAGTGTTCAGGACATAGCACTTCCCTGATACCTTACAGAGGTTCTATCAAGTTAGATGATTTGAGCAGACCTAATTGAACACTCTTTCTACCAACACACCACTTTCCATTGTCAAATATCACTTTAAAGATTCAAGAATTAACACCCACTCTTAACTTTTGATAAATTACATCCAGTACAGCACTTAGCACAAAACTTTTCATAACTGCTGTTATTTAATGTTCACACATGTCACAGTAGAGGCACAAAATACAAATATGAATCTGAAATGGAGGATTAAATGTCATCCTTTATTCCACTTCAGGAAAAAACATTCTGATTCAGTTTTTTAAAATATTTTACATTCAGCTGAGTTTGATCTTACTCGCCAGTTTAGCTCCCACAGTATATGAAACTTCCCCTTTGAGGCATTCACAGCTCTCTCTCTCGTCCCCATGTGACTGTGTGTGTGTGTGTTTCTGTCCTTCAGGTCTGGACTATGTGAGCCATGAAGACATCCTGCCCTATAACTCTACGGAGCAGATCCCCATCCAGCACGAGCTGTTTGAGCGCTTCCTCATGTTTAACCCAGCCAAAGGTAAACTCTCTTCTGGAGTGGCCACAATGCCCAGTCTCACTTTAGTCTTCTGAACCATCGTTAACTGATCTCAGTGCTCATTTACATAATCATAATTGTATTTTATTCTAAGTTAAATATTGTAGATCTTTAATCCATAAGTTTAGTTATTTTTACCATTTCTAACATTAAATAAAAGAATTCAGCAATATTTCACCCACAAAATGACCATTTCAATATCAATTACTGATCCAAATATTGATCTGATATGTGAATTGACGTACATGGGAGTTTAACAGAAGCAAAACTACGACGTCTTTAAAATGTTGGATATTGTTTATCTGCTGTTAAACGTGGCCCATAGTTACTTCAATTCATAAAAACTGAATGTGTTTTTGGATTCTTGGTCCACTGTCAAGGACAACCAGAAACATTTTCTTCACAGAAAAATGCCACACATTGTGAGTATCGATATAAAAATGGTTTTGTGGGGGAAATATTCCTTAAATAGCTATGATCGTTGACTGTGTAGTGTTTTATAAGCCACTATCGAATGATTGAGTGCATTTCCCTCATATACAGCCCGGAACAATTTAAGAGACCACTTTATCATTATCATTTTTTATTATTTGTAGGTATATCTTTGAGTTGAATACGTTTTCTTTTTCTTTTATTGTATTCTATAAACTAGTGACAACATGTTTGTGTTGGAATTCAACAGACACTGGAATGGCTGCCATACATGTAGAGATAAAGATTTAAGAAACATTTGGAGTGGTCCCTTAATTTTTCCACGGCTGTATACGATGAGTCATATTTAGTTTTGAATCTGACCATTGACATTTACGGTTTATGTGGAAGATGTACCCGAAAACAGCAGTGTCAGTTAACATGTGCTTTGTCCTGTAGCTCCTCCGTTCACACCCAGAGACACCCTGAAGGCGTGGCAGGAGAAGAACCACCCCTGGCTGGAGCTGTCAGACGTCCACAGGGAGACCACGGAGAACATCCGGGTCACCGTCATCCCCTTCTACATGGGCATGAGGGTAAATGACCAAATAGCATCTAAGTTCAGAGATATGAGGCTACTGCAAACACAGCCTGCAACACACTAGCTCGAGTATTAGCCACATCGCACTGACCTCAGTTTCAGTCTGCAAATCGAGACCATGGCTGTGACTCTTGTTGCTTTTTCTGATTTGGTTGGTTCTGTGAATGCTAATAGGAATTCTCTCTGATTCTCAGGAGGCCCAGAACTCCCATGTGTACTGGGTGAGTAGCAGATGTTTTGTTTCTGTGGGGAACATCCTGTAGTCACTTTTTGGAAATTAACAAGGGAGGCACTGAGTTATTCCCCCAGTGCTCTGACGTGTGTGTGTGGTCTCCCTGCAGTGGCGGTACTGTATTCGTCTGGAGAACATGGGTGCTGAGGTGGTTCAGCTGAGAGAAAGACACTGGAGGATCTTCAGCCTCTCAGGAACCCTGGAGACCGTCAGAGGACGAGGAGTCGTAGGCAGGGTTAGTACACCAAACACACACACACACAGTTGTAGACCTTCTGGAGAAGTGTTGGTTTGCAGTTTCACCTCCACGCCAGGAGGCATTATTTATTTTAAATGGCCACAATGTCCCATTTTGGAGAATGCGAGGTCACAGTAGCACCTGGAGGGAACAAATATCCAAAATGTTTTGCCTTGTGAATTATATTTTTGATCTTTTTAACATCTTCACACCAGGGTCTCAGTTTCTGTAAGATTTTTATTAGTTGTGTGTGTGTGTAACAGGAGCCGGTGTTGTCCAAAGAACAGCCAGCCTTTCAGTACAGCAGCCATGTGTCTCTACAAGCCCCCAGCGGTCATATGTGGTGAGTTTGCTCAGTCTAGCATCCCTTCACTTTCAAACAGATCTCATCACTGCTTCATATTCTGCTCTTTGGTTCATCTGAAACTAATTCCTGCTTCTTCTCTCTGTTCGTTATGTTTAGGGGGACGTTTCGTATTGAAAGAACCGACGGCTCCCACTTCGATGTACGCATTCCCCCTTTCTCCCTGGAGAGCAACAAAGATGACAAAGCGCCCCCCGCTGGCTACACGTTCTAACTGCCAGTAGTCTCCCCCCGCCTGAGAGGCCCTGACCGTACGTCAGGGCCGGTCCTCTCTGGGTTGTCTAGATTTGTCCTTCCCTCCATAACACTGCGTCAGCCTCTAGCAAAAGCCTAGCGCGAGTCGGTTATGCAAAGGCAAATTATAATTTTCTACATCATCCCAATGCAGGGCCATCTTTCCCTTTACTGCAAGTGCATCAAACAGCAATATGTCAATAAGTTAATCTTATAGAGTGGTGCAGTGATGGCGTATTTTTGTAGGTCAACCTGAAAGTTAGCATTATCATCAAGGTCTTCCTCAACAAAAAGCAATGGGATTTTCAATATGTAAGGAAGTGGCCAACACTCTTTTATGATACTGAACAGCAGAATAATCTCCACATGGTGATTTTTGAAGCGTAAATGTGATTGACAGAAATAAAAGCTATCGTAATGCTACAAACGCACTACATCACGGTCCTATGGCTATGCATCACCAATGTTAGCTAATGGCGGCTAATGTTTGCAGTGATGACATCTAATAGTTGCTTTTGCAGTCACTTGTTAGCAACCACTGTTTCTAGAAGCTTCGGACATTCACGAGTTGTGTGTTTACTGACGTATTTTAAGCCGTATAACAAACAGTGAAAAAAATGTCTTCAGCTTGTGTTAACCACAGACCTTATTTCAGGCTTTAACATGTTTAAGACCCGTTGACTTTGAGACGAGGAAACCGAACATTTTGTAAAATAATTTCCGCATTTTAGAACTCATGACTGCCCCACTCTATATTGAAAATAAATCCTCACTATGTATTTGAAGAGACTTGCACAGTCAAGTGAACAGTGCTGGGAGGTTGAGTTGTTGTTGCCAAGCTGAGCATCTGACAGCTGAACATCTTCGCAGGTTGTTTTTATTTCCCGCTGAGTTGTGAATAGAGAAACCTCTCCAGCTGAGCTTCACAGCGAGGCCTCAGTTGGACACTTTTAAGTGAAGTAAGCCATCATTTTAGCTACGTGTTACAAACTACTCTTTGATACTTTCTGTTTGAATTTAGGAAAACATGTCGCATTACTTTTATTTTAGACCCCGTTTGATTTTCATGTTTTTAATCACGCCTGGTCACTGTCCAGTGGTGTCAGCGCTGTGTGGGCCACTGATGGAAGGGACATCAGATGAAATATTGAGGTGCTTATAGTGCTTAAGTTACAGTGTTTTACAACATTATGGCGCAACGGATGGAATTAGGTGTTTGACGCTCATCAACAGATTTTTTTTTTTATTTCAGTTGCGAGTTATATTCGGTCTTTCAGAAGTGCTCTTGTATTTTTTCTGAGTTATAATTCTTGATGAGCACTATCAAATAATCTGCAAATATTACAGATGGTGTTTATTTTAGCCTACAACATATAGATACATTCTGAAGAAATTATTTTGATCAGTGCTTAAAAAACTGGCATTTCCATCGGCATGTGATCCAATGGTGTGAACTGTATGTGTTGACAGCCAAAACAGAATCCCTTCTTTGCTGGAGGGTTTAGCTGAGTTGTTGTATTAGAATTACAAATGCAGCACACCTTAAATTAGAAAAATAATGATATTTTTACTCATGGACACCTGTTTGTTTAAAGCTGATTGTTCAAATTTTGATCTGTGACACGGACAGTTTTCAGCCCAGATTTTCTCCCTGGTTAAAGTGAGGAGATAATGCTAACATTTGGTTTTGCTAAGTGGTTTGAGGTAACTATGATGGTTGAAGTACTACTGTAAATAAAGATGTAAGTAAAGGCAAAACAAATAAATGATACCTTTTGAAAAGCCCATGTTGACATTTCTTTTGTCGGCCTCAAGGCCAATACAGTTGGTTCATGGGCATGGGGAGGAGCACAATGTTTTTCTTGATATATTAAAATGGCTTTAATAATGATCATTTAAAGACTTCCTTTCTCCTACAAAGTAGGTCTACTACTACTATTACTTCTACACGAAGATTGTTTTGTTAGTTCATGAACTTCAAACCGCCACCACCAGAGTTCAGTGCAACCCTTCCCTTATTTTTCTGTCCACCTCAGAGGCGTATGTACCATGTGACCAAACTGCATTGAATCATGCTGATAACATCAAAATAACTAGTCCATATGCTTTCTTTCAGTTTATCTGAACTGTATCATTTATAGTGTTCACTTGCACTTGATGGTGAGGTAAAACTGCATTTTTTTTCCATAAAAAAATATCCATGACTTTATTCTAGTTCATGCAAATGAGAATATAAGAGTAAGCGTTACACATTATCTTGTATTTTCTACGCAAAAGACCAAACTCGATATGAAAATCTGTCTTTTAAATATTGCTATGTTGCTTATGACGAATACCAAATAATAGAAAGATTTACAAATGGCGATATTTAACACATTCGACACTAATTCGCATAATTAAACTATTGTTAAGTCATTACATTAAATGTTACAGGTAAGACGCTTTTTAGTAATAGCCTACGTATTAACTGAAGGTATTTTCAGTAGTACTGTAGATGAAGGTACAGAATCCAAATGTCATATCATTGTCAAGTTGTGTCAGGACTTACCCTCGCCACTATGCTAGCCAGCCACATGGATCGATTTGTTTATTCGACAAATAAAATAATACATTGTCTATTAATGATAAGCCTATTTAACTTGAACACAGTAAAGGATATAACAACGTATGAGTCATCTTGAACATAAACTGTATACGTGTGGAAAGCAGCAACGCTACATTAAAGTGACGCATTAATTAATGAAAATGAAAAGTCGTGTCTCGAGCTAAAACTGCAAACTTGGCGATGTGCTCGTGCTGCTGCCCTGCCCATTACTCTGCGAGGAGGGTGGACTTGTGCTCACGTGCACTCGCCGCGCGCCCCACACTCAGTTGAACATAGGGTGCAATACATAATTCAGTCCCACCGAGGGAACACCAGCTAGGCCTGTCTCCTCCTGTCAGCCCGCGGAGCCGCAGCCTGTGTCGGACTGAGACGCCAGCGCGGCTGCTTCCTGCTCCGGAGCGGATGGAGAGTCAACCTTGGAAAAGGACGAATGCGGGGTTTGTTTCAGCATATGCGTGCCTTTCCAGCGGCGGGAGGACGGGGCAGAGCGAGCAGCAGACAGTCAGCGGTGATCTTCAGGAGACGTAAACATTGCCATGCCCTGCTGCATGCACCACCTTCTGCGATCCGTCTCCTCATCGTCCTTTGAGCTACAGTTAACAGGACATAGCAGAGGACAGTAGGAAAATAACCCTGCTGCCAAAGGTAAAGATTTTTGGAGATATGGTGAAGTTGTGTGTGGGATAGGAGGCTGCAGCCGTCTGCACTGAAGGCATCCTGCACCCTTAATGCTGTCTGTGTCCGTGTTTTGCGGCCATGCTGCAGGCAGCATCCTCTGAGCTGTTCCCAACCTGAGCTGCACTCTTTGGGATAACAATTTCCTGAAAGCAGACAACTAGTAACTCCATTTCCGAATGTTTTGGAGTAGTATTTTGTACAGTTCAACCTTTCCTTACTCTTTGAAACTCTGAACATTTTCATTTGCAGTTTGGAATTGTATTGCTCCCAGATGCTTCAGCCCCAAACTGCAGAAACATATGATCTGCTGAGATTTCTATCAGCAAAGTGTCTTACCATTACTCAAACCTGCCTCGGCATGACTTCTTGCTAGGACTGGGCTTGTTCTTATCACGGTTCATATTAAACGCAACACCATGGGTGCCAAGCAGACCAAAGGCCAGGAGGCCGGAGGACCGAGCCCTCAGCACAGCTGGAAGCGGACCCCCACTAGGGAGCGGGGAGACATCCTGGCTTCCCTCATGCTGAAGTCAGGGGACCGGCTGGGGCGTGGCGGGACGCCGCCGCCTTACCAGCGCCGCATTGGCATGATCCAGGAGATGATGCTGATGGCCAAGCAGGGCAAGCAGGACGAGGCTACGGAGATGCTCAAGACACTCAGACAGGTGTGTGTTGACGTGTGTTTGTTGAAGAGGGAGTAAAGCTCTTTGGGGTCACAAGTTCACATTTCATATTAATCAGTAGATAAGGTGGTAGAACACAAAGAACAGCCCTATAAATAAGAATATGCCAATGGTTTAGTCAACGGTTGGTCAGGGCAGACCATCCAACTTGAGCGTACAAGGAGCAGTGGTGTGTAAGGGTTTAAGGTTTGTAATAAACTTCAGTGAAGATAAGTAGACGGTATCCAACGAGCGTAGGCATTTAGAAGATGAATTCTTATTAACAACTTTACTCTAGTCTCGCACAGACATAAAGGTTGCAACGTCAAGTCTCTTTTTGGCTTCGCATGAAACACATGACTTTCCTGCCTCCATTCATTTCTCTCTGTGTAAGCATGTTGTCATCACTGAGGCTGAAACAGAAGCCAGGCTCAGACGCGGACACTGACTAAACTGATCGATTGGCTGCGTACATTACTGATAAATTGAGCCCCTTGGCTGGACCTGTTGAGCGGTGCCTGGCTCTGCTGCACTGGCACAGTGTGGACACAGCTACGATTTATTGCCTCTTTCCGTTTCAAAACGTTTGCATTGCTGGTCTGGCTGGCTGCTGTTGTTGCTACAGACAGAAGCCAAAGTAAAGTACTGACTGAAACACTCTAGTGTGGGGAAAAACAAAAAGAGAAAGAGGAGAAGGAAAAATAACACCAGTTGAATTGGAGGATTTGGAGGGCTGTAAAGAAAGGGAAGGATCTTGGCTCAGAAGGAGGGAGTTAATCTAATACATGTTTAAGTGAGGGGAGGAACAGAGATATAAGCCCTCATCCCTGTAGACAGCACTGCACATAATCCATATGCTGCCGCGTTTATCCCTCTATGACTCACAGGGAACAGAGCCTCTCGTTTAAACACACACACTCACACACACACACTCACACACACACATAGCTTTCACAGGTTATTGTTTGGGAGATTTTCATCAGCACCTTTCTATTGTTGTTTACAGCTTTACTGGCAAACAGTAAAGCAGAGCAAAGAGGCTTAAAGATCAAGGATTTCTCCTCATGCGTCATCGCTGTGGCTGGGGCATTACCTTCTCTGACGCTGCTTGATTAAGCTATGATACCCCAGAGGAGGAGAATCTCCGTCCCCGGTCTGACAGTGAGGGCACAACCACACAGCGGTGTGCTGATGAGAGTCTTCACAATAGTCGCTGATTCTGGGATAACTAGTGTAAAATACATGCTAGTTAAAACTGGCCTCAATCTGATTAGGAAAAATGAAGGTGCTGAAAAAAAAAATTAATCATTAGGCAATCAACAGAAAATTCAGACTATTTGGTGTAATGCCAAACATACCCTGGATTTAGCTTCAGTGTGAGCATTTTTTTTTACCTGAATAAGACCCTATGGAAATGGTGATGGCTAACTTTCACAATTATTATTACTGTTTGTCACAGCATTTTGGCATTTAAACACTTGACTTTTGAGGTGGTGGAATAGCTATAGAACAGTGCAGTGATAAATCCTAAAACCTAAAAAATAATTTTACTAAGGCTTCCATCAACTAAACATTGTCTTAGTTAGGCTAATACAACATAGCTTAACGCACGGACAGAGTAGTCCTGCCGTCAGCGGTATAACAGCAGAAGCTCTGGTAAGGTTTTTAAATGTGTTGGAACAAGCAGTGAGGACACACGGAGCATTATAGTTTCTATAATTCATATCTTAATATCTCAACCCAATAAATACTACACAGGAAACGGGGACACACATTACATTTGTTTTGCCATTTTATTTTTATTGAGCTGCTGCAATGCAAAAATGTCACAAATTGGGATCAATAAAGTACTTATCTATCTATGAAATGAAACCTTTAATTTATGTGTTTCTGAGGTCGGGATTATTATATATTATAGGTTTTATATGTTGATACAACACACGTTGTCAGGGATAATATTTGTTGCAATATACCGAAATGAAATGGAAATCCTCTTGCTTTATGTACAGTGAACCTTTGCAATTTCTAACTTTCGGGTCGGCCTACAAAAATACGTTAGCACTGCACCAGATTATAGTGATCATATTACGTGACTGTCAGAATACATTGAAGCTGTGTCAGCTTTCACATTGGAGTGATCAGCGACAAGGGGATACACATTCGAAGACACTTCCATTCAAGACGTCTTTTCTGATGGCCTTTCCTGACGATGTTCTGTTGCAGGTGTTGTGACTCTTGACCCTGATATTTCCCTTGCTCTGTATCTTGCACTCTCAGTGGCTTTAGGTTTCAGCTGCTGTCATTGCTGGTAAAAACAATCACACAAAAGGATAGATGCACTTAAACCTTGTTCAGTAGCAGTTACATAATAAATCATATCTACTCCATTGTCCACTTTCCCAAAAGATACATTTGTTGATATAATAGTTTTCTAAATATAAGTTTTTCCATAGATCTGTATCATAATATGTATACATGGTTTGGTTTGGTTTGGTTTGGTTTGGTTTGGTTGCTTTAAGGACAAGTGATATAATTTGATAGACATTTCCCAACTGACATACTGCACTTTTAGCTTTTCTACTAGCTCATCTGAAAAACTGCTTAAATTGTGAGATCCAAGTACCGTTCTTTTTCTGGCCTCATCGTAACATATGTAGGTATTATTTGCAAACAGCCACTCTCCATTAAACTTCCAGTATGTCACCAGAAACAGCTGCTGGGAGACTTGTGGTGAACTAAAACCTCTGTCAGCACTTATTGGACTCCTTCTCATCATTTAGAGAATTGTACACATTTACTTGTACACAATGTACAAACTTAAGACCTTTCCATATCACATCTGTACATCCATACTTCATATGACTAAATGAAGTCATGCTGATGTTCCCAAATATAACTTTATGTAGTTTTGTCTGTCGATCAAAAAACGAATAACGGAAGATGGTTAGGATTCCTTTATTGATGGTCATACAGAAGATTTTTAGAATGAGCTATTCGAGAGACAAAGGACACACAAAACGGGTTGTGAGATGAGCTACCGCTAACATTTGGTCAGTTTCTTCTATTTAAACAGCTTCTGGCAAATACCCACAAAGCAGATGAATTCGAAAATGGAATAAGATGCCATCAGAGGCAAATAAACTAAGTCCCTCTACTGCATCTGGTGCTATGATAATGTAAAAATAGAAATCAAGATGGTAGATATAGCCCCAATGCAAATAGACTCTTACCTTGATTCAAATTACAGGTCACTATACTATAGGTGTGAAAATTGTCAACTTGTGGGATAGCAAAAGTAAACAACTTTAAAAAAGTGCTGACACATGTCTAGTGATTTTAAGAGATGTTTTTATGTGGAAATTTACACTGAAAAAGCTGAAACATTGACTTGAAATAAATGTATTACATTAACAATATGTTGCTGTATTATAACTTTAGGTTAGTTAAAAGCAATAATATAAAGTTGAACCTAATATTTTGTATTTAAACTTAATATTATTGCTTTCAACTAAGCTGGTACGGTTATGGGAAATCTGTAGATTTAATACATTTAATTAAACTCAACACTTCAGTTGTTACACTGAAAAAACTGAGTAGAAAAGTGTGTTATGTTAACACATTTCACATACTATATTAGGTTTTTTGAAAGCAATAATATTAAGTTGAACCAATGTAAACTGTGTTTTACAGTGGAATCTGTTGACATTTATACATTTAATTAAAGTCAACATTACAGTTTTTTCAGTGTATAGTATCAATAGAAAGGAGAAGGTATGTCTGTGTAAACAGCAGGCATGGTTTTAGGCTGAGGTCAAGCTCTTGTGACCTCTTTCTTGCTGCTGTTTGTGGAGCTGGGATAAGGGAAAAAGGAAAAACATCAACAAACATGATGCACCCCAACTGGGTCAAAGTTAATAAAATGGAGGGAATTTTCTATTTGTGATATTTCAGATTGAAGATGAACACCATTTTTGTTGTTAAAGTGAGCAGACGCTGGAGGCTGTAAGCAACAGGTTTTCATGTTGGGTGATGAAAAGAAAATTGGAAGAGCTCCAGTGACATAACCATCTATCATCTTCATATAGTGTAAGGGGGGGGGGTATGCTAGGCTAGAACAGCACATGACGGACAGATTGCACAATGAATTGAATCAAGACAATTATCTAAAGAACACCACCAAAAAACACCACAAGGATTAAACTGCAGCAGACACTGATGAAGAAAATGAGGAGCAGCGGTGGGGAGTGATTACGCAGACATTGGAAGATACTCAAAAAGAGAAAGAGAGGAGTGAGCTTGGTTGTGAGGAGAGTCGCTCTTCCATGGTTACCAGGTTCTCCTCCATGTTGCTTGGAAACCATGGCGATGGCCGGAGGGCTTGGACTAAATAGACATTGATTAATCAGGCAGGAGCTCTGTTAAGAGCTAATGAGGAGAGCACCTTCATAATCACTGCCCTGCAGTTAACTTCATACCAAAGCTAACTCTTATCAACAGGCTGGGAGAGTAACAGGATACGAAAAAAGGAACAAGTAGTAATCAGGTTATTACTTTTATATTGTGACCCTCAGATTAGGTTTCATTTGTTTTGTACATGTAACTGGCGATTTCAAAAATTACCCTCCCGACCCTGCTTTTTGAACACATCCCTGGCCTTCTCTGGAGCTCATTGCTAAACTATAGCAGTAGTGTCTGAAACCACCACAGGCTCCAAATGATCCTCAGTGGTTCCTGTGCATGCTCTGGTTTGCTGTAGGCGGTGGGTGGTTAACTGGTCTTGTGGTATGGGTTTTGTCCGATGATGAGAGGTGGGTGCGTTGTGGTCGCCATTAATGTTTCAAGACTGTAGCTGCAATCCATGATGATGATGATGGGGTCATACAGTATGTTACGTTACCACTATTATTATCATTACTATTTTGGGCCACCGGTGCATGTTTTGAAAAGACAGAGTTGAAAGGGGAGGAAGAGAAGACGACATACGATGACATGTGGACCCAGGCCGGATTTGAACGTGTGTCCTCCGCACGGGGACTGGGATTGTTGTTTTTGCATTCCCATTATATTTGCAGTTGGCTGTTTTCAAACTCAACACATCCACACTGTTGCATGGATTCATTGTGTGGATTCAGTACTGCATATGTTCCCAGTTGTTTCACTGCGTTGATTATACTAAAGGCGTAGAAGACTTCAACCTTTCACCTAAATTGTAATGTTAGTTGCGCATCCTCATTATTCTTTTTCTTTTTTCTTTGATCTTATCAGAACTTGAAGGGAAATGTCTCTATATCATGCTGTTTGATTGATTATTTGTTTTCTGCAGCGACTGCTGCCTGCAGTCTCTACATCCATTCCATCATTCCATCCTCATTCAGTTTTTTTCAAGGGTCATTTTCAAACAGTGATACCACTGAAGGCTGGTTTGGGAAAACAGGAGAGAAACCAATTCACATGATATACTATTATGAACAAATTAAGCACCCCCCAGTTCAAATCCCTTCTTGCTGTTATCTTAAAATTCTTTCAAGATTTGTGAAAACAAGCTAACTGTTGTGTTGGCTAACTCAGGTAGCTAGCTACTGCAGGATAACAAAAATGGTAAAACATCAATCTAAAAAAAAACAAAACATTTGAATTTGGTTAAAAAGGACTAACTTAAATGTATCTTTTTAGGGAAATGTCCTAACAACTTTGACGTTTATGCGTATTTCCAAAATGCTACTTTATGAATTGTTGTCTTCAGTGTGTCTTTTTTCTACATAGAGGAACATACAGTTGTAGAGAAAAAGTTGAAATAGGAAATATTGATTGGGAAAACTCTATCAATATTGTATTCTTGCCTACCTTGTTTGAGCATCATAGTAAATGTGTAGGTCAATGACAAATAAATATATGAAGGAAGATGAAAAAACTTAAAACAATATTTATGTATTTTGCATGATCAAAAAGTTGCTGGTGAAGTTAAATGTTTAATCAACAAAGTATCTAATGTATTGGCGTGTACAAAAGAATCACGTTCACTTTTCAATAAGGTATTGTAAATGAAACCACTAGATTGTGAAAACAAAGTCCTATGTTGCAAATATAATTTTTTATGATTTGAATCAATTTGACGAAACTTCATCTGTCAATCATGGCTTCACCCTTGTAGAAAACATATCTGTTTTCATCTCATTATTTGTGCTATCATTCATGACATATTCACAAAATAATCGCAGCCAACATTCATCTTATTGAATTAGACTTGTGCTTTTCATCCTGTGACATATGAAAATGTCAACATGAGAAGAGTATAAACCTGCCAATAAAATCTTCTACACTAGTGTTGATGCAATGACCTTTGATATGAGAAAATTAATTACCGTAATAATTCTTCAGCAATGATAAAAAAGACCTCCGTCATCTCAGAGGTAGATGACTGTCGGGGCTTTATGGGATGTTTAATAAAAATCAGACCCATACATATGGGTCCTCCTAGCCCAGCTTCCATTTCCTCTTATTAACCCTCCAGCCTGCACTTGAGTCCTGATGTCGGCCATGTATGTCTCCTTTGTTCACCTTCAGCTGGATCACACCAGAGCTTTGATGCTGACCGCCACTAATTAATGTGGGTGGTGCTTTTTTTATGAAAGAAAAAGCCCACGCTGTTTTCCACAATGCGTGTATGTACACAATCAACACAACATACACTTAGAAAGTAAATCCGTTTCATTTTGTCTTTGTCGTGTATATTTCATGAGGAGACCCTTTAATAATGGATGGCTTTCCTGGAGAGGGAATACTATTTATGTACACCTTAAAAAGAAGATAGTTTGCTATAGTTTCAAAGCAGAACTTATAACCAAACACCCAGTCATTTAAGACAATAGCTTTACATTTTGTGAAGAAGGTTAGTGACTTCAAGCTGCGAATGACATGATAGGATTGATATCATTCTCTGTTATCTCGACCTCATCTATCAAGTTACATGTTTTGAGAATAAATTGTCGAACCATTTACACTTAGAATGGGTCTGTTAAAAGTGAAATTGCCTCCAAACCGTACTTTGAATTTCGGAAGAAGGTACAATTAAATTGAGTACATTTTTGAAGAAGTAAATTTTATTTTTTTTATTATGTTAAAGACAACACACACAAGTAGCAGAAAACCTCAAATTGTTTTGTAATATAAATCCATACAATGTATTTAAAAAATATATTTTCGTCACCATATGGCATACACATGGTTCATATACTGATTATCTTAAAGCTGTTACACATTGCTGTGCTTTCAATATTTCTATTGAAATACTGAGTTTTCTAGAGATATTTTAGCCAATCACAGCACAAAAGATGAAAACATTTTGTTCTGTCCATACATTTCCAAAGGTTGCATTCTGCATTGTGAATCACAACAGAATATTCTCAAAAGAATAAATTACATGAATGAGCAAAAGCATTTGCAGCGACAAAGAATACGTTTTTTGTGCTTTTTCTTCAAGTTATTCATCCATTTCCCAGGACATTATATGACTGTTTGCCCGACTGACCACCGTAATTAGGCTCAAGACGTAGACAGAGAGTAGGTGTGTAAAGCAATGGATTTGCAAATTGGATTTGGCAAGGTTCTGCATCACCACTGCTTAGATAAAGGTGGCCTTGTGTCGGCGTGATGACGTTTAGTAGTAAGTATATATATATATATATATATATATATATATACTTACTACTAAACGTATATATATATATATATATATATACGTTTAGTAGACACTTTTTAGCATTGCTGTGTTACCCATAGACCTTCAGGCTTCAACGAAAAACGCTGACTTTGAGACGATGAAACTGGAAAAATGCTGACTCATTTCTGGGTTTTATAACTCATTCCTGCACCACTCTGTTGGTTTTGGAATAAATTTTGAAAAAACAATCTTGAAAAACGTTGTGCTAATGACGCCGTGCTAATGCTGCCGTGCTAACGATGCAGTGCCAACCACGCACTGCTTAGTAAGCAGTGCTAAACGCACCATGCTAGCAATGCATCAATCTCAATGTAGCCATATCCTAAAGCATACCTTTTCCCAATGTCCTCCCTCCTTCTCCTATTTTTGTGTTTATTTTCAGCTGTTCTAAATTATGTTTGACCTCAATTTGGAACTGTGTGCGTCTGTGTATCCTGTTCACGTGGCATATCTCAAAATGCATCTGTTGCTGAGCCAATGTCACCCGGCCAAGGCGCCTGTCATTACAGTATTTACCACCCCGCCTACGTAAAACAACAGGCTGCATGGAAACCTCAGTGAGTCATACCTTTCTGTAGAAGAGCGATTACCCCTACCCCTCTCTATTCCATTCAATTCGCTTTATTACCATGAATGGTGCGAAACCGTTGTTGCCAAAGCATAACAATCAACATTAATAAAAAAATATAGTATGTAAAAGATATCAATTTGAACATTACATTACATCTAATTGTCTTAAACACATAATAAATGATTGACCAAAAAATGATACTTTTTGATCGCAACCTGTTTTGTCTTTTTTTTAATTTTATGTATGCTGAGTCGTCTCATTGTTAAAATGCGTATCTGTTTGGGGTCATCTGAACTATGACAGAACTAAACACATACATGTATTTGCAGACACTTTGAGCCTGTACTTAGCCGCAGACTAAAATGCATTTGCACGCATGGGCGCACACACAAACACATTACTGTACATTCTGTGTTTACACAGTGATGTACAGCATATACTGTAGGATGCACCCATTCATAATATGTATGCAGGTTTCATTAACCCAGCAAGTCATAAACTCAAAAGCTGTTGTCCTCACAATGTTTTTGAGATTATAAACAAAAGGGGGAAATCATAAAGCACGAGTGAGATTGCAGTTTATCAATGTATTATAATTTAGCTCTAAGCCCAATTCTGGACATTGGAAACAAAAAAGGTAAAATGAACTCATGTATGCCTCCATTGTGGCAAGCAGTCAGAGTGTTGCTCAGCTAAGCTATCTCCATGAAAACGGCTACTGAATTCACGCATTATCACATTATCCCCATTTGGTAGCAATCACAAATGACAAATGATTTTCCACCAAAGTAGCAAATACAGCGGATTTCGTTTGTCTGTTGGCAGGATAAATCAAAGACCGATGTCCTGATTTTCATGAAACTTAATGGAAGGGGGTAGGATGGGCCAAGGAAGACCCCATTCAATGAAACGGATCCAAATAAGGGAGACAAATTATGAACAAATTATGTTTCACTTTCTTTAGCATTGGGAGATAGGGCATTGGGGCTGTATTCATGTGATGATGGAATACTTCGAAAAATGAGTTTCCATTTGGAAAAATGACTAGAAACGACAATGTAAACATGAGGCACGAAATACAACACATCTTCCGTCTGAAAAACAAATTCACAACTACAGAGATTATTGAGTAACCTAAGGACCCCTTGACAAAATGACATATTCAATTGATATTTAATATTATGTATATTTTCTAAATAGTGAATCCAATAAATGCATTAAGTTTTTCTAAAACAAGCTAGTTGGATGAATTTTGAGCTGATTATTTCCCATTATTATGTAACAATTGAACGTACTTAAACAAGGTCCTTTACAAAACATGTAGTGTTCTCTTCTCCCTGGTACATGCCCTTTTTTCTTTTAGTGTTTTAATATAGCACCTTGTGTTGGGACCCAAGGTTCAGAACCAGTGCTGTTTTATGTATTTTCCTGCATTTGAGTTGACCTTTTTTCCTTTCTTTACATTTAATGTTTGTAATGTAAAGCCCATAGAGTTTTCGTGTGAAGTCTTGTATATAAATAGGTTGCCTCGCCTAAATGAGCGTTGCCTATATACTGTAAGCACTATATGTACAAGGGTGTAACAGAAAATATGATGGCTTAATTTAATGTGTGTGTGTGTGTGTGTGTGTGTGTGTGTGTGTGTGTGTGTGTGTGTGTGTGTGTGTGTGTGTGTGTGTGTGTGTGTGTGTGTGTGTGTGTGTGTGTGTGTGTGGCGGGGGGGGACTGTGTGTGTAGGACCTGGGCATGGAATCAACCTCTCTGGATGACGTGTTGTATCGCTACGCCAGCTTCAGAAACCTGGTCGACCCCATCACGCATGATCTGATAATCAGCCTGGCACGATATGTGCACTGCCCCAAGACGGTAGGACACACACACACACACACACGCACACACACACACACACACACACACACACACACACACACACACACACCAAATACATTAAAACTATCTAATGTTAAACATACTAAGTAAATAGTGGCATTGGACAACACTCTTTTGTGCACACACACACACACTCTCTCACTCACTCACACAGTCCGATGTGATTCATTTGGTGGCTGCTATCAGATGATCTCCTGACTCATTTTGTCTGACACTATCGGGTTACGGAAGTGCTCTAAGTGCTTGTGTAGCTGTGTGTGTCCTTGAGAGAAGCTCAGCTCCTTATGTGTGTTCATTCATGTGATCCAGTGTCATTGAGGCAGAGAAAGGAAAAGAAAGCGTGACAGCAGACATATGGGATGAATAATGCAGGGAGATAGGAGGAGTGATGGAGATAAAGATAGGAATTAAAACTGCTGCCCCAATGCTGCCTGTATTCCATACTGTCTAATGTAAAAGGTCATGTAGATTGTAGAACAGCTATCATATTATGTAAAGTCTTCTGGATGACAGTTCTCCTCCTGCCTTAAATTATGCTAATTCATTTCAGATTTTATGTGATTGTTATTCTTTTTTGTAAAATGTTGTTTTTATTGAGTGCGTGGGAGTTTTTTAATACTCTATGAACATTTCAACATCTTGCGAAATCTTCCCGGAAAAAAAAGAATACATACAACATATATAAAAAAGACAGGAAAAAGAGATAGAATACCAAACAGTTGATGAAACAGTCCTGTATCAGTAATATATATATATAAAAAAATACTTACATGAGTTACATGAGAAATGTATTAATTTGATAGATGATAGTGAGTCGATCCTGAAAAAAACTACAGCAAAATGTATGCAGTGCTGCGTTAGTTCTTTGAAATAACAGATCCAACAGGCTGTCATTTACTAAAGAGGTATGCTAACAATAATGTTACATGATCTAGTTTCGTATAATGTCAAAACATGATAGTGTGGAATTAAAGGATCTGAAGATTCTGGATACAGAACAGACTCCAAATATGGCCATACAATATTATACTGAGAATATCCACTCTCATAACTCTCAGTTACTTTCATTTCAGGTTAATATTTCAAAAAAGAATAACCAAAAATAATCAATAAACTAACATGTTGGACATAGAAAGGAATGTGAGTGTTCTGGAAAAAGAGTATTGGGGATATGGATGGATATTGCGAGTCTCTGGCTGCAGTCCTGCTGGTCTGGCTGGTAAATGATGATTGTTGTTGAGCTTGATTCCTGTTCCTGGAAGATAATTCTCTCAGGCATTGAAATAGCGTGCCATCAAGTTTGAGTTCCTTATCAAGAAAAACCTGGCAATTCCTGGGAGACAGTGCTTATATTCGACTGGTTTCCATGGATATCCAATCCGTCGGGTTGGTGGATATCTGCAGAAGCTTGTCTCCGGGTTGATGCAACACTTTTTTGTTATACTTATGTGTTGTGCACTTGGACATAAAAGGGACACAGCCATTGTTGACTGAAAAATAAGAAAGGATCTGTTATTTGTTATTCCATTATCGAATATGTTGACCCGTTTTTATTGTGTGGCAGAATGCACCTTGGGAGCTGAAAAATGCCCTTTATCAGTGAACAAGGCACATCATGCGAGAGACTCTTCACACATGCTGAGCTGCAGAGGAACTGGAGGATAAGGGTTTGACGTACAGTTCCTGATAGGTGTATCG
Source organism: Eleginops maclovinus (assembly GCF_036324505.1). NCBI lineage: Eukaryota > Metazoa > Chordata > Actinopteri > Perciformes > Eleginopidae > Eleginops > Eleginops maclovinus. Next base: position 20,971,805 of record NC_086366.1, on the reverse strand, counting down.
AGAGGAGCTGAGAAGTGCAGAGCGGTGATGAAACAAACACCAGACGGGTTGTGGCTGTGTGTGTAGAGAGAGGAAGTAGAGGAGGATACAAAGAGAGGTGTTAATTCTTTCGTTCTGCTCATTTTGTAGTGTCTGACGCGTATGGATCGGCTCATTTAACTTCTTTAACGTGCCATCAAAGATATTATAGGCTACTCTTTTCATGGGCTTTCATCAAAAACATCATTTGGACAATTGGGAGAATCATTGTGGTGTTACATATCATATTTAGCTGCAACAAACATTGTAGTGTGAAAACTAATTATTTTCATTTAAATAACAATGTTACAACCTCTTGAATAATGTTTTCAGATACTTTGATAATATGCTCAAATGTTTGACTTTATTCTATTGTCAAGATATAAATATACTTTATCAAACCTATTTTTCTGTGCAAAACTATTATTTGTAATTTTTTTATTTTTGCTATTTTGTCCAAAGAGCTACGAATGAGTTATGACTTGTTTTGGTTTTGGAGGCAGTGGCTCTGTAGGGACTTGGCTTTGGAAATGACTGGTCGCTGGTTTAACTCCCAGAACAGCCCAAAGTAAGGAGTGTATACCGGTGCTGGTCAACCCAGTTAACCTCCTGGGCATTGCCGTGGTGCCCCTAAGCAAGTCACCAGACACCCCCCCCCACTGCTCCCCAGAGCTGTACAATAGAGTGGTGCAGTGATGATGTATTTTTGTTGGCCCGTCTGGAAGTTTGCGTCGCAACAAAATGCAATAGGACATTGACATTCAGAAAAATATTGCAGAAAATACGCTTTGAGGCCAAAACACATTTATTATACTTAACACGTTTTGTTCGGCAGGATAAACTCCACATATTAACACCACTTTGTGGAAGTGTAAATGCAATTGGCACGATTGAAATGCTAACATAATGCTTTAAACAAACAACATCACGGTCGCATGGCTTCGCATCAACATAGCTAAGCTAAAGGCGACTTGTGACAGCATGATGATGTTCATTTTATTCACTTCTGAGTGACTTCTGTTTTTATGACGTAGAGAATCTTCGGAGGTTCACGAATGGAGTAGTTACTGATGTGTTTTGTCTCGTAGAACACAATTTGAAAATCTCCTAAGCTTGTGTTTACCTCAGTCCTTTTTTCAGGCTTTTAACCACAAACACTTTTGAAAAATGATTGACTTTGAGTAAAAATTCTAACTAATTTCCTGGTTTTAGGATTCCTTAGTGCACCACTCTATATGTTCCAAAGGCTCCGTTCTCCAAAAATACTCTTAGTTATTACTGACTGAAAATTGATTTAGGTGACTGGATTTTACATCCCTTCATCCTTTTCATTAGTGCAGCTCCTAAGACTGCAAAGCCATACACACATTGGTTGACAACCTTCCTCTATTGAGGACATTTCCATCAAGAGTATTTCCAACACACACAAACTGCTCTGATAACTGCTGCTGTGCAGAGGAAACATGTTTTTTGGGACGTTGTTTTCCGCAACACGACATTCACTGAGTGCTGGCCATTTTCTTCCCTGTGTGCCTCACTTCCACATGCCTCTGTGCTATTTATTCAGCTGTGGTTCAGAAATGGCTGTTGTTATGGTGAGGCTTTTTTTCCCCCCCATTTAAGATGGATGTGTCAGGAGAGGTCAATATGTCACAGGCTTATAAGACCAACCTGCTCCCAACTTAATGAAAAAAACAGATGATATGAAAAGAGGAAGAGAAAAACAAAATCAAACATTAGAATTATTTATAATCCAGAAAAACATGCAAATATGAGCAAATAACCAATATGGGGGAAAACCAGTCATGCTGTTACAGTCTGCACATTGTTAAAGTTCAAATGAATAGGTAAGCAAACATGAGCATTGCCAATTATGTGCTACAGATTACATAATGTGACTTTGTTTTAAATAGATTTTGTCTTTCCGTCTCTTATATTTCAGTCAGTACTCTAGGCCAGAACACAAAATTGATTGAATCTTTGCAGAATAATTTAAAACTCAGGTAAACTGCTGGAGTATTATGAAGACATTTACCCAGATACACAAAGGGACTAAACAACTGTTTCGTCAAGAATAATAGATTGAGGTTGTTTTGGTAGTGAATCAATATAATTTCATGTAAGGAAAAAGGACACCTTGAAACAAAATTACATTTCAATTAACTTACTGAAAACAAAAAACAAATGGCACATAAAATTCTTCATTTCAATATGTAAAGTATCATTTATTATCTAAAGTACGCAGTGATATAAGTGAAGTCGCTGTATTACACACATCGTACATAAAACACACCCCGGTGAATAGATAATAACGTTCCTATCGATAATAGAAACAAATGGATGCACAAGCGTGAAATTAGATTACAGTCTATCCAGTGAGAGTTCTTTCAATATTCATCAATTCTATCATTAATATTAAAACATTTAAAACCACATCATATCCATTATTCAATCAAGGACAAAACTGTTGCTTTATTAAAAAATCAATATAAGGAAATGCATATACTGGCTCTCCAATAATGCACTATGTTGAGTTAGTGGAACCAATTCCTATTGACATGTTAAACGTATCTTTGTTTTGTCCACAGCTGACGTTTAAATTATCATACTTCTTTTTGCAGATTGATATGACTACAACGTATCCCTTGAGCCTCCTTAACAACGGTTTGTTAGTGAAAGTGAATAACCTCTGGAATCTCCAATAAGAATCAGGTATTCAATTTGGCCTTGTAAAAAAATTATATAGTAGAGTAAGTCAATGTAGAATAAAAATCACACAATTTAAACAAAGGTCTCAAACCAGAGCCCAGTCTGCTTTGATAGGCTAGCTGGACGGATCTGTTGTGATTGGTCAAACGGTTAGAGATTTCCCACTCCTTACCATATCACGTACAATGTGATGGAGCGCTAGCCAATATAAGAACGAGTGTAACGTAGTGATGTAGAAAGATAATGCAGAAATCCCACATTTAGTAATCTGGTCACTGGTGTGCACTACAGGAGTCAATAGGGGATGATTTCACACACATTTCCTATAGCTGCTTCACATAAAGCCTGCATGTGGTTTAAAGGTAATGTGCAGCTGCAGCAGAGAGAGTTTACATTAGCAGTTTGCAGATAAAGCTGCTGGGACAGCAATATGAAGTCTTCCATCTGCTGATGAATGTACATTTTAGAGCAACACGTCCTGATATCTCTCTAATCCTCACTCTGTTGGTCTAAAATGCTCACACATAATTGCTCAAGAAAGTACCCCTTTTACAAAAAACCCACTGACACTGGAAAATACACATGTTCATATGAAAGCACGCATGCTCACACTTAGTATCTCCCTTTCACTTTCTCTCCCATATTCACACACTTTTGTCCTCAGGCACACAGCAGCCTCCATAGAGTGTGTGAAAGCTGTAGCTGAGAAGGGAGGCTTGTGAATCTACACTTACAGCAGCTAACACGTTGCTACTTTGTCGCCGCAGCTGCTTTAATTATCTCTCAGTTACTATCTCTTTCTTTGCCTTCTTTTTAGTTTTCCCTATTTCACACTTTGTCTTTCTCATCTTTTACTTTCCTGAACCGAGACTCTATTGACTGCCTCCAGGCTGTGCAAAAACTCAGCTTTCAGACTTTTAACCAGAACAAAGGGATATGATTACATCACTCACAGTTATAGCTGTTTTTAAGGTTTACTTACAGCAATATGTCATTTGAGATCCTTAAGCGATCTTTTGACTGTTGTAGTTCCCCAGCTGAAATCTAAAGGGGCAAATCATTGATGGTCCGAGCCATAAAATCAGCTATTCTCCTTAAAAATACGCTTTTATTGGAAAACCTTTCCTAATTTTGTTTCTTTAGTTCTACTGTCTTTTATGTTTTAGCCATTGCGTTAACATATTCTGCAGTCCTTATAGGCCTGTAGGGACTTGGCTTTGGAATTGAAGGGGTCGCCAGATCAAGTCCCAATTACAGAGTATGGACTGATAGCTGTAGAGGTGCCAATTTGCCTCCTGGACCCTGCCAAGGTGTACTAGAGCAAGGCAGTGAAATCCTTATTACTCCCAAGCACCAGAACACTGACAGCCCCGTCGCTCTGACACCTCTCGGCTGATGCTAACACTAATGCTAATGCTAATGCTTGGGGTATTTCTCAGCCTATGCGTGTAATGTAAATAACACCAGAGTGAAAAACAATATTTTACCTCGGGGAACAATGAAGTAAATCTTAATCTTATAAACTTCAGCATACTTTTATTTGCCTCAAATTGTAAAATACTAATAAGATAAAAGGACAACGAAAGTGCATTCTCTGTTCACAAAGATTCCAAATTCCAAACTCTGGCTGTTTATAATGATTTATAGACAATGGTAATATCTCAGATCACATCCCAGTTCTACAATACTCTCAATACTGTGTAACACTGTAAAGCAACATGTGCCCACTCAAACAAACACAATGTCTACAGTTCCTACAACATACAGTGATTCCCAAGCTCTTCACTTTACAATATCTATATTTAACTACGTTTCCTTAAACTACCATTCAATTATAAGGTTAATGTGAAGTCAAGGTGAGGGGGATGTAGAAAAAATAACATTAGAACTGGCATGGATTTAGTATTTTCTGTGTACAGCTAAAAAAAATAAGCATGAAAAAATAAATGTGGATAAAGTATTTAACATAAAGTGAGATCTGAGATCCAGCCATGTTTCAGTCAGTTCTTCCTCTGCACCGATAATAGGAGAGCTTAAAGATTGAATTATCCAAACAATTCATCTGCAGAATGGAACCGTTTTGCGGTAATTTACCAGAGCAAGGAGGGCATGCAGTGAAAAATAGGACTCAAATAATGGTTACATTTGTACAGTGCAAAATAATTCATCATCAGTCTGGCCTGATGGGAATGAATAGAAATAAAGCAGATGGACAAATAAGACAGAGGGATGGAGACAGAGGAGAGGTCAACCGTTCTCTGGAAGCTGGAGAGATTCATAGATGTGTTCTGTATCAATAATGTAACAAGAGGAGGGAGAAAAGGAGGGAGGCAGCACAACCGGGGCAAAAAAAACCAAAGGAGTAGAAGAGTTGAAAAGGAGTGCGGGTGAGGGCAGGGTGCAGGGAAATGTAGAAAAGGCCACAGTGAACCACAAGGTGCCAAGCGGAGGCTGCAGCTGCTGCTCATCGATCCAGGCTCTCTCATTCACTTCAACACGATTCAATTCTAGAAGTTTCATTGACATGTTGAGACCTCTCATTACTATACATTACCCAGAGTGTTGGTACAAAACACAACATCAATACGCTTCAACTAAGACTACACAGAGACGAGCACCGCAGTGATGCGGGTCTAAAAGGTTTGTCTTAAAATTCAAACATTGTCAAAATAGTAGTGATTGGTTACATTTTGTGATTGGGTTTTCATTGATTTAAACATTATAGTGTTGCTTCTGCTAAGAAAGAATAGTCAGTTCCACAGCAACGTAACTTGAGATGGCGGCATCACTGATCAAGGTTTTTGGTAACTGTTCAAGTTTGTTTACATTTTCTTTTTCATTAACCCGTCATTAAACACTGACAGAACCCATACCGTGTTCCTCTTAGTGTTTACTTCCTGTCTGTCTTCTGATTGTTCTGACGTCCAGCTCTCTGTCCTTTAACCTTTTTCCTTCCGTTGCTCTCTTTTTCTTTTCCTTAAGGACAGTTAAGAACTCTCTGTACTAATTTAAAAGTGAACTTTCCGACGGATGACGTTTCGTAAGTTTAACATAAGTTTCTAATTTGTCTGGTAAAATAAATTATTTCCGGACACTTGACCAGCAAGAAAAATTCTAGCGAAAACCCTGATATATATATATACAGTGGTATGCAAAAGTTTGGGCACCCCTTAGGAAAACCACTGCATCAGTTTGTCACTTGCTGAGCTTTTGAAGCAGCAACTTCATTTTAACATATGTTATACCTTATGGTAACAGAAACATCTCAGTAGTGAAATAACTTTTATTGGTCAAACAGAAACATGTTTATGTGCATTCAAACAAAAATAGGCATGTGCATAAATTTGGGCACCCCTAAGAAATAATTCCATTAATATTTAGTATTGCCTCCTTTTGCTGCAATAACGGCCTGTAGACGCCTCCTGTAGCCACAGACAAGTCCCTTAAGCCTGGCAGGTGGTATTTTGGCCCATTCTTCCACACAAAACGTCTCCAGTTCAGTCAGGTTTCTTGGCCTCCGTGCATGGACAGCCTTCTTCAAATAAATCCATACATTTTCAATGATGTTAAGGTCTGGGGACTGGGATGGCCATTCCAGAACATTGTACCTGTGCTTCTGCATGAATTCCTTGGTGGATTTTGATCGGTGCTTAGGATCATTGTCCTGCTGAAAAATCCAACCCCGGCGTAGCTTCAACTTTGTGACTGACTCTAGAACATTCTTGTCAAGAATCTCCTGGTACTGTAAGGAATTCATGTGGCCCTCAACTTTAACAAGTTTTCCAGTACCTGTGCTAGCCACACAGCCCCATAACATGATAGATCCTCCACCAAATTTTACAGTGGGCAACAAGTTCTTTTCATTGAATGCAGTGTGTTTTTTTCGCCATGCATACCTGTTCATGTTATGACCAAATAACTCAATCTTGGTCTCATCTGACCACAGTATTTTGTTCCAAAATGCTTCTGGCTTGTCCAGATGTGCTTTTGCATACCTCATGCGACTCTTCTTGTGATTAACACTCAGGAAAGGCTTTTTGCACATCACCCTTCCAATGAGCTCTTCCTGGTGCAAAGTACGCTGGATTGTGGAACGGTGAACAACTACACCATCAGCAGCCAGATGTTGTTGTAGTTCTCTGGAGGTGGTCTGTGGCTTCTCTGTGACCATTTTCACCATCCTTCGCCTGTGCCTTTCCCCTATTTTTGTCGGCCTACCACATCTTTCCTTCACACGGACTGTTCCTGTGGCCTTCCATTTCACAACTACGTTTCTGACTGTGGAGACAGACAGTTTAAACCTGTCAGATAATTTTTTGTACCCTTCTCCTAATTTATAATGTTGGATTATCTTAGCTTTCAGGTCAGTGGAGAGTTGTTTTGAGGTCCCCATCTTGCCACTCCCTAAGAAAGAACCTAGGCCAGGCACAGCCAGCTATTACCTATGTTAAATAGCCTTTTTCATGATTGGTTCCACCTGTCTTTGTAATTGAAGGTCTAATGAGCTAATCAAAGCAATTTTGTGCAGCAACCTGTCAGCTATAAATCCGTACAGGTGTTGAAATGAATGCTATTTATAAGGGTGCCCAAACTTTTGCACATCCCATTTTTTGCATTTTATTTTATTATAATAAAACTATGTAATGCTACCCTAAGAATTTTGGTCTGGAAAACACTAAAACGTCTACATCTTTGTAGGAAAACAAATGTTGTTGCTGTGATCTTCTATTATAAAGGAAAAGCAAATTGTCATGAAATCTCAGAGGGGTGCCCAAACTTTTGCATACCACTGTATATATATATAGTATCTCACAAAAGTGAGTACACCCCTCACTTTTTTGTAAATATTTTATTATATCTTTTCATGGGACAACACTGAAGATATGACACTTTGATACAATGCAAAGTAGTCAGTGTACAGCTTGTATAACAGTGTAAATTTGCTGTGCCCTCAAAATAACTCAACACACAGCCATTAATGTCTGAACCGCTGGCAACAAAAGTGACTACACCACTAAGGGAAAATGGCCAAATTGTGCCCAAAGTGTCAATATTTTGTATGGCCACCATTATTTTCCAGAACTGCCTTAACTCTCTTGGACATAGAGTTCACTAGAGCTTCACAGGTTGCCACTGGAATCCTCTTCCACTCTTCCATGTCGACATAACGGAGCTGGAGGATGTTAGAAACCTTGCACTCCTACACCTTCCGTTTGATGATGCCCCACAGCTGCTCAATAGGGTTTAGGTCTGGAGACATGCTTGGCCACTCCATCACCTTTACCCTCAGTTTCTTTAGCAAGGCAGTAGTCATCTTGGAGGTGTGTTTGGGGTCGTTATCATGTTGGAATACTGCCCAGCGGCCCAGTTTCTGAAGGGAGGGGATCATGCTCTGCTTCTGTATGTCACAGTACATGTTGGCACTCATGGTTCCCTCAATGAACTTTAGCTCCCCACAGCCGGCAGGACTCATGCATCCCCAAACCATGACACTCCCACCACCATGCTTGACTGTAGGCAAGACACACTTGTCTTTGTATTCCTCACCTGGTTGCCTTCACACACGCTTGACACCATCTGAACCAAATAAGTTTATCTTGGTCTCATTCCAGTAATTCATGTCCTTAGTCTGTTTGTCTTCTGCAAACTGTTTGCGGGCGTTCTTGTGCATCATCTTTAGAAGAGGCTTCTTTGATATTTGAGCGGCGTATGGTCTGAGACTGACCCCCCCACCCCTTTAACCTCTGCAGCAATGCTGGCAGCAGTCATACGTCTATTTTCAAGAGACAACCTCTGGATGTGTGGATGCTCTGGCTGAGCACGTGCACTCAACTTCTTTGGTGGACCATGGGGAGGCATGTTCTGAGTGGAACATGTCCTGTTAAACCGCTGTATGGTGTTGGCCACCATGCTGCAGCTCAGTTTCAGGGTGTTGGCAATCTTCTTATAGCCTAGGCCATCTTTATGTAGAGCAACCATTCTTTTTTTCAGATCCTCAGAGTTCATTGCCATGAGGTGCCATGTTGAACTTCCAGTGAACAGAATGAGAAAGTGTGAGAGCGATAACACCAAATTTAAGACACCTGCTCCCCATTCACACCTGAGACCCTGTAACACTAACGAGTCACATGACACCGGGGAGGGAAAATGGCTAATAGAGCACAATTTGGCCATTTTCACTTAGGGGTGTACTCACTTTTGTTGCCAGCGGTTCAGATATTAATGGCTGTGTGTTGAGTTACTTTGAGGGCACAGCAAATTGACACTGTTATACAAGCTGTACACTGACTACTTTACATTGTATCAAAGTGTCATATCTTCAGTGTTGTCCCATGAAAAGATATAATAAAATATTTACAAAAATGTGAGGGGTGTACTCACTTTTGTGAGATACTATATATATATATATATATATATTGGAGAATACAAAAAGGAGGAAAACGGTAGGGCAGAGAGCACCCTGGGAAGTAAATGAGAATATGAGAAATTATGGAAACATGTTCTTTCACTATGAATGTTAAACTGCAAATTTACACAATAAATACAATGTGTCCTCAACTTCTTTGCAACGACTGACCACACAGACTCTTTAACAGGAACATCTTCACAGTTTCACTACAAATCATTATCGCTTCATTTCATTTGAAAAAAAAAAAAAAATCATTTGGCAGTGGAGGAAGTCAGCATTTTCTCTGCTGCCCTCCGGGTATCAATTTATCCACTTCACAAATGCTATCTGCTGGAAGATTGTTTTTCTGATTTACAAATTTCTACCCAGTATTTTACCAACCAAAAAATACACACATGCTCCCTCTCTTAATCTCTCACAGAAACACACACACACTCACTGAGGTGAACAACAATGTGATGCTTCACAGTTTAGGGAACTGAATGACTTTGTTGATGTCACGTCTTCCGTTCACCATCTGTTTCAGACTGGGACCTGGAAACCTGACTCACCACCTGAATAAATCCATTTCAATATAGTCCCACACACACACACACACACACACTGGTGACATAGAGGTAGACAGGTTGAGATGAGGCAGTGCGTCATTAACTTGTGACTTGTTAAAATAAAGATTACATAAAATGGGTGTATTATGCTAATTTTCATGTTCATATTTGTGTTTTGTGTCTCTACTGGGACATGTTTCCATGGTTTAATGACCTAAAAGGTCTTTATTTTTCTAATACTGCCTGTGGTGCAACACCTCTTTTCACCCTCTGTCTGAAACCAGAGCCCAGTCTGCTCTGATTGGTTAGCTGGCCAGCTCTGTTGTGATTTGTCAACCACTTAGAGATGTCCTGTCCCGCAGTCTATCATGTAGAATGGGTTTGAGCGCTAGCCAATACAAGTGCGAGTCCTACTCACTCTGGAGGGAACACACTGATTTTAGCCTTTGTAGACCATTTACATGCAGGCAAACCTATATAACCCACCGACTTCAGGAACGTTGTTAATATTCACACAATGAATACTCACAATGTTTCTTTACATGGAGTTGTACATTTGGACGTGGGATGCTTAATATTCATTATTATCTCTCATCGCAACACTTAAATGTCAGTCAGCTGAGGTGCATGCTAAGGGGGGCTAATTTAACTGCGTGGAAAGTTTGTATTTAATCACATCGTGCACTGCATGGAGCAAAAACAGACAATAACACAGAGTCATAACATGTAGCTTGCTAGGCAGCAAATAGGGAGTGATTACGGATGCATCAACTCAGCGCAGCATGTTGCGTTAAATTCAGCTTCACAGTGTGTGTGTGTATACTGTGTGTATCTCTTGTCACATAAAAAAACACACCCGTTGACAGAAGGTGTGTTTGCTAATTCTATGCTCCATTGGTCCTCACATCTTTTAATGATATCCTTTTGGTTTTTCTCCTGTTGCTGCTGTAACACCTTACTGCTCCTTCTAGTTCTGTCATGGTGTCCTGTGCAACCTGACTATTACCCTCCCTTTCTCACTTACTCTGTTTACTGTAAAGCCTTTCACTGACAGCTTCAAAACCCTCTTCAAAATACACATATGCAAAATATGTTTGACCCTTGTGTCATTGCCTATGATCTGAACTATTGACAGATGACTGATGCAGTGTTGATGTGTTTTTGTTGGCCGACCAGGAAGTTTGCATTGCAAGGGCTGCCGCAACAGAAAGTTTGGTATATTGCAGAAAATAAGCTTTGTGATACTTAACATGTTTTGTTGAGCTAGATCGTCTTCACATATTAACACCACTTGGATTTTTGAAGTGTAAATGCAATTGATACATTTTGAATAATTCTGTTATTCCAATTTTGGGTTTTTACATGTATTTTTCTGCAAAACGGACAAATACAATTGGTATTATTGACCTCATTATAAATTCGGTATGGGATTGGGGTCAACAGAAAATATCACTCCCAAGCTCACATATTTTCTTTGTCAGCACCAAAAAGTGTGAACAGGTGAAAGCAACTAGGAACATGCCCACCACCATAATTTTTTTCTTATATTTGGACTTGGTAGGGCCAGGCCCTCCCATTTCACATCTTTGCCCTCCCCCAAATAAAATGTGTTATTCAATTATTATTGTTTTTAATTTTGCCGTTTAATGCTTTAGTCTAATATGATGTAAGATACTAATGTGACTATGTCAAATATGTGTGTCATATAGTCTGTGATCTGTGATTAGCCTACATTTAGACCAATAGTTCAGAACACATCACACAAACACTCTATTCTGGCGTTCTTCTTCTGATTGATTGATTGATTGATTGATTGATTGATTGATTGATTGATTGAAACTGGCCTTGTACTTTGTGTCTCTGTATATCCGCAGGAGGGCGACTCTCTCGGGGCGATGGAGAAGGTTTGCCGTCAGCTGACCTACCATCTCAGCCCCCACTCTCAGTGGAGGAGACAGGGCCTGCTCAAGAGGAAACCTCAGGCCTGGTGAGTGTGTGTGTGTGTGTGTGTGTGTGTGTGTGTGTGTGTGTGTGTGTGTGTGTGTGTGTGTGTGTGTGTGTGTGTGTGTGTGTGTGTGTGTGTGTGTGTGTGTGTGTGTGTGTGTGTGTGTGTGTGTGTGTGTGTGTGTGTGTGTGTGTGTTACAGCGTGTCTTGAGTTTCTGTTAACGTCTCAGTGTGTCACCAATGTGTCATCATCTGCTGCCCCTTTGGGTGCCATGGAAAAATCCACTGATGTCTTTTTATTTTTTCACTGCCTCATGGACACAGTTGGAGATGAGATTGATTCCTTCTGTGCCTCCTTCAGTGTCTCTCAGTGCCTTTTTGTCTCCCTCTCACTGTCTAAAAATCCCTATCTTTATGCATGCAGTCTTCCCTAAATTGTATTTTTATTTTTCTATTTAATATGCATTATTTAGTTTGGCTTTCATTGTGACCTTCAGTACCAATCACAGAACTATATGTTGCCCTATGAGTCAGCAATTTAAGTTTTATCTCTGATCTGTTGTGGTGTTCCTTTATTCACTTTGCGGCAGTTAGCTTTCTCTCCTCTCTTGCTTCTGCATTATGTGGTTACCTCATCTTGAATCTCTGCAGCCAAATGAAAATGGATCTTTGAAAGGATTTGATATATGCTGCAGTATTACACTATTGCAAATCAGTCATGAAAAGCGGATATCAATAACTAATCCACATGCGTCTCAGGCTCTGTAAAGCACTGTCATCGAAGAATTTATATTCCAAATACTGACAGCTGTTCTCAATGTGAAATATTTTATTTATGCACATTCAAATTGCTGTGCCAATGAAGCTTTATTTTGAACCATCTGCTTCCTTTAGGGTTCTATAAACACCATTCATGAAATGAATATAGTAAAAAAACACCTAGTTGCTATGTAAAGAGTAATTATAATTATCGTAATACAAATAGTAGAGTCTACCTGAGCAGAAAAGGAAGTCCATTTCCTCTTGATTTATTAATCAAGGTTCTCTGTGCTTTGTTTTGGTCAATTTGACAAATGAGTGTGTTTACAGGTCCTGCGGAATCCTACTGCATGATGTGAACAAATTGTAAAAATGCATGCCAGTTTGGGCTGAAGACATCGAATAGTTGATTATTTTAATCACATAGCAGTGAGAAAATGAGGCCTCCTGCTGTCTCTTCATTTATTTGTCACTATGTCATTGGAGCTCTGTGGAAGCATGGTCTCTCCTTCTGCAGTTAAAGGGCCCTATGATGCTAATTTTTCGGGTTCATATCCTCTATTTTGCCTCTACTGTGACATGTCTCTGTGCTTTGATGTTCAAAAAGCTCTTTATTTTTCTCATACTGCCTGTGCTGCAGTACCTCTTTTCACCCTCTGTCTGAAACCAGAGCCCAGTCTGCTCTGATTGGTTAGCTGGTCGGATCTGTTGTCATTGGATAACCGCTTAGAGATACCCCGCCCCTTAGCCTATCACATACAATGTGTTCGAGCGCTATCCAATAGAAGTGCAAGTGTGATGTCAGTATCTTACAGAAGTAAACAAAAGAGTCCAATGCAGGAGTTTCAGGCGCTCTGGAGGGAACACATTGATCTTAGCCTTTGCAGACCATTTACATGCACAAAAAACCTATATAACACAGGACAGGGGAAAATAGGACCACTGTAAGATATAAATACAGACAGAAGCTAAAACCAAATGCTCCTTCTCTCACCTCTCTATCCTTCTGGGATCTTTCCTCCACAGGGTCAGATCAGTGAAAACTGCTCTGACATATTGACAAATGGTCATGTTACCATGACAACACAAAAAAGACTTGCAACTCCATTAACAGCCTTCATGTGACATCGGAAGGTCTGAATGGCTTGTTTAATTGCATATTTTCTAACTGAGCAAACTGAGTAGTTTCCTCCAGATATCCTATTTTATGTTCACTAGCCATGGCAGAGTTACAAAGTTAGTTTTTCATGAAGTGCTCCCTTTAAAAATATGAACGATAATCCACTACATCAGTAACAACAAGGTACATACTTACACGATTCTGATTGGTCAATTTGGAAATTCAGATATATTTGGCTAGCACACTGATCAAGAGAGTATGAGCTGTCACAACAATCTGCAGAAAGAAGTCCGGTCAATTTAATGTTAATGGTGGCTAAAATAAAACATTTTCCCTTTCCGTCAGAAACACAGTGCAATACTTTTAGAATTTTTATTTTATATTAGTCGAGGGCATGAAACTTTAGATTCATGATGGCTTAACAGTCCCCAATATGTTGAAGAGAAGCAAAGAGGTTGAAGACACAGAGATATAGGGTCGAGAAATCAACAGAAGGCAGACAGGAAGTAAACACGTAACACGGTGTAGGCCCTGGCAGTGTTTAAAGAATGGTTCATTGGAAAAGAAAATTTAAAGAAAAAAAAACAAGTAACAAGGCAAAAACCTCAGTCAGTGCATTGTTGTCGTCGCAGTTCCAGCAGTTTTTTTCTTAGCGAATGCAATATGATCATTTTTAAATTGCGTCTGGATCCGGCTCACCCTCTCTCTGTTCTTTTTTCATTTATGACTACCTTGCTGCACTTGGGTGCGCTCTGAACCTGCTCACTGTGATGCTGCATAACCTAAACCTATAAAATGCCTCCTGGTGGGATCAGATGGTAGACAAATGACACAAGCAGGGGACATGGAGAGAGGAGCCCACTACTGTGTGAACAGAGAATCAGTAGGAAAATTAAAATCTCTCCTTCTCCGATGTTAGTAAGAACACCAGGTGTTCACCTCCTCTTCAAACAGCTTGCAGACGAATGTGAGTGTAGAGATGGAAAAACAACAATTTAATGTGGCTATAAAATTTTATCCCTGCTGAGGTTTTGCCTTCACAGTCAGGCAATGATAGTCTGCTTTTGTTTTGAAAGGAAGTAACAAGCACTGTTGCTGTTAGAGCAGGGCGTTACCTATAATGATATTAAATGATAGCTGGAGATAGAAATCCAAATGAGATTTTTTTTTCTTAAGTAATTCTGGACTGTTGGATGAGATTTAATCAACGCAGGGCTGCAGTCGGCACTTCAGGCTGTCGGGAACTCCAGTCAGAGTGAATAAGAGACAGGCTTTATTTATTATCAGTGCAATGGGTGAGATTGAATCATGTTTTTCCATGGAACACAGGCCAATAAGGCTTTCTACACACACACACACACACACACACACACACACACACACACACACACACACACACACACACACACACACACACACACACACACACACACACACACACACACACACATATATCCAAGCCAATTACGTCAGCCTCTACCAGAGTCAACAGAAATTATGTTTCTGTACAGAAAAAGAGTCAGGTCTTCAATTATAGTGGGTAAATTCGACAAAGATGGGGCTCTGAGCAGACCCAGCAGGGATCTGATCATGTGACATTTTATTTTCCGTCTTTCCCCCTAAGTGTTTATTTCCTGTCTGTCTTCTTTTGCTGGGTTCTCTGTCGTATAGCTCTTGCCTTTACTGGGGATGGTTAAGCTGTCATGAATCCAAAGTCTCATGCCCGAAACAGAATAAATGTATTTTTTCTTTCCCAATGTAAGTCAATGCGAAAAAGTATTGTTGGGCCCAATGACGTTGCAGATTGACACAAAAGTTGTAGTACCACTGTATGCCCGCTACGAAAATGTGCATCAACGCTCGGTGCACTTCCTGGGGGCTTGGTCTATCTACTAGCAATAAAGAGCAGATTGCCCAATGTTCGCAATTGACCAATCAGCCTTGAGTGATTTAACCAAGCTGTGTAATAAAACATGTACATCAATTGACCGTTATGGTCTGTTCACTGAGCGTATAGTGCTTGTGAATTATGAAAACAAAGGAACATTGCTGTCTGTTATCAGGCTGCTTCACAACAACTCCTTTCTGTGTGCTCAACAAGTCCCCTCGGTGATTTTAATGAGGCGGCTGCACAGATCAATGTGTCCTCTCTGCTCTACAACCACAGTCTGAGACCCCTGCAGAGAGGTGTGAGGTAAGCCTTATAACACCATATACTCTCAGGGCAGGGATACACCTAGCAGCAGAAGGACGAGACACATGTTCTTAAATAGTAAGAAAGGACACAGAGAATCAGATGGTGACAAGAAAACCTGATGGGTAATTGGCACCAACCAGTTATCCATAGCTCCATAGTTTCTCTTTTATAACTGGGCTCCACCACTTTTACCTTCAAAACCCGTTCTTCATCCATCCGTATATACAGTAGTGTCTTCACACTGTACTTTCTACATTACATATTTGATTGAATATGCTATTCCTTGCATACTTAATATCCACATTTTTTTAACTGTAATTTGCCTCTTAATAGTGTTTATTTGACAGATTTGTATGTTTTTATTTTACTTTCTAGTGCATTATTTTCTATTTTGAGACATTTTATGTTTATGTTTGTTTATTTTCTACTCCTACTCCTACTATTTCACATATTGCCTTGTTTTAACATGAGCTGTGCTGACATTTTTTTCCTGAATTTGGATCATTAAAGTAAATCATCTACTGGCTTTTGGAGCAGCAAGCCAAAAGGCTTCAGCAAAAAGATGTTGAAAGACAGACAACGAGTCAATAACTGCCTCTCTGTCCACCATGTGGTCCTCGACCTCAATCTGTCTGTCTGTCCATCCATCCATCTGTCTCCCCTCGGTCTTTCATTATCTATCTTTTCCAAATGGCATTTAATTTTCAGGACATTGGAAGGGAAATAATGAGTTCTTCCTGAGGTTTTGCTTGACCACAACATTGTTTGCCATCATTACACAATGTTATACGCCTACGCACACACAGACACACAACTAATGATCTCCATTCTCTTTGAATAATAGTTCATTTACCTTCTCTTACTGTTTGCTTACCAACGTTGGGTTCTGTCTGAGTGCTGATTGCTGGCTGTTGCTCTGGCAGCCCGCAGGGAGAGAGGCTGAGGGTAGACTCTCTGTCTGTGCTTTCTCTGCTTTGTCTCACCGGCAGGTAAAACCTAGCCAAGAATGATAATAGACCCTATAAATACTTTTGTTGTGTCTGTGTGGGACATGAAAAATGAAGTAGCCAGTTAAGGTGAATATGGGGTTACATTAATGTGGGACACAGTTTTATTTGAATCATCGGATGGCTGATAATCAGCAGATTTTCAGATATGAATATAACCTAAAGGGCTTTTCAGCAAATATTGAGATCCTGCAGGTTAGACAAAACCAGTCAAACATATAATCAGGAAAAAGTCAGTATTGGAAATGTACCATTGGTTGTTTCTAATTTCAATTTTTATAGCAATTCATTGAGCTGCTAGCCTGTTTCCTGCTGCTTTGTATCGAACCTGCTGCAAGTATTTCTTTACATTGGTAAGCTTCAAAGTTGATTAATAGTTGATGAAAGCATTGTGAGGCAGTGGAAGCTTAATAAAGACCTACTGATGCAGAGCAGCTAGAAACAAGGAAGCAGTAGCTAAAGCTAGATAGACGTCCTTAAAAAAGACAGCCTGTTCTCATTGAACTTCCCTGTTTAAATAAAGGGTGTAATAAGACCACATTTTCGGTTTCAAGCCACTAATTTGTAGTTTGGTGATTATCCATAAAGCCATTTATTCAACAAATAGTATTCCAAGTTTCATGTTTATGTAAACCGCAGACCGATCAAATGTGATATTTGACATGACATCACTCAGAGGTTTTTGAGAGCCGTTGTGAAGATAAATAAAGGAAGTTCTGGCAATGATTATCTTGGCAGTGGCGACGCAATAGAGTGGTGCAGTAATGAGTCATAAAGTCCACACAAGTCCGCGTTTAGCTTGGTGATGCGCAGACAAGCAACCGTGTTGAAGTTCGTTCATAGCCTAACGCTAGCTTTTATTTCTGCCGATTGCATTTATGCTCCAAAAACAAAGAAGTGTTGCTATGCAGAGATGTTCCTGCTAAACAAAACATGTTAAGCAGAAAAAAAACTAGGTCTCGGCCACAGAGATTATTATCTGCAATATACAGGAATTCAATGGGAAATCTCATTGATTTTTGTCCTTGCGATGTTAACTTCAGGGTCAAAAATACGTCATCACTGCACCACTCTCTGGGCTACTGCAAAAACTGGGCATCATTCATGGAGTTAAGGCTGGGAAATATGCTGACAATGTCTGGCTTAGAGCTACACTCTATCTGATCAGAAGCAAACACCAGATAGAGATCTGCATTCTCCTGAGGGCACTTTTCTAGTAAACGCTGTATATCCCTTCCTTTGTCTGTATCCTGTTTAGTTTGTGTCCTGTTGTTTTTAATATATTGACTTGCTATTTCCTTTTGTGGAAGACCCATTTCTCTTTCTGGACCCATATCCATAGAGCAAGTAGGATTACTGTGCATAAAAGAGGCACATGTAGGAACACATTTCCTACATCCGGTTCACGGTTTTCAAAATGAGTGGGAATTTAATCTTCAAATATTAATGAGGCTATAACTTACATGCTGGAGATAATACGGTTTCAAAATTAATCCGAGCACTTCAAAAGTACTTGGATTTATTTCCTTTCTCTAACTTTTCTCATTTAATCTCTCTTTCTCTTTCCCTTGACTTCTCCTCTTAATCGTTCTCTCTAACCCCCCCGAAATGATACACTTGTGCCTTCCCTCATTTAGCAGCGTAGTTACCCTGAGGCTGTTGCTGGCTTTATAATAACTGTGTTCATAGCACAGAACACAATAATACACCAGTTTCTAAAAATATATGAGATTATGACAGAACCAGCGGTGTTATGGAAGATTCCATAGGAGAGGTGATTCCCGTGGATTTCATCAAGTTGACTGATATGCTCTTCCAGGGCTTAGAAAAAAATATGAACACATGCTTATGAATGAATTAGTATTTTTTACCACTGTAAAGTGTCTTTGAGCACCTGAAAAATTGCTTGACAAATAAAATGTATATGTATTTCTACCTCCTCACTTTAACATGTCTAAAAGAAACACATTTTCATCCTCAAAACATAAGCTTCTTTAGAAAAAAATGCTAATTACATGCAGTACACATTTCTACAGAGCATTGTGCCACAGCAAAGAAATTCAAATGTAACCTTTGCTGAATGTGTCCGTGATGTAAAGCTCACTGCTTTAATGGAAATCACTCACATCTACTTTGAATGCATTGGCATAGCTGAATACGAATTCATAAGGCCATTTGAATAAGATAAAGCAGGATTCATTGTTGGCCATCTCAAGCCTCCTCCTCAACGCAACGCCTTCACGTTTGTGTCTCAGTGTGACTCATGTTTATTCCCAGTGGCCCAGTGACCCCTTGTAGCTGTGTGATTAATGGTAGTACCCACTGAGCTCCGCTGTCACAGATAAAGACACATTGTACAGAGTCACTTTAAATGTTCCCACTGTACTTTGTAGATTAATAAGAGCCAACTGTTCTTGGTCACAGTTTGGTTCCTTCATAAAATTATACAGCAAGAAGATGACAGGAATTTTATTCAAGTTTCAGGTGCAGGAACGAGTCCCAAAACCTGGAAATTAGCTAGCTTTTTACATGTATTTTACACAAGTCTGCTTTTAGCTTAGTGGTGGTGATACACGGACGTGTGACCGTGATGTAGTTTGTTTATACTCTAACAATAGCATTTTATTCGTGTCGATTGCGTTTACGCTTCAATAATCTCCAAGTGGAGTGAATGTCTGGAAATGAATCTGCTTATCAATAGTGTCTAAAATCTAAGATCTTTTTTTCTGCAATATACCAAAATCAAATGGGAAAACTGCATTGCTTTCTGTTGAGGGAGCCCTTGCAATGCTAATTTGAGGTTTGGGCTACAAAAGTAAGTCATCATACCACCACCAAAAGTCAAGGTATCCTTTAACAACACCGACAGGCAAATCTTTAAAAAAAACTACCCTAGGCTCCATCTGGTCTAGGGATGAGGACATCTCTGATTCATAGACTGTATATAAAAAGTTGACAGAGTTATTGTGACGTCACCGATTAGTTTGTGGACTACTGTCTTGAGGCCTTGAATTTGGCATTTTGGTAGCGACCATCTTGGTTTTTTTGGAACCAGAAGTGGACCACGATCAAATTGAGATTTTAAGATGCTTCTGCAAAATAAACTTCACAAAAATACACCAAAGTGTTAATGTGTCCATAAAGTGGATGGTTTAATCTTTTATTGTCCTTGTGGGAGAGATATGGATGACAACTGTCTTTCTGAAGACAATGGTGCAGATTCTTACGGTACATGGAATTTTGCTCTGCTCATCTTTTGTGTGTTAACAGTCAGGCCGACATACACATAACCCTTCACATCGTCTGTGTCAAGCACAGTAGGGAAAGGAAGAGGTGTTTTCTCACCACCTGTCACAGAAAATGGTAGGAAAGAGGGGCAAAAGGAGATCTGCAGCCTCTCAAGTGCACACACACACACCAGCTGACTGGATGATAAATGGTCTTTCGTCCAGACAGAAACACAGGCAGGCAAAGAGAGGGGAATTAAAGACAACATTTAAAGACATATTCTTCTCTCTCATCTTAATTTACCGACATTTCTTGTGTGAAGAGGACGCAACTGGTGGCACGTAGTCACTTTCACTTGGATTCACCCTTTGAGTCTGTTTCAGGAAACAAGTGGGAGGAAGGGGAAGAGATCAGGCAGCAGAGAGGCAAACACATTGTGAAAACAGGGCTGAAAGATAAAGAGAGATACAGACACAGAGCAGGATGGAGGTAATGGTGACGCACCCAGGAAAAGCTGAGACAAAAAAGGTGTTTTCAGCGATATGATATAAGATGTTTTGCAGTGATGAGGTCCCTGTGGCTTCATACAGGCTCGGGATAACTGGAGGGAGCTGCTTATGATGCACCCACTGTCCTCAATATCATAGTTAGATGTGCAACAGTCATCGAACTATCAGCATGGTAAAATGGGGACTAAATGAAAAATGTTTTTTTGTTTCATATATATTTCTTATTATTGATGGTTGTTTCCCTCCATGAAAATACAGCAGTTACTGATCAGTTATTAAGTTTACATGCATACCGCTGTCAGTCCGAATATCACAATATTAAGAATTCAATATGGTAACATCTACATCATATTTGTTTGGATATTCTGAACGGCAACTAACTTTTTAACCTACAATCATTTCCAAAGTCTAAAAATAATGAGTCACAGTTTATATCCCCTTCTGTCACATGACATACAGTACATATAGCCCTCTGTCCCACCTCCCTGTTGGTTATTGTCCAAACAGGGTTGGGTGACCTTCATTCGGAGCGTGGGTGTGTGTCCCTCTCTGTAGCGTGGGATTCTGGTCTGAAGCCAAAAACCTCATGAGCTCTGTCAGAGACGCATTTGTTTCTCATATGCACACTACTACTTTTACATATTCTTCTTTATTACCCTAAACTGATGATGTTTGGGTGTTGTTGGAGTGACGTGGTACTGTCTGGGTAAAGAAAGAGGGAAATGAAGAATGGGAAAAAACAATTCTGCATTTATGTGGCAAAACCACGTGTCACATAAAGCCAAGGGCATTGCTGTTTTATGGTGTTAACTAATTAGCACACTTTCATTAATGGGCTGCATAAAGTTAAGTTGGTCCAAAAACCTCCAGGGCCTCTGTGGGAAGTGGTTTTACACTACTTTCCCAGAGAGGGATAAGCTGCTTCATCAGCTGCTAAAGGTGTGTTTTTTTTCTCAGTTAATTTGCAGTTGCTTACAAAATTAGCTTGTGGCAAAGCTTTAGTTATAGACTGTATAAATGAAGTAGCCTGAAGTACACAAAGTGCAGCTTTGTCTGATGGGAATGTTATCAGTTTCGATAAAGGTGCTAGATAACATTTCTATCAGCAAGTTCTTCCTGAGTAGATCATGAATGTCTATAAAAAATGTCATGGCAATCCATCCAATAGTTGTTGTAAGGTTTCTCTGGAAACAACAAATGTCAACCTCATGATAACGCTAGGAAAAAGTTAGAGAATCACCAAAGTCCTTACGGTTCATCCTCTGGGATGGATCCTCTGGGAACCATGAATGTTTGTATAAAATGTGAAGCCATTTCATCCAGTAGTTGTCAAGACATTTCTCTTGAAACCACGAATACAAACCTTATGTAGAGGCAAGAGACAATTCAGTGGATCACCCAAGTCTTCAGGATTCATCCTCTGGGAACCATAAATGTCTGCACAAAATATGAACCTCATGGTGATGCCAAGAGAAAAACAGAAAATCACCAAAGTACTTAGGTTTCATCCTCTGGGAACCATAATTGCTTGTATACAATGTTAAGCCAATCCATTCAGTAGTTGTTGAGAAATTTCAGGATCAATGTGGTGGGTGGACTAACCAACATGGCCAACCAAATATCGTCACACCTTTCAGCCACCGAATCCCAAATGATGCTAGTAGATTGATAGCTCGTCACATGTTTTTCTCCCTAAATTCAATCCGAAAATAAATTGTGGCAGATCACTCTAGGAAGCCGCTTAGGAGAGTGAGTAAAACAATTTTGGAAGGCTAAGTTTGACCTCTCTGTTTTTCTTTGTGCTGCTCTGGCCTAAATTCCTCTGAAGTCTCTCCGGTACATGAATGGATAAATATATTCAGCTGTCGTTATGATAATAGTTGAATCCCACAGTCTGTACAACAGTGACATCGACCGGCTGTGTGCTGATCAGAGCTGTAGGCCTCTGCTGCAGCTCATATTTCTTTTAATTGATAGTTGAAGCTGATTTAACACTAGTCTTGCAATCCTTAATGAAGCAGCCTACTTTATGTGTCTATGTATGTCTAAAACTCGGTCGCATGCCTGTTATTTGTGGATGTTATCTACGTTGTTTTCCGATCTGAGATTTTTTTTTCTTTTTTCATGGACCAGACCCCAGATCAGTCCTGTGTGCTTTGCACCCTTAATTCTCAGCCAAATCCAGGCGCCCCAGTGGGTTTATTTTTAGCTCGGACCATGTGTTAGGAGAGCAGAGCTTTACGTTTTTTTCGCTGAACAACAGTCATTTTTCATGCTGAAAACTTCAGTTTCTTAAGCCCTAAATCCCCAAAGTGTCTCTCTGCTTTTGTCTGTGTGTGTGTACAGTATGTGTCCTCAGTGCTGCTGTGTTTGTAGTTCTCAAGTGAGAGTTAAGGTAGTTTCCATTAGCTGGCAGGTACAAAGCATACTTGTGCACATTACATCATGCCTTGTGGTCTCTTGAGTTTGGCCTTTAGCTCCACAGTAGGCTTCACACAGGGCTTTTTTGGGAGCTGCAGATCTCTGTTTAGGTTTGGTGTGAAGTTACTGATAAACCTGAAGAATCAATATGTACTCACTCCCAAATCGACAAAAAAAGGCAGGTTGGTCAGGGCCCCATTGTGTTACTTTTTAATGTACTTGCTAGCCCTTTAGGTTTCACATTTTAAAGAAAAAGAGAAGTAAGATAGACTCCGCAAGGGGTTAGACAATTTAGTGATGTCAATGAATTACAACTTGGTTTGGTTTTGGCACCCAAAAGTACTTTGCTAGGTTTGGGGAAACATCTAAATTTGGTTTAAAATAAACAGTTGTTACAAAACCTAAATTATGTTTTTAATAAGGCTGACATCATAAACGCCTTAACGTTTGTGATCATCTAGAATCCGTGAAATAATCCATGGAAAAATGCTAGCTGCACAAACAATGCTACGGGCACATGCCCTGTGTAGCACACATTATACAGAGGGTGATCACAGCGGGTCCCTGCAACAGCAGGTCTGTCGATGCTTTTAGCTTTGGGTCGGAAACTGTCTGACTTCATGCCAATAATTCAGAAGTCATGAAAGTAAAAAACACCACAGATGTATTTGTTTTATCTCCCCAAAATACAAGTAAATACTAGTATTTTAAATGTGTGATTAATCATGGATGATCACGATCACTATTGGGATTAACGTGATTAAATGTCTTAATCGATCGACAGCACTAGTAAGGGAAGTATGTTACATAATTATAATATTCATAATAATATCAATATAGTAAAACATTTTATTTATCAAACGCTCAAAGACGCATTACAAAGAAAAAAAGAAGTAAAAAATAATAAACATGAAATCAAGCTTACATAACAACATGTAACACTGGGACACAGCATTAATCACACATTAAAAGCCAGTCTAAAAAGGTGTGTTTTGGTCAGTGTTTTGAAAGTTAGGAGGTCGGTGAAGTCACTGATGTGTTTTGGGAGTTCCTTTTGGAGGGAGGGGGCAGCGATGGAAAAGTCCCTGTCACCCCAGGTTCGGTGCTTGGTCCGTGTAGGAATGGACAGGAGGTTGGCTTGTGTGAAGTCAGCGGAGATTTCACCCAAAATTACCTCAAAAAAACGATTGAGGATGCTGTTACAGTACTCCAGTCTCGATGTGATGATTGCATGTCTGAGGGTTTCTGCAGCTGGAAGAACAGTGATGATACTTGACATACAATAAGGTAATTACGTTATGTATGACATAAGCCAAGTATGTTACATAAACATTAGATTAGAAGATCGATATCACACAAATATCTAAATGATGATTGTAACTTTGTTGTGTTGTGTCAAAAAACATGTAGAGGGAAGTGGCTTTAGCAAAGCAAACTATTTATTTGATGTATTGTGTACATTTTTCATGATAGTAAATGACATCCAAAGGGACGCAACATGGAAATAGAAACATTACCATATTGCCACGCTGTCACCTCGAGAAGTGTGAAGTGGCACGTTTTATGTGAATATGTAGGTGGCAAAATCTGTGACATTGTTGTATGTAATGATTATGTTGGTCTACTGATACTTGATGAGAAATATGGTTTGCATCAATATGCAATATAATGTAAATTCAAAAAAATATGCTTCAAAGAATAAAAGAATAAAAATATGCAAAATCAGCACAATAAATTACCTTCAAATGTATTGGAGCTATTATGGGCCATATGCTGCTTTGTATATGGCATTATGGGTGCATATGAAAAAACGTTGCATGCATTTATCTGAATATGTGAATTTGTAAAACATTTCTAATAATCACACATTTAGTTTGAACGTGTAAAAAGAAGTGTTTTAGCTATAGAAATATGTTGTGCATGTGTCCCAATGTTTTGTACACATATACAAGATATAATTTGCCTATGTGTAAAATGTTTTTTTTTAACTGTTTGTCAATTTAAATTGTGGGCTGGAATATTTTCAACAATGAGGTTTCATAAAGTAAAATATTAATTATTATAGATGAGAGCAGCGCTCCATCACTGCCTGACGAAATGACTTTCCAGTGAGAACAAGGAACAGGTGCCAAGCTGGGAAAAATCATCATATCAAAACTGATATCATTCATAAAACTGCTGTGTCGTGTAATGCACGTCCAACAACAAAAGTCCAAATACCCAAAGTAACAATGTTCTATACTTTCACTGAGAAAAAAGAAGAAATCTGTGGCTTGTCTTTGAGAAACACTGAATCTCAGCTACAGAATGTTTATTTACTGCCAGACAATTGATGGCAGATATTTCATCCAAAAAGGAGTGGGGCCATGAAGTAGAAGGAAAGTACCCGGATGGGTTGCTCTTGTTACTCTTACTATGTATCCACCGATACATACAATTTCACTGCAAGCCCATCAAAGTATTTTGGCTCTAACTTTTGCTCATGTGTCCCTCTCCAGTTTGAAGGCGGTGCTGACGGCCCCTCTGTCCAGCGGGGCGTTGGATCTGTCCGGTATTCCTCTGGCTGCTCGGGACATGGAGCGTCTGTGTGCACACCTCCAGCGCCATGCATCCATCGTGGGCAGCCTGGAGCTGGGCTTCACAGAGCTGACGGACGAGGCATTCCTCCTGCTGCTGCCCACGCTGGCCGTCCTACCACACCTGGAGACTCTGGCCCTAAACGGGAACAGACTGACCAGAGCCGTTCTCAAAGAGCTGACTGATGCCCTGAAGGTCAGCAAGACATTTATTTTTCCATGTTGTTATTTTTTTTTAACTTTTGCATGACTTTGATGTCTAATGGATGTTATGAATGGATGTAACAGGGACATACAGCACAGGCTTCATTAGACCAATAGCAGACATTTAGCAAACTTTGCCCCATTGGTTTACTGAACCAGCAGAAAGAGTAAGGGCTTTTTAAGCATGTGGAATTAAAATTGCTGCTAGTTTATGTAATTCCCTTTGAAAGAACTAATTGAGTTCCTGGTTGTTCTGATTAAAACACAGGTGCAGTACCTCAGTTCTTAAGAAAAGCTCCTAGAGAAATTAAATGTCAGATTTTAAGGTATTCTCCACTATTAACACAATCATGTACTATAAACTATGCACAAACAAGCACCTATAGAGAAAGACAGAAACATGGACTATACCATTTATTGATGAATATTATAATTAGAAACATTTTCTTAATATATTTTTTATTGACTTTTTATTTTGATGTATTCATGATCCATTTAAACTTGTATTATCTTATATTCTATTTTTTTTCTTTAAAAATGTTGACATATATATTGAGGATGTAGGGAATTGGGTTTGTTTATTAATGTCTATCGTTTTATGAATATGTTCTTTCCATTTTTTATAAATTATAAATAAAAATACAGTCTGCTAGTGGTCACACTACAGGTTATAAAAGCGTATTTTTTCATGGCGAGTATGTTTAAAGGCTGGAAGTTTGGGAACTTGTCTTAACAGCTATTTGTATTAGTTAGTTTAATGATGATGATGATGATGATGATAATTTGATACAGTATGTTGTTCTTCATCACCCCAGGATCCCTGCAGTTTCCCCAGCGTGACGTGGATCGACCTGGGCAACAACGTGGACATCTTCTCTCTGCCGCAGCCCTTCCTGCTCAGCCTGAGGAAGCGCTGCCCCAAGCAGGGGAACCTCCCCACCATCCTTGAGTTCGGAGAGAGTCAGGTCAGTGACCCCCCCGAGAGGCTGAGGGGTCTCGGAGAAGAGGAGGATGACACCAATCGCACCGAGAGCATGGGAGAGCTACGGTCGGAGGTGGAGGAGGAGCTGGACGGGGAGATGGAGATCGAGGAGATGATGGAGGAGCTGCTGGACTTTGACAGGGAGGTGCAGGGGAAGGAGGACGAGGACGAGAGCATGTGGACACTGGAGGAGCAGAAGAGAGTGGTGGGCAGGGGGAGGAAGGGGGGCTGGAGAGGGGAGGAGAAGGAGGTGCAGGGGAGGCGGGCGCTTATGGCAGACGATGACGACGACACGCACAGCCTCTCTTGCTCCAGCCAGTCACAGCACTCCTCCGGAGCTGCCGAGCCGATGAGAGTGGAGGAGGAAGACTTGGACGAGGTGACGGACCAATCGGATCACTTGACCTGATTGCTGCTTCCTGCTACGCTTATGTTTCCCCTCCTGTGTCGAGTCCTGTGTGGATGGAGGCAAAAGAGTGCTCAAAGTCAATTCGACTGGAGTGTTAGGACGATGTAATCCATATGAACATGTCACTGGATACTACATCCACTGATCTGTGAGCGCACAGCTGAACCCAGGTGACTCGTGGTGACCGTAACACGAGAAGACAATCCCCACAGGACGTCTGTTTTATCCTAACTGTCTGTTTAACTACCAATAGACTGAAGGATGCTAAAGCATAAATTAGGTTGATTACTTATATCACGTGAGGCTTTTATGTACAGAATTTTAATCTTGATTCAGGTCCTTTCCTCCTGGTAACCCTGGTGATACCTACATGTGCCTGTAACATGTCCCAAGTGTATGTTTAAAGATAAAAATATATAAAAAAAATAAGATAAACACAAGCTAGTCAGGGCCATTAAACCTTTAAAATACAGTTTTTGCCAAAAATCTAGAAGTGGAATATATAAAATGTTTCCGTCCCTCACACATAGCCAGATGGGAAGACAGACGGAATCCATCGTTAAGCCAACTATCATTTGATTTTTAAGGAACAAACAGATGCTCGTGCTTCAGCGGACAGAGAGAAGTACTATGAAGATGAAATAAGTCACCTGAAACCAAAAGTAAAACAACTGATAAAGAACAAGGACAGATGATTGTAAGGATACAACTGTTCTGTTGTGGGCCGTGCTGTGGTTTCCAGTGTATAGATGTGATGATCTTGTTGCTGTGTGTCCCAAAGCAAAGGGTCCGAGTATCGAGTTGAAATATGTCATTGCCTTTTTCTAATAGTCCAGGTCATGTTTCACCCCACGGCACGTGTGCCTCACATGCTTACAGTGCTGTTTTTATGTTGTATGCTGGGTTACAACCTCTTATATCTTTATGCAGTATGTAGCTCTCACCCGGCCTGTGCTTTCTACTCATGCATCACGTATAGTCCACGCAAAGCTTTGAGAAACAAACTATTTTGGGATGTACAGTATATACAGCATATTGTTTTGATCTGTGCAGGGGAAATCATTAAGATTGTAGATGAGCTATTTATATAAATGTATAACTAAAGATTTGTATTGTTATTTACAGAGGAATACCACCTAATTCAAAGATATACATATATATTTCTCGTTGTCTGGGATAGTTTGAACTATAGACTATATATATAGATATGTATACATGTGTATACATACATACACTGCCCGGCCAAAAAAAAGGTCACAAGCCTGTGGGGGCAATGCTATGATCTGGGGTTGCTGCAGTTGGTCTGGTCTAGGTTCTGCAACATTATGTGCCCAAAGAATGAGGTCAGCTGACTACCTGAAATACTGAATGACCAGGTTATTCCATCAATGGATTTTTTCTTCCCTGATGGCACGGGCATGTTCCAACATTGTGAAAGAGTGGTTCAGGGAGCACGATACATCATTTTCACACATGGATTGGCCACCACAGAGTCCAGACCTGAACCCGATTGAGAGTCTTTGGGATGGGCTGGAGAAGACTTTGCGCAGTGGTCTGAATCTCCCGTCATCAATAGAAGATCTTGGCGAAAAATTAATGCAAGACAGAAATAAATGTTGTGACATTGCAGAAGCTTGTGGAAACGATGCCACAGCGAATGCGTGCCGTAATCAAAGCTAAAGGCGGTCCAACGAATATTAGAGTGTTACCTTTTTTTAGGCCAGGCAGTGTATAACACTTTCGCGATTTGACACACAGCTTGGTTAGGACCCCTCAACTCATTTTTACATGCAGGGTACTCTTCAGAACCGAAACAAACTTCTAGGTTGGGTTTTAAAAGGATAATTGTTTTATCTCAAGTCACAAATGTAAGTTAGTTGTGTTGTATACATAACATAATCTAATATACTACTTTAGTTGAGCAGTGGTAGAAAAAAACACTCAGATATTATACTTACTAATGTAGCAACACCTGCATTTAAAATCTTACAGTAGTACAAAGTACAAAAGTATTAGCATAACAATATATTTAAGTACCAAAAGTGAAAGCACTCGTCAGGCGTAATGACCCATTTTAGAATGATACATGGATCCTGATCACCCGCTGTTCTTTTTCATGTCCCCCGATCCGCACATTATCCCGCTTATTACACCGCTACATTCTAAATAAATACACTTAATTCACAATATTGATTAAAAATGATTTTATTGAAAGAAGTCCGTTCCACTGCGTACTAACGTCTGGAACTGCTGACGTTAAATTTACCGGACTTCTTTCTGTTGATTGATATGACTGCACATAGTCTCTCACCCTCCTTAGAAAATGGTCTGGTAACAATAATGAACAAGCTCTTGAATCTCCCAGTTCACCAATCAGATTTGAGTATTCAACTAAGCTGTGTAATAAATGTAATGACTGAAATATGATTATTGATGAATTCTTAGTGGTAAAGGTGGAGCTAATATTAAAACTTTAAATACAGCCTCTGGATTATTCATGAGTTTTTGTAGCCAATAATGTAAAGTCATTTAAGCCATGAGTGGAATAAACAAATAAATATATACAAGCTTTCAAAAAATGTTGTGGAGTAGAAGTATAAAGTACCATAAAATGAAAATACAAGTAGCTCAAAAGTGAATTCAACGGGGCACCAGCAATAGACTAGCCCTGCGTTTCTGTGACCCATTCATTCTGCCGAGTAACTGTATAGGCTGACTTTGTAGCTCTACGGCCCAATTCCTAACTGACCCCTACACCCTCCCCTTACCATTTCCACTCTGTTGGCATGTACGCATCGAGGGTCCACCGCATTAGATGTCGTTCCAACCAACTAGTGGGAGTGAGTTATCAAGCCGTCTGACAGCTATTGGACAGCTAGTATGCATCCTTCCTGACTAACCACCTACACGACCTGACCGTGTGCAACCCTGCTTGTGTCTGTCATGAAACATGTGGTGTACAAATAGTTCTGTGCAAACATTTACTAGTAACCTGCGCAAAGAAAAATGACATTTAATATTGCCATACAGATGGTAACAACTTAAAGATTACATATTGTTTCCTTTTACTAAGGACCATATATACCCGGGTCTAATCTAGAAAATGGTTGTGCATTTCATTTTAAAGTTTTGTATATTTAGAGGGACTGTTGCAAAAACCTAGCAACTTTTAAACATCAGATTTAAAAAGGGAGGTTTACCAAGAAGAAATGTCACTAAAGATTTTAAAATAACTTAAATATATTCTTTTTTGTCCGAGCCAATGCTAAACAATGGTGGAGAGTAGTTACGACAATTCCAGTTTCGGTCGGAGAGTTTGTTCCAAAAGCTTGCTGCTTCATTAACACTCAAAGAAGGAGTCTCATTCAGCTGAGAGTGTGAGTACAGATCGAGTTTACTCCATCGCAGAGGGAGAGTGTGTTGGAATTGGGCGTCATAATGACTTTGGCCATGAGAAGCAGCCCTAAATATAAACGTACGCAGTCTGTGAAGCACTGTTTGAGTGTGAGGGCCACTTAATCAAGCCTTGGTATGTCCTGTACATTTGATGGGAGTGAGAATGCACTTGAGGAGTGCTTAAATGCTGGGAAAAAGGTGACTCTTATTTAATAATATTTTTTAAAAAGGCACTTAGTAGAAAGATGTTATTGAAATGTGAAACAATAATGACTCACATAGACTAAAGCTTCATTTTAAAGCAGCTAGAAATTAATAAATACTTTTCCCCCTCTAATACATT
Organism: Eleginops maclovinus; assembly: GCF_036324505.1. Lineage (NCBI taxonomy): Eukaryota > Metazoa > Chordata > Actinopteri > Perciformes > Eleginopidae > Eleginops > Eleginops maclovinus. Next base: position 20,941,025 of record NC_086366.1, on the reverse strand, counting down.
CACATATGGAGCTGATAACGAACGTAGCATACAAGAAAAAGGCCTTTAATGGCATGCTGATAATTGCTGCTGCAACACATCATCATGCAAATTTCATTAAGACAAACATGTTTGTCTATGCACCTGTCTCAGAAACGCTTAGATTTTTCTTCCTTCCAGCTCATCGGCCTGCTGCAAATCCTCCTCAGATATAGATGTGCAATACTGAATTCTTAGCGAATCCCTTTACAGTACGGTAGTTGTTTCTTAGACAACAGATGGGATCTATATTTTTTATTTCATTTCTGCTTGCACTATATAAACATTTGCCAATACATCTCAAATGGGAATCCTGTCACTTCAAATAAAAATTAAGCATAGCTACTTTTAAAAACAACTAAACTTACTCGTATAATGATTAAAGTGTCGAATATTGCCCAGGAACACACTACAACCGTTCTTAAGGCCACAGTGTGTGTTTATCCTACCCTGTATTGTATTTGTTTATCTGAGGGTTGATTGGGTCAGGTTAGTTTGAAATGGACTCAGTTACTGTTTTAATTACGGTACATGGCATTTTTTATATTTAGTTACGTAATCTATTAAATTACAAAGATAAATGTATGTAATTGAGTTAAACACACATACTTTTTTCTTCCTCTTTAAACATCTCAAAACATTTTCAATGCAAATTAACTGCATATTGCATATCAGCATTTACAGTTAGTTAAATAGTTTATCAGGTCTGATTCGGGGTACTTATTTACTGTAATTTGAATATGTAATCCTGACCCTTAACGCTATCAGTAACCCAACCCTCCTTATACAGTAGCAAACAGTTCCTGTCGCCTCAATGACACAAACTAGCCTGATAAAAGTTGATCACAAAGAGAAACCTTGGTCAACCTTTAAATTAAAATGTATTGCATTGACCCGGTAAGCTCTATTTCAAAAACATCTCAGTAAAATTAACTCTTTATACAATGTGGCGGTGGGGTTGTGATAATGAACAGTAGACAGTAAGATTGTGCTTGAAAACCAGGGACATTTAGCAATGTGCGTACACTTTTGGGAAGACATTAATCTTAACCAATGCTGCATTTTTGATTCTACACAAGAATGCATGAATGTGGTGTCTTAATATCGTCTATAGGAATAAAGTGTCTTTGCATCACGGAATTACAGCCCTGGGAAATTGTGTGAATAGAGAGATATGTAACTGAAGTTTAGCCACAAGTCTTGTTTTCTGTGATTTTAAGCCAAATGTCTGTTTCACCTTAGCTCTCTGTCAGGCACAATGACTGAAGACTCAATGCTTGTCACAACAGGTCATACACAGTCTATGGTGAGAGTACAACTTGTGTTTACCATGGACTTAAAAAGCAGGAAGGATATAAATACTACAGATGTGAACATGCGGTGTTTGTGTTTCTGATATATGTAGAGATGTGTTAAGAACTATGGTTTTCTGAATCCAAAGGCATCAGTAGCCTTGGGTCTTTCTCTTGTCATGAGTCTTTCTTCAGTATATATTTCTCAATCTACTGTACACTATACCTCTGAATTTTTCTTATTCTCTCACTAACCCCTTGGCCCAAAGCTCCTATGTCTCATTTATTTATATTCCTCGAGGTCATGTGATCCACTGGAAGGAATGCTCTGTGCATTTCATTTACAGATTAAACGATGCCATTTTCTGTTATGCCATGAATCTCAATAAAGGATATGATCCAACAACAAACGCTGCATAGTCTTCCTCTTGTGTTTGAATATTATGACTGCAACGATTAGGACTGTAGGTGCATCCAGTGTTGGCTCCCAGAGAGAGGCAGAGACAGACCAATATCTAGTCATTCAAGATGTACTTATTTATGCGTAATTATTGGAACATGTGTTTATTGTTATCAGATTTGGAATTTTATAAAGTGCTTGTTGAATTGCCTCCAACATAAGGTGGTGCAGAATCTTAAAATATCATTACTTACTGGGTCTCTTATTTTGCATAGCTTATAAATTGTTAGCTCAGTATGTAAATGCTATGTACACACCACTTTTGGATCAGTCAGTGGTAAAGGAATATGCCTATAATGTTTTTAAAATTTCCACAATTTACCTTCAGACCCTAAAACCATTACAGCAAATAATATAACTCCATACATCCAGGAACAACATTTAGAAATAATGCATGTAGATCCCCACTTCCATTAAAGCTTTTCACACAACCTTTATCATACATGGGTATGTATGTATGTAGCAGGAATTGATGAGAATCATTATGTTTGAGTGTTAGACAGGACTGAAAGGGTTGTCAAAACCATACGTTTGGTCTATAGCAAATGATGCAGCTACTGGGCACCAAGGTATTTCATCTACAAAGTTTTCTTCTACAGGAAGACTTTCTAATATGTGCTGTATAAGAAAATCCACAATGTTAGTGGTGACAAAGTGACTGTCTAGCTAACTTCTGTAAGCAAATGGCACTTTATAGTGGAAATAGTGCGTTGATTTCTATCTAAAAAAAAATGTTTGCAATTTAATTTGATTTGTTTTAAAGTTAGTTCTGCAATGACAACAATTTGTATCGAAGGACAACCAATCTGATGGTGGATCTCAAACCACAACAGTAATGACGTAGTGCGGATGTATTTTATTGTATTTGGGTGACATCTAGTGGCCAAGCTTAGAGCTTGCACCATGCCAATATTTACCAAGTGACAGATGGCAGATGTACTGTATATCTGAGAGCATCTAAATGCTTGCTTGCAGGTAGATAGATGTGCCTGCAGTTGTATTATAGTACTGCTGAAATAACTTGTTATTACTTGAATTTTACAACAACCCACCAGCATGAAGGACAGGAAACTCACAAAAAGTTCTGTGGATTATTTTTAGTGACCAGTTGCTGTTGAATTTTTCAAATGTATGTTTTGAAAACCAAAGACAAGTATCGTCTACGCTACTAATTACAACTCACATTAAAACAATCTAAATTGATAAAGAGCACAACAAGTAAAAGGAAAAAAAAAGGTGTTTTGACTTTTAACTTTAAAAGAGTGTGTCTGAAACCTAAATATAAAACATATATTCGGATATATGTCAACATTTATATAGTTTAAATGCATATAAATATATATATTAGCAGGAGGGGTTGTTATATTTTATCACAGCTTTTTCCTTTAAGTAATCAATAGTTGTAAAATGTAGCCTATATACTTTGGTCTTGTCCTCCTCAGCCACCGTAGAAGTTGGAGTGTTTTGCAGGTTGCCAACCGCTGCAGGTGAGCAGCTGCAGGTGTGTGTACGTGCATGTGTGAGAGCGGACAAGTTCAGAGGGGGCGTGGCTTGTAAACTACGGTCGGCAGGTAGGCTCGTGTTACCTGGCGCTGGTCCTCAGTGTTTCTGCAGCAGTTTGATCGTGATTCAGGTCTGCAGAAGGGCTTTTATCACTCAGCTTTTATCAGCCATTTACAATCATAAACCACACCTGTATCCCCGGAAGTGTTTTTGAATTTTTGTGTATTTTATGCGTCACTGAGACAGTGGTGTTTAACTTTCTCCTCGTTTCCTGAAATGAGCCCTTTCAGCAACCGGTAAGTCAATCTTCATCCCGACATTACTAGCTCACATCCAGCGGCTCTGTAACTCCTTCAATTACCGTGGCTTGAAACATTTGGGTTTGTTTTCCGGTTTGTGAATGTCTTTTTTTTTAAAAACGTGTTTTGTGTCACCTGGACTGACACCCTGCATGCTGTTTTGTCACTTTAAGCACTTTTTGTATTTCAGGGAATAATGTGCTTAATGTGAGACTTTGAGGATGGTAATTTACACTCTGCACTACTATTAGGAACCGGTTTTGTGTGTGTGTGTGTGTGTGTGTGTGTGTGTGTGTGTGTGTGTGTGTGTGTGTGTGTGTGTGTGTGTGTGTGTGTGTGTGTGTGTGTGTGTGTGTGTGTGTGTGTGTGTGTGTGTGTGTGTGTGTGTGTGTGTGTGCGCGCGCCCTCGGGATAGAAGTTTAGTTTGCAGGCTCGGAGAGGAACGGATAACATGTAATGAGAATACAAAAATGGTACAACAAATCTGATTGCTGGAACCTCTAAAAATATAGTACATTCATTCTAGCAGGATTACAATGCAATACATCAGGATCTTTTTTATTATAGTAAGACGCACTGTCTGAATTTCCTTTTTTTGGTTTTCATTTAGGTTACATTCAGTCTTCTTTATTTCAATATCTTTTTTTTATAAACGCCGTATGTGGAATACATTTTTAAAGTAGCCCTCCCAACCCTGGGTGTCTTTTTGTTTTTGTGCATGTGTACCTCCTATTGCCATGGTTACAAAGACAGGTGTTTTGTGCATTGGAACTTTATTAATCCCTTTGATGGATGACAATAAAGTACTTTCTTGTACATTAACTTTAGTAGATGATTGCCATTGTGCTACAGTGCTTACACACACACACACACGTACATGCACATGCACGTACACTTATTACTGCATGATCACACCAAGTAAAAACTGCAGCAGAATTATAGAAGTTGTTTCACAATTAAACATAAAGAAGCATTAGTGAAAGAAGTATACAAATCATTTAAAATATAGTATTATGGTATTGTTTAGCATTCAAAATAAATGACAATTTGGCAACAAAATGAAACCTGCATTATCAAAAGCTAAATAGGACTCATTACTCTCGGGTTACATCATTACATTAATGGATCATTATAGGTGACATACATACATATGTGAGCGGGACTTTAATTTGTCTTTAGTTGAGCTCATTTTTTAAACTTTTTAAAAAAAAAATCTATCTTATGCTTTTTGTAATCCATTCTGTCACAATGGATCATATTGTATAAACTCTTGCGCCAAATATTTAGTGAAGTGAAAGCATATAGTAGTACCTCAAAAGTGCTTAATGCTATTGTTGTGTAAATTGAGCATTATTAGTTAGCTACTTTTCACCACTGATAAAAAGTAGAAAAGTACCATCAGGACTGTACCTTGGGCCATTGCTTGTGCCCGAGTCGAATCCGAGTTTGAGTCATCATTACCTGTGCTTGAGTCCAAGTCACCCAAGAAGAGCCCGAGTAGAGTAATTATTGCCTGTGTTCAAGTCTAAATTCCAGTAACTAGTCGAGTCATCATGTATTGATCTGATGGGACACATTTGTTTAGATTTGATTGATGGTTTGGTTCTTATCAATCAATATTTTTTATGGTCTACATTGCTTAAATTGGGGTCTGTCTCTGCACATCTTTAGACTGAGAATAGCAGGGGCGCGCTGTATGGGAACTCACCTTATAGCTGCACATGCCTGTCCGAGTCCGAGGCCAAAACTGCGCGAGTCCGACTCGAGTCCCGAAAATGTGGCCTTCTGTAAACACATACATAATTGAACATATATTAAAGACATAACATGTATGATACCGTAAATAAGCAAAAATATCTTGATAATTATCACATTAGACTCTCTCTTTCTTCTGATTTTGCTTTGTTCAACAGGTTTCCGGCATCAACATAAAGGCTTTTGACCCCCAGACAATACGCAGGGTGTGCTGTGTGCTCTGTACATACAGTACATGTAGGGGCTATGTATCGTTGTGCAAGTTTGACCATGTCAGCTGCATTTATTCTCAATTTAGAGATCTCAGGGACCTGTGGAGGTGTGTCTGTTTTTGTGTGCATCAGAATGTTGTGTGTGAAATGATTTATCTACAAGTATCTGTTAACCTTTCTTAGTGTATCCTGGTTATCTTACTTAGTTACTTACTTATCGTTACTTGTAATCCATTACTCCCGAAGTCTTATCGTACAAGCAAACACTCTACTGTTGTCATTGGTTTGTCTCTAAGTTGTTCAGGCTTGGTGCTGCTGTCACTGGAAGAAGCATCACACTTAGAGTTGGTGCTGTAGGAATGTGTGGTTAAACTGCCTCTCCTCCCAGTGACAGCAGAACAATACACAGACCTGTTTGTAGAAAATCCTCTGCCACACCTGCAGTTAAGAAACAATTAAACCTGCCTCTGTGTCTGTGTTTGTATCTCGGGTTCAGGTCTGAAAAACAAACAAACATGTTATTGCCTGTGAGCGTGTGCGGGGCCTCGTCTGGCACTAGTGTTGCAGTGTTGTTTCTATTTACAGCAAACAGTCAAACCATAGTAAATGAATTGAGTACAAAACCTTAACACGCCTACTTCTCAAATGAGAGGATTTGCCGCTTGTAATGGAATATCTTTGGATTTTTGGCTGTTGTTTGGACATAACCACATTTTCATTTTATAATTTTTCCTATAGTTTGTAGTCTTGCATATCTTTGGACTGGACATAAGTCCAACCCAGGAACAAAAAAAAAGGCAAAGTGCTGTTTCCAACACAGTTTAAGTGAGCTGCAACAATTACTTATTGATAGTAACACAAATATGAACATTAAAAAGCACAACTTTTTATTTCTAAAGCCGCAAAGTGCTTTTTTAAAAACGTAATAAATATGTATTTCCTCTGATTTAAATCACATTAAAGTAAATATCTTTGGGTTTTGGACCGACAAATCAAGACATTTGAAGACCTTGGACTTCTAAAAACTGAGATGGACATTTATCTCAATTTTCCCACATTAATAGACCAAACAATTAATCAATAATAATAGAAAATAAGCCGCAGTTTATTTTTGCTAATTATTTTACTGTAAAGTTAAGAACCTCAAATCAGCCAGTCACTATAATACCATTATCAGCTTTTGCCATTCAATCCTGTATGCAACATATACTAAATCAAATAAAGGCCTAGTCTTATAAACTAAATTCTGAGACAGATTTCACATCTTGTACAGACTCTGAGTGGAGGATTACTGAAACATGCATGATGTCTCTACGCTCAGGTGAACTGGCCTGCAGCTTTTTCACTGTTATTGTGACACATATATCATATAACTGTGGCTCCAGTTTCAATACTGACACCTGACCTGTGTGACCTGAGACACATACAGTATGTGTGACCCCATTCCCACCTCATCTATAGTCATGAACACTGAAAACAGGAAAATCAAATTAATATTTTACCTTTGACATGCTTTTTATTAAATGCTTTTCAGCTTCAGCCTGTAGGGGTGAAACTATTTTCACTATTCATTACTCTTCTAGTCATCAAGACGCCACAATTTAACGTAATGCCCATCATATGTTTGAAAAGCTGAACTGATGCTTTACTGTTTTTCGTCAGATCAATTGTCTAAAACCAAAAAAGGTTAATTCAAAATCACTGGAAAAGCATCATCTTTTAACATGTGTGAAGAGGGCACCATCGCTGACAGGCAACCTCTTATCTGGAGTCTGGTCACGGAGGAAGCAGTTCCAGCCAAATTTCTCTTCCCCCGGCATCAACCAGCTCCTACTGTAGGATTCCAAGGTGCTCCTAAGACAGAGTGGAGATATAATCCCTCCACCTGGTCATGGGTCTACCCCTGGTTTCCTCCCGGCTAAATAACCCTCCTAGGGAGGCGGCCAGGTGGCATTACCCTACTGGCCCTAATCCTCTTCCATATAAACATTACCCAGTAGTTGTGTTTCCCAAAGATACTCCATACATCTCACAACATTAACCATATGACTTTGTGCGTATCGGTGTGTAATGAGCCTGATTGGCTTGGAAACGCAGATCGGAAGGTACAGCAGTACTCGTGGGTTGATGCTGTACCAATCAATAAATCCTTTGACAGCTTCAGTAATAAAAAAAACAACCTGAGAGGAAATGTTGAAATGTAGTAAAGAGCATACATTTTGAGATTTGGCATCCTTACTAGGTGCCCACACCACCTCAAATGTCTCCTTTCAAAATGGAGCAGCTGCTCTACTTCAACTCCCTCCAGGATGACTTAACTTCTCACCTAAGGGAGATGCCAGCCCTTTGGAGAAAACCCATTTTTCCTACTTGGATCCACAATCTCGGTCATGACCCGTCCTTTATGACCATAGGTGAGAGTTGGAACGAAGATGGACCGGTAGATGGAGAGATTCGTTTTTTGGTTAGTAACGTGTATAATATAAATACATAAAAGATTTGAAGCAGATAAGAAGATACAGTAGTAGTGCACCCGTAAGAGCAGTCTGGTTGAAATGTAGTAAAGAGCATAGTTTTGAGAGGAAGATGAGGGAGAGATGAAGACTGAGTGTGCAGCAGAAAGGAGATGACTGATCTGAGGGTTGAGATAAAGAGGATGAAGAGCAGCTTCTGAGTTGATGCGAGTGTTTTGAATGCAGCTAATGTCTTTTATTAGTGTTGCTGAAGCTGCTGGGCTTCATTAGGACTCACATTACCTTCATTACGTCCCAAAGCCCCCCTGCTCCCTTGGTGGCAGTCTCACTCGTTGCTAGCTAACATCTGCAGACTAATGTCCCCTCTAACGGCCATAACAACACATAATGTTATTACACCACCAAATAGCCTGCTTCCTTTATGGATTCTGTTTACTGCAGCACATCAGCCCTCTGCACAGAACACAGGGACAGTTTGGTTAACCCTGTCCTAAAATTAACATAGCCATTCAAAGTTTTCAGGGAAACATATTTTAATATTGGATTACAGTCACAGTTTTAAACACAATAACACAAGTTCACCCAAAATGAAAACAGAACTACTTAAGATGATAAGATTATTATTATTATTATTATTATTATTATTATTATTATTATTATTATTATTTGTATAGTTTATGTTATTGGAAGTTACATTTGAATTAAAATAAGTTAACAATGAGTTTTGGTTGTACACTGGGACACAGTGGTCTCTTGGAGGAAGACCGTGTTAGTTTAAAACATCTTTCCGCCCCAACCATTCCAATACGTTTAGTTTAATCCGGAGGTTATTCTTGAAAAGTGAAAAACAGGACCAAAACAATACCTCCAAATGTAAGTGATAATACCGTTTTGTTTTATGGGAGTGCAGTTTTATAGCTGTTTCGGTTTCCATTGTAAGGTTTATTGCCAGCTACACTAATAAGGTGTCCATATCACAAAGTCGGGAACACAACACATGGGGAACCTACTAGATTAACATTATTTATTGATGTTTGAAGATTACTACATTTTGGAAACAAGTAGATGCTTCCCCTTAAATGTTGTTTTGTTTCACTGTGTACACATAAGTAGCTGATACATTTTGATACATATATATATATTTAGATTTGTAAACTAAGGATTCAAAATAAACCATCATCATTTTTCACACACACATGAACATGTACAGAGCACACAGTGAAACTTGACCTCTGCATTCAACCAATCCTAGGAGCAGTGGGCAGCTTTGTACAGCGCTGTGGGGGGTCCTGTGCTGTGTTAACTGAGACCTCTCCAAGTACCAGTCCACACAGGTTTTTGGTCAGTTTGGGTACTTGAGCCAGTGACACTTTGGTTCCCAAGCCATGTCCCTACAGAGCTACTGCTGCCCCCCAAAAAAGTACAGATCTACCTAAGCAAACGGAGACAATGTAGACCATAACATTGTTCAACATTTGAGTTAAGCAATTCAGACAACACAAAACAAAAGAAAAAACATGATATAGAAATATAGGTTCACCATCAGCTCTCTAAACATTGGCACTCCTCCATTTAAAACCTGTATCAGTCAACCTCTATAGTTTGGTCTAAATAAAATTGGTTTTGTGCCTTGGTGCCAGCTCAGCATCATTTACTCCTTGGCTCTTTGTTTCACATAAAATAAAAACTGATTAAAGTGATATTTCTCTTTGGTGAAGCATAAAAAACAAAATGCTCTTCCATCAATATCTGTTCCTCACTGTGAATAAATTCACGCAGATATCTGTAATAGTAATTCCAACACACAGTTGTCTCTGAACCTCCATTAGCTGTTATGTTTTAAAGACATAACATTTTTAAGTATGACATACAGAGCCCCCGCAAAAAAATATAAATAAATTACAAAAGTATCACTGTCCCAAAACATAAGGACTTTACTGTTTGTAAAAGCCAGAGCTGAAAACGCTATACTTGTCCTGAGGATGGCGCTAGAGGTGAGGCAGATAGACCATTAAAAGTCATTGTGTTTTATCTGCTTGACTGAGCACTGTCACAGGCAGAGAACCTGCAGATAACATGGCAATAAAAATAATATATTTTAGTTGCTATAGTCATACATCTTTTCTGAAACATAGCAGAGCCTTTATTCCCTTATCAGAGTCTCAAATATGCTGCCACTCCCTCCTCCACCGTGTCTCTGATCCTCTCTGCTTATCCCTAACTCAAACACTTTCTCCTCTCACTCTGTGAAATACTTTGCACTCTGCTGCCTTGTGACGCCACTTCCAGCTTACTTAGTTTGAAATTCAAATCTGCGCAGAAACATCGAAGTATTTGGGTCACTAGATTAAGATCTGTTGAGTAAAAAGGCTCTGCTGATACCTTTTAGAAGTTTTAAACATCCTTTCAGCCTGAGACCACATTTTCGAAGAGCTTAGAATTATAAAGTCACATCTGTCTGGTTTACTTTTAAAAATTAAAACAGATTTTTATAGAATAATAAATAACCTTTTAGAAATAATGTAGAGAACATTTGGATGGTATTTTCAAAGCCACAACACTGCAGATTCTCCTCATCACTGTACCACTCTATGGTGTGAAGGGAAAGTTTCAGCAATGCCCTGTGGGGCCCTTTGGGGTTGAAAGATCACGTTGAAATGATGCTTTATCCTTCATAGAGGTTATTCAGTCTGATTTTAAAGTGGCATAGATAGCATATTTGCCTTAAGTAAATTGCACAATGAGATGGCTGTAGAGTACTAACCATCAGCGTTTCCTCTAAGCCTAGCTTTGACAATGCAAATCTGCTGGTCTACAGTACTTTTCATAACAAAGGTCCTAGTAATACAAACTGAATCTATTCCGAACAGTGATCCTTCAGCTAAGAGGAGTATTGTTAACTGTGGAACCTGAGGAGGCAACTTTGAGGTACAGATTGTTGCTAAATACAGTTTCCTTTTGTTTCTACTGTGAGGTTTTTTTTCTTTTTGCAATTGCAGATATGATAGCTCTTCGTTGTTGGTCAGGATTTCATTAGATACATTGTATATATGTAAAGAGATATCTACTTCATAATTAACTAGTTTTGGTGAATTTAGAAGAAATCTACAACAAGAAATACACACATTTAGTAAAATAAAGACCTTAATGTGTGTTTTAGTTGGTTTTTTTCTCACACTATTCTGAAAGAACATGACCTGTTAGGACAAACTCTTAAAATTGACCTGTGCAATTTTTTCCCTGTACTGTCTCTCTTTTTGTGATTATTTATCATGGCTAAAAGGACTGCTCCTGGAACACAATACTTTGTTTGTTTCCAGGAATAAAAAATGTTCTCCACTTCCTCTTGTGAAATGTAATGTGACGTAAGCGACAGACTAAGGCATGGTTGGTTTGAGGCTTTTCATTGTTGTTGTTTTTTTATATTGAATATCATTCAAAGGTATAATAAGTATTGTTTCCCTCTTTCCCCCTTTGGCTCTATGACTCCATTTTCTTTTTGTCAGTTATTTTAAGGGCGATTTATAAATGTACACACCCTCCACTTATTCTCACCGTCTTCTATTCCATATCCTCCTTTCCCCTCCGTCTTCTCTACGTAATTAGATAGTTGATATCATCAATACCCCCCAGTCCTTCCTCCTCTTTTCACTCTCTCTTTCTGTTTGTCTCTAGGGAGGACTGAAAGACTGTTTGTTCCCTGCCCGCCCCCTTTTGTCCAGATGAGACAATACATTGACTCTGGGAGGAGGAGGAGTAGAGGAGCAAAAATGCGAGAGGTTATGAAAATGTGTTAAATTCAAGTTATTTAAAAAAATAAAAAACTGAGAAGTAATAAAATAGAAACGGCAACAATGGCGATAATTCGTACATGATTATCCATCTGCTGCAAAAGGAAACATTTAAATTTCCCGATTGCATGAATAAAATGCAGCCTCCAAAGCATGTACACTTACTTTTTGCAAAAAAATAAATATTGGGATTTCTTTATCAGGTGTAACTAGAGGTGTGTGTGTGTGTGTGTGTGTGTGTGTGTGTGTGTGTGTGTGTGTGTGTGTGTGTGTGTGTGTGTGTGTGTGTGTGTGTGTGTGTGTGTGTGTGTGTGTGTGTGTGTGTGTGTGTGTGTGTGTGTGTGTGTGTGTGTGTGTGTGTGTGTGTGTGTGTGTGTGTGTGTGTGTGTGTGTGTGTGTGTGTGTGTGTGTGTGTGTGTGTGTGTGAGATCCGCTTCAGACTCAGGAGTAGGTTTGAATTTGTGTCCCATTTAAGGTAAATGTACTTTTAGCACAACTTCGAGGGCAATCCACAGTGTTGTTGTTGTTGTCAGATGCTTTCAATTGAGCATATTTTACACACACACTAAAAGATGCTCACTCTACTTTTAGTGTATCCTGTGAGCTTTAAAAGTGTAAAGTCCACATGCCCAGAGCAGAAGGAGGGTGAATATTAAACTTACATTCATCTATGTACACAAACACCGCTCAGTTAATGTTACTCTGTGACGGCTGGTTGTGTAAATTGCAACCTTATCTTTATCAATGTCATAAAGTGGTAATATGTCAATGTTTTTACTGCCTGTTGTCTTTCCCCCAGTCTCCTCACATATCAATCAATGCTGCTTTATTTTGCCACCAGTTTGACTTTGGTCTGTAGATTGTATTTGTTGTAAGTATAAAATACAGCTAATCTGAAGCAAGCAGTAGCTAACTAGCTTGGTTAGCAAGGTGAATTAATTATGTTTGTTAACATACACTAATTGGGATGCAAACATGTGGCTAGCAGAAACATGCTCAAAACAAAATTTACTAACCTGAAAAAATGAACAGAAAACCTCTTTGAGTGTCTTTTGGCACAACTACACAGAACAAAGTTGTTGGTAGAAAGTTTTCAAGAAGCTTTATCTGTAATTTTAGTCTAAATTGGACATTACTTCCAAAGTGAACATAATGCGGCATTGAAGAAGACTTGAAAGAAGCAATTGAGGACATGAACCATTAAAAAAAAAAAAAAATGAAATGTGATGTTTTCATAGACTTCTATGCAATCGTATTCTTATTCCATCCAGTGGGGTGGCCCCCTGCTGGCCATTTGAAAGAAACCCATGTTTCAGACCTGGAGGTGTCTTGTATAACTTGTCCTGAGTAATATGTGCCCTGTATTTCTATGTAGTGTAAGGTTTCCAACTGTCCACAGAGACACTTTTTCCGGCTGCAGTGCATCCCACCACTGTTCATCCCTGTGTGCAGTCTGTCCACAGTTGAGTTGTTGAGGGCCGAGATTAAAATGGGATTTCCAACATAAATGATTTTTAATGCGGTCAAACAGTTTGCGTGTGTTATTAGCTGAGCAGCAGAGTGGATGATTTACGCCGTCTCAGGAATCATTATTTGAATCATTCATGGTTTTAATAGTCTTAACTTCCTCTCACCTTCATCTTCTCCTCAACTGAATATCACTTTCCCTCCGAAACAGCAGCCATAATCTAATAGGAGCCATTCATCTCTTTTTTTACTCTCTGCTGAAACTTCAGGGAGTGATGCATTTCAGTGCTTCGTCCAGCCTTTTCCAAACTGAACTCTGTGACCTGCAGTGGGTTTCTCTGCACGCATAATATGTTCAATGTCAGTTCGATTTAACTTTTCTAAACGTTAAGGTCACAAACAAATTAAAGTGTGGCCTTGGTTGCCAGTTGTAATATGTACAGTTAAAAAAAAAATGGGGGAAAAGGAGTCTTTTATAATTTATGACACCATTTTCTGTAAAGGTGGTTTCACCCTGCATCATTAGGAGTTGTTTGGATGGAAAGCTACAGTATATGAAGGACTTTATTCATCACAGCTGGAAATGCCACTGTTACAGCAGATGTAAGTCAAATAAACAACAACACTTCTTACAAGAGTTTTTGTCTAAAAGTCAATTTAAGTTAAATATATTTGTATTGTATTTATGTTCAGTATTTTATATTTTCTCTATATAGTAGTTTTCAATGTATGTGGCCTTGTCCGCCATGCATTCAAATGGCCTTCACAAGAGGGATTGGCCTAAATCAGATTGTGCATGCATATGAAATGTTGGAGAAAGGCAGTAATTGGCTTCTTCATTTAAACACCCTGAGTTTATTTTGCTGCTTGGTCGTACATGGTATTTCTTATAAAGTACAAAAAAATACAACTGTAGTATTAATCTGGAACTTCTTTGACCAACCAAATTTCAATACAATCAACCTGGCTTAAGGACACAAAATATACAGCATTCATTTTAAATGTGCCTCCCGTGCTCCCCATTCCCTGAGAGAGTCTGAATTAACATTGTCACAGGACGCAGTCAGTGTAGGAATATCATCAGCTTTCACCTTCACAGCTGAATATTATCCAGTTTATGTTGGAGACCTCCAGCACAAATCCCCCTCGGACCATGCTAATAAAGACGCATATACTGTAAATTAAACCCCTGTTATGTAACTTGCTTTCTGTCTTAGTACACAGATCTTATTTAAATGAATATAAGTTAAGTCTTCAGAGTCTTTCCCTCTCACCTCAGCTCTATCTCCATATCACCATCCAGTCTAACAAAAGCCATTTTCATAATCTTAATACTTTGAACTCACTGCCTCCTTCTACATTGTACATCAGAGGAGACGATATCCTCATCATCTCAGCGGGGATGAGTCTTAATAGTGAAGATGAGCTGCTTCCTCTCATTCCCTCATGCTGGTCTGTCTGGCTGCCTTTGGTTTCCTGCAGGCAAAACAACATTCACTGTTCCCTTCTGCAGAGACATAAAATATTATGTCATCTAGACAATGCTTCTGCTATCAGACAGAAACATCTGCAAACAAGGGGAAAAAAATACTTCATAAGGTTTCCTGAACGTAGCATTAAAATTAGGTCACTGCCAATTTGTATATGGCCTTAAAAGTAGTAATGTAAGCATTGGAACTTAAGACATTCAAGATAAAGGCCCCTGAAAGAGATTGTCTTTTTAATTCATCCAATTAAAATGGGAGTACAGAGGAGGATCTGATAAGCACAGTACCAAATCCTGCATGCAGGGACCAGTTGGCAGCCTTGTTACCTAGAAAAAAGTTGAATAATCAAATGCAAATAAGGCTTGATGAGAATTTTTATCTTCGATTTGTGAAGCTACCTTTTTAAAGGGTGTAGCCCTCCAAAGATCCTGTTATTTTATCATATTTGCTTTCAGACAAAAGAAGAAAAGCAAATTAGAAAATCAAGCATAAGCAGGGTGGAGGGTTGCATTATGGCGGTGCCCATTGCATTATTAGCAGCTAACGCTAGCGGTCGCTAACTAGCTGGGTTAGCAAGGTGCATTCCTTATATACGTTAAGTATAATGGCTAGCAAGAACATGCTTACAGAAAATCAAGTATTGCTAACCAGATAAGATGAACCACAGAACAACGCTTTTTGTTGGAACTTTTCAAGATATCACATATTATACCCTGTTTTATTGTGTATTTCATTTTAAATAGGACTATAATTACAAAGTTAACATCATGCTGTATTGAAGGAGAATTGTAACTAGCAATTGAGTACATAAACTCATTAGGAAAATGCTTACTGAGTACAGGGAAAAGGTTGTTTTCTCACAGACTTTAATGCAGTCGTACTTCTTTTGCATCCAGTTAAGTTGCCCCCCACTGGCCAATCTTTTCTCTTTTTTTAAAGATTTAGATTTAAGGCACCTTTTGCATTGGCTTTGCTTTTCAGACCTGGAAGTTCCCCATTTCTGCCAGATTGTAACCCAAGTTCTGTTTAATGAAGTCATCCTTGTTCAGCTGACTAATGACCTTACATGTTAAATTATGTTCGGTTGGATATAAGTTTTAGTCTAAAAGTTTTTTTTGTGTCAGCCATTGGCTGTCACCTGAATGAGCAAATATTCAGCTCTTTTTTTCTCTAGAATTCAACATTGCATTGCCATAACGTATTTCTTCTCCAAATCCTGTTGTCTAGTCAGGTGTTTTGCTGTTAGAGAAACAAAATCAGAAGGGCGAGTAATATTTCACGCTTGAGACTCGGCCGGCTGTTTGTGGTGCCAGACAATTAGTTGGAGGCATCGGTCACAGAAGTCAATGACTCCTCCGGCGCACACACACAAACACACCCCAAACCACACACACACACACACACACACACACACACACACACACACACACACACACACACACACACACACACACACACACACACACACACTAACACACACACTAACACACACACACACACACACACACACACACACACACACACACACACACACACACACACACACACACAGAAAGCTGTCAGGATAATCATATTGGGTGATGAAGCATCTGTCATTAAGGCCGATCACACTTCACAGCCAGGTTTTTTTTTGTCTGTCTGGCTCAGCTGGTGCTGGTGTGGCTGTATCAACAGTATGTGATCAGTATTCAGAATGTGTGTTGTTGCTTTCCTGCAGTCTTTAACATTCTGTAAGAGACACAATTCTCTCTTATTTGAATGTATCAATGTTTGTTTTAGTTCAGGTAATGCAAATAAAGCTGTGTGTGTTTTATCCCAGTCACTGCCTCCTATTCAAATGTTCCAATGAATGGAAAACTTCCAGAC
Organism: Eleginops maclovinus; assembly: GCF_036324505.1. NCBI lineage: Eukaryota > Metazoa > Chordata > Actinopteri > Perciformes > Eleginopidae > Eleginops > Eleginops maclovinus. The sequence continues at coordinate 20,924,401 of NC_086366.1, read as the reverse complement.
ACAGGCCTGTTAGTGAGTGTAGTATTATTATATCTATACATTCAGACGTTAGCTTGATTACTCCTATCAATTTTGTTTTTCAGCAGGTAACGGTCACCTGATGTCAGGATGCCTGAATCCCCACCCCCTTCAGAATATCCTAGTGATGCCATCCTGACCTCTGCAGGAAGAGAGGTTGTGCCAGAAGAGGACGTGAAGGAGCTGATTCTGGACCTGGACGAGTCTCCTTTTCTTCCCAACTTGTGTCCATTGGAGTTGAACGGACAGGAAACACAGCTTGTGGACAGCAGCTGGAGCCACAATGGAGATATGCAGGGATTTGGACCGTGAGTTTCCTCTATGGATGTATTATGAGAACTTAATACTGGACTCAAAGGGTTTGATAAAGTCATTAACCAAACGGTAATAAAAGACCTTGATTGAAGCTAGATGTGTCCTTTCAAAAAAGGATTTACAGACATGTTATCAGGGAAACGTTTCTGGGGTGTAATGTGTATATATAATATGAAAAGCAAAGGCATAAAGAACTTGCATATTTATGATATCCACCAATGCTGTTTTTGCGCATCATGTCAGCTTTGTATCTTAAAAATCTCAGCACCTTCCAGATTCACTTTTCCTCCAGCGGAACAGCCTGAGAGCGCTACAGAAACTCAACTTTGATTTTTTTTTTTTACTTTTTTGACTTGATTAGCCTTTATTTGAGAGCTGAGAGGGGATGACACTCATACATTGTTCTAGGAAAGATTTGGACCTGGTATCTCCGTTCAGGAAATGAGCCCCAATGCCGCCAGCTCTGCCAGGTTAGCTAGAGGGCGGCTCGACTGTGATGTTTCACCAGCATAGCGTATGTGAAATAAACTGCAGAATGGAATGAGTCCCAAAACACAGAAATTGGTTAGAATATTACCACTAATGGTTCCCTAGTCTTAAAGTCAATAGATATTATTTGAGGGATATTTTTGATAGATGCCATTAAATCAATTTTTCTGAGACAATTTATTTTAAATTAGAAAAGAGGATACTTTGTCCATCCTCATGGAGCAATTGCGCGCATATGACAATAGTTTAGCCTTATCCATTTTCAGTTGCATTCAACATTCTAAAACGACTTGGGAGCAATTCAAACAATTCATACAAAAACATAATTCAAGTGGAAAGCAAGCTTACTTTCATATCTTAATAATTGCCCACAGCATACAGTGTGTGTGAGTGTGCTACTGTGATGTGTGCTGTTAATGTACAGCCCCGCAGTCTCAGTTTGTTATGGATACTTTTATGTATGCTGTGCATTATTATTCCCAATTATCCTTCCTGCATTTGGCAGTTTAAATTGTGTTTCTTGTAGCCATATTTGTGTTGTATTTACTTTACGTGAGCTTAGATTGCTCAGTGATTGTGCTTTTATACACATTGATTTGTTCTCTCAAACATAACCTGCTCTGATTTTGGTGTGCTTCATTTCCCACCATGGCAATAAACCCTGTTAAAAATTGAAACATTTGAAATGTGTTTGAAATAACCATGCCAAACCTAAAGTTACCCTCTAACCACAGATACTGCTTTGGTTTTTACTTTGGTTGCTTAAAGAGTCACCACCGCTGCCTGTTTACAATAAGAACATTTCTTCCCCCCCATTATAGTTTAACAGAAGTACACATTCAGGTAGATAAGTAAGTAGCAGCAGTATTTGTAAAATAAGAGTAGCATTATAGAATGAAGTGTGGTGTGTATATAACATTAGTACTATTATTATTTTTGCACATAGTTAGTTACGTTAAGATTCTTGTGACAGTTATGGATGGATTAACTAGGAGTAGCAGCCAGTGGTAATAAGGATATTAGCAGGAACACATTACACACAAGTGTTGTTTTGCAACCATGGAGTCATAGTCTTTGTTTGTTTTATTTTGTTTTTTTTACATTATTGCACATTGGTGTACTCTTTATACCTCCATTGTCTGACTCCAGATAACCCATCAAGCTGTTCCTCTGTTTGTCTTTCAGTGTTTCCAGACTCGAGAGGAGGTGGGTCCTTTGGCACGAGTTTATGAAGGAACACGACCAACTGGACAGCTGGCTGCGATTGGCTGAGCAGGCTGTCAGTTCCTCTTACCCTGACCATGTTACTTATGTCACTGCCAAGGAAAAACTGAGGAAAATCAAGGTGAGAAAAAATAAAAATCACCCTGCAGAAAAATGTATCTGTACTGTAAGTATTTTGATTGTTGACTGTGTTTGAGTCAGTTTGAAAAGAAAAAAAACACAAACATTTGATGATCATCTTTTCAAATTAGAATATTTGATGCATTTCTAATTTACTCAATTTCTACACTCAAGCATAACACTTGAAAAATTGATTTGCTTTTTATGTTTTCTTACACTATCTAGCATTAAAGGTCTACTGCTGCATTTCATCAATTAACCATCAATTAACATGGAACCCTAAACAGCTATGATAGTAAACTCAAGATGTTGAGATTTTAGACTGTAGGTTGAGTAATGTAAGTCATTTCGAGACATCTCCTTGAGGTTTGGGTAAAGTAGCATGCATTTAATCATGAAAATCTTATCAATCAGTAGATTCATTGGTAGTTAAAATAATGGGGAGTCACAGTCTAAAGTGGTAGAAATCGTTCGTCATCTGAGTTGCTAAATGTTAAATAACAAATATAACATTTAACAATACATTTAACATTTACCAGGTGTACATATTGAATGCAATCCCAACCTTGCTCCACAAATTGTGTTTTAATAATGCTTTTTTACACATATAAATAATAATGATATTTTTTTACAGCATCTCCAACATCAAGATATTTGTGGTTGGCAGATAATTTATTTGTGGTTGGCAGATAATTCACAAAATCAAAAAACCTCTATTTTTCCTGTAAGTTTGAATTTAGGTACAGAGGATTTTACACCATCCTAATAGTGCCTAAAGGTTGTTAAGTTTTACACATGGGGAAAAAATAGCAATGCATAAAAATAAATGAATGTTTTGTCTTCAAGTTGTGTTATGTAGCTGCAGGGGGAAAAGTACTTTATTGTGCTTTTGTGTCTTTGTTACCTCAATATGCTTTATGTTTGTCGGATCAGAGGCTGCGGCGCGAGGCTGGATCTCGGCTTGTTCAGCTGGACAGTCTGACCCGGAGGAATAGAACACTGACTGGGCTGTTTCAGGGTGCCATGCAGGCTCGGCTGCTGGCATCAGCGAGGAATTGCGGGCAACGATGGGACTGCGTGAACGCCAAACTGGAATGCATCACCACAAGACTGAAGGTCGGAGCCCGCCTATTAATAATACCAAAAATGTCACTCTTTAATTGTATCTTATATCATTATATAGATACTACATATAGATATTAACCAATACTTTGGTTGAATTTATTTGTTTCTTATTGTGATGATTTATATTTTGTAAACAAATACCCACTGCTAGATATCTTTTAAGTCCTTTGATCAATTATTAAAGCAATATTGGAAGATTGAATAATGGAGAGCTGTTTTATTTTTTCTGTCTCAGCTCTTTGTCTCCGAGTGGGAGGGATTTGAGGCAGAGAGGGAGGAGCTTGCTCTCTGGTTGGCTGACCTGGACGTCCGTCTGACTCACCTGTCAGGACACACCTGTGAAAAGCTGAGGAAACTGCGGGTGCGTGTTTGTTATATAAACAAATTCAGACTTCTCTTACTATCTCCTGTGTATTTGATATATTTTGTGTGTGTGAGTGTAGTCCTTCCAGCAGAGTGTGAGTGTGAACTCGGACCGTGTGAATGTCCTGCTGCAGCGCGGCGAGGCCTTGATACAGAGCAGCGACCCAACTGATGCTCAGCGCGTCGAGAGTGATCTGCTGAAGATGCTGCGGCGCTGCAGCCTCGTCTTCAACAACATCGCTCGGACACACAGCAGGCTACTTAGCATGAGACTGGTAAAACCACACACACACACACACACACACACACACACACACACACACACACACACACACACACACACACACACACACACACACACACACACACACACACACACACACACACACACACACAAATGAACAGCAGTGAATAAACACTCACTTGTATAAAATGTCTTGTTTTCTTTTCAGAATATATCTCTCATCACACATATTGCTGATAAATAATATCAGCTACTTCTTTAGAACACAAGGAGAGTGCTTGTCAGTGAATTTAAGATAATTTTAATCTGAACTAGTGTCGTGCAAAACTTAAGCATCATGTTTTCTTTACTCCTCTGCACAATATCTTCTACCCTACCTCCAGGTGTTTGAAGATGACTTGATTCTGTCTCAGGCTACAGACTCAGGATGTCCTTCAGAGACTCTTTTAGAGGAAGAGGGTGCACTGGATAAAGCCAACATGGACATCCCTGCCTTTCCGAACCATCCTAAAGGTACACCAATAAACATCTTATTACGGGCTATATTCAATCATAAATGGACTACATTTAGTAAAGATTTATACAACTGCTTTCAGCAAATAATCAACAAAGCTTCTCCATCTTCTGTCTAGATTTCAGCCAATCAGCTTACCCCACCAGAGCTTTCTCCCCTAATCAACTCCCACCTCCAACTTCCACTCCTTCTTCTCCTAACCATGATCACCTGGGGCTTGAGTGGGACCCCTCAGTTGATATTGGACGCTCTGTCTCCTGTGACAATGCAGACTCGTTGTATTTTAATGCCCGCACAGGTATTAACTCAGACACACATTAGAAATCCTTGGTATCTTTGTATTGGCCACAATAGAAAGCTTTTGATTATTTTTATTTTATTATCGTTTCGCTTGAAATAAGTTGTCTGAAGAATTTTGTAGAAGTATTTCTCTTTGCGTTCAACACAGCTGAATGTTTTAAAGAGGACGCCATGTTGAAGTTGACCTGTCAGCTCCGGACAGCGCAAAATGTGTATATGAAGCGCTGTGTCACGAACCAAGAAATCATACCCTCGTGGGGGCGTACTCATGTGATTGACTTAGAATGGAGGAGACATCTGATTGCCTATAGAAGGAAACAATTACAAGTATGAATCGGGTGAGCATCAGGGGAGTCTCAAACAATCCACACACGAATGCACAGCGATCCATGCACAGAGAGCAGTTTGTGTTTGCAGGTTCAGCGGTTTGACACGGAAAATAAATGTGTGGATCAAAAATACACATGTAAAACTTTTTACTGTAGTTGGATTTTATTTACATGTAGGCCTATGTGAAATGGAACACATTTGTGTGTGCATTGAAAATACAAGTGTGAATGCTTTTGTGTGCATTCGTGAATTATGAGACTGATCTGAACCCATACCAATTCCACGTTACCAATTCCACACCCAAATGGCAAGTTCCAACTCCAATTTCATAGCCCACATCCAGTTACAATTTCCAGGTTCCATGTCCATTTTATATCCTGCATGCAAAGTAACACTGGATCCAAACTTCTGTATTTGATGAAATAAGACGAAATAACTACTTAACTCTGGGCTTTAGATTTACATCATTCATCATTTTGTTTGTGCAGGTCTGCGTCATCACACAAACGGTGTGAAGAGGTGGAGCTACTTCAGCTCCCTCGGCTCTGAGTCTGATATCAGTAATGACATCACCAACCATGAAGCAGATTTGGTGAGTCACAGCAAATTCCTTGGTCTTTGCTAAACGATTAAAGAACTTAACCAACATGGGTCAAAAGTGACCCGAGTGAGGTTCAATTATAAATATCTTTGCGATGAATTACTTGTATAATTCAGAATTACAGGTATTCCTCAATTAACTTTTTTTGATCATCACAAAACCTTATTTCCATTTTTCCTTTCTTACTTTTTCAATAAAAATCACTTTTGTATCACTACCCCTCTAAGGGACAACATGGGTCAAAAATGACCCGTATTGACCTACAATGTTATTTCATGCATGGCTGAAGGTTTCTTTGCTGTATTTTTGCAAATCAATGTATTTAGTCATTTAATATTCCGATTCTTCATTAAATATCTTGTTTCTGATTAACATAAATCATTATTTTCATTGTCCCTTTCTTAATGTATGAACTAAAACATTTTGTGTATCACTACATCAGGTTTACAAGTGCGATTAAAAAATGAAGAAAAATACATACTATAATAATAATTGTGTTAAAAATAATTCATTGAGCAGTGATTTTGACAAAGTACCTTTGATTTGTAAATGTTTGCTGTTAAGAACATGTGGACTATTTTTCACATGCCACACTTCATGCCATGTCACAACTCAACAGGCTGCTTTTGCACATCTGATTCATATAAGTCTTATGTTATGCTTCTTTTACCTAAGAAAGTATTTCACATCTTGTGAAAGATAACCGTACATAATCTTTGAAGATTACTTGATCCTTCTTGACCCTCCAAATTGAGGGAGAAGTATAGCTCAGAATGTGGATTCAGTGGCAACATGATCATGGTGAGCTATGTGCCGAAGAAAGGGAGGCTGCTGTCCTCCTGAGCACCATTCATGATGACAGAGCGGTGGATGACAACAGTGTGAGGAAGAAACCAGAAGTGATCTAGTACTTAAACAATTCATCGATGAACAAAATCAGGTGGGGACACAATGGATCAGATGGTTCGCACTTACACATGTAAACGGAGAGCACAGAGGTGGCTCTAAGTGCTGGATGTTACTACACTCAATGCTTCATGGGTGCAATGCATGGCGGCTAGTCATCAATGAGCTGGGCAAAGAGCTTGTCATGCCACATATGAAGAGGCACATGGAGGGCACGCCCCACCTCTAAAAGCACATAACAAGGGCAATGGAAAGATGTGGGCAAAAAAACAAATGCAGCCACCACCCAGCTGCAGGAGGAGAACAGACAGGAGGGCCAAGTGAATATGAAGAGATGCAATACTTGCCCAGCTAGGGTTCCAAGTGCATCAGCCCTGTGTGCAAGGATCACAAACAACTGATTGTCATTCCTGAGGAATGTGTGCACTGAGATGGCAATTTTGTGATAGTACTGGATCACTTCTGGTTTCTTCTTCACATGTTGTCATCCACTGCTCTGTCATCATGCATGGTGCTCAGGAGGACAACAGCCTTCCCCTTCCCACATACTGTAGCTCACCATGGTCATGTTGAATCCCCATTCTGAGCTATACTTGTGAAAAGCAGTCAACAGTAAACATTTACAAATCAAAGGTTCTTGGTCCAAATCACTGCTCAATCAATTATTTTTATCGAAATGATTATTATAGTATGTCTTTTTTTCATTTTTATGCACTTGGCACACATGGGTCATTTTTGACATAATTTCATTAGCGCCCGCGGTCAACTCCAGCACTGCGAGCCGTGATGGTGTTAGTACCCTTTATTAGGCAGAAATCCTGTTTTAGTTCACTTCTTTATCAATGAATACCATTTACATGCCACTGTAGCAGATAATTACAACCATTATCACATCCTTGCCACAGGTCCGCCACAAATAACAGCAAGGTAAACTACACAAACTTTATTTTTAGTATAACTCCATTTTACAGTTAACATTAACAAGCTCAACAGGAAAAGAATGTGAATGGCTCCATTTCAATCATTTCAGCTGTCTTATACGATGAGTAGGCTTTCAGTTATTTGCTGCTTAACAATTATTTACCTACTTTTGTAGTTTATTTAAAAAAATTATTAAAGTTGTATTGTTTATCTTGGTGAAGGTTGTTTGGCTTAATTTATTAAATGACATTGTAATTGATTTATTAACTTGTAATATATATGCTGCATTTTCACATCAGAGCTGAATCTAAGCAGAACCTTGTTGTGTTTCTCTTCAGATTTTAGTGTAGAGTCTCTCATTTCTGATGTTCTGCTCTGACTCAGATGCTACATGGCCCAGAGGCTTTGTCTGTCTTTCTCTATCACACACACACACACACACACACACACACACACACACACACACACACACACACACACACACACACACACACACACACACACACACACACACACACACACACACACACACACACACACACACACACACACACACACACACACACAGAGAGAGAGACAGACACTCATTGATGTTTCGATACACAAGCTATCTAAAAACATCCTCCATCACCATGTGTTGGCTTTATGAGCTGGCTAGAACAGATAGCCTCCTCCTCTTCTGCGGATTTATTAATGACACCTCCAGGATGCAGCTGTGGATTTTCCTTTTTTGGATTTTTATGGACGAGACAGAGGAGTAGAGAAACAGGACTGTATCTGCAGCTGTACTAAGTAGAGGCATAGGAAAACTGAAGAACAGAAGTAAAGAAGAAAAATAGGACAGGCGTCCATTATTTGTGGGGAGAGGGAGATGATAAAGGACATTATGGAATTATTTGAGTATCCTCCTCTGCTACAGTAGCTTGCAGTCTCCCCCGCTCTCTCTGTGTCACCACCACACACTGTTGCACTGCCGATGAACCCTAAAGCCCGTCAGGAAAAGAGCTCAGCTAAAGGCTGAATTAGAATCAGATTACAGCTGCATCATCTCGAAAACAACATCAAGGTGTTTGTTCACTTGTCACCCTACTGTATTTCCTTTCTTATTTCAATCTTATTTTAGCCTTGTATACATGGAGGCATTATGTCTCCCCTCAGACTCCGCCAAGGGCGAAACCATGTAGGTGATATTGGGGGGGTCCAAATGAGCATTGGGAAAAGCCTTCCTGCGGGGGGTCTGTGGGTCCTCCCCCAGAAGATTTTTGATTTCTTAGATGCCATTTCCTGCATTATAGTGCATTTTAGGGTGACCTGTAAGACAAATCCTAACCCCATGAAATAGATATAGAACAGTAGATTTCAGCCCTTGGTCCAAATGTGAGCCCTTCCCAAAATATTTAAAGTGAATTTTGTACAATTTTCATATAGGTCTATTGATAAAGATGTGCTTGTATAGAACATAGTTTTAAGAAATGCAGTATAATGACCAATTAACAAGTTACAATTCAAAGCTTGTTTTTTATTGTAGGCTGTCAAGTAGCAAAACACAAATACAAAATGTGCAATTGTTAACTTATTGGCTTCTTAAACAAAGATAAGTGATATTCTGATAATTAGGTCAAAAAGAGCATAGAAATATATCTAAATAAGACTTAAATAAATGCCCCAAAAGTACGGAGGCGTTCCCCATTCATTTCCACAAATCTTTGACAGATCTGTCTCCTGTCCAATGCATCCAATTTGTCTTGATGGACATGGCAAACGGCAAGATTGTTTAGCCGGGTTTGCGTCATTGATGTTCTCAGCCATGTCTTCAGGCGTCTAAGGGCACTAAAACTTCGCTCAGCCTCTGCTGAGGAGGCAGGAACAACCATGACAAGTCGCAAGAGGGCCTCCACTACCTCTGAGAGACTTGTACTGGGGTAGTTGGCCTTGAACATTTTCAACTGTATGTCCAAAGACATGGCATCCAACTCTGGGTATTCATTGATGAGTGTATCCATCTTCCCAGTTATGACAATGTTTTCTAACTTCTGTAGCCTCTGAAGCCCCTCTTGGCTAAAACGCTCTGAGCACTGTGTAACGACAGTGTCTAAAGTGCCAAAGTACTGCACTCTGTAGTAGTCTTGAGCCATATTTGCACCATGTATGTGGAGTTGTTGGAGGAGCATGGGACATAAGATTTTCATTGCCAACATATACGCTGTATCTGCTGTGCATATGACAAATAAAACCTTGAAACCTTGAAACCTATGATGCTGATGCTGCATGGCTGGACCAGTGAAGCGTTTTGGGGGCATTCTCACGTGAGGCATTTTGATGGGCTGCAGGCTTACAGATGTTACAACCTGAGATGCTCTCATGTACAGCTGGCCAAAATGCCCTTCTGATCTTTTCTCCTGGATCCCTCTCTTCACATGCTCCACGGTAGCCAGCATCCCTGATGTCGTCTGTCTTCTCTGCTGCAGAGAAATGTTCAGCTCCTCCAACATCGACATCACATCTTCTGCAAGAAGAAGGCCAAGAAGTGTATTGCCCCTCAAAAACTTCTCATGAAGGCCACTTGCTTTTGCAGCCACATCCATCATGGAAGACTGAGCCATTTCCTCTGTTGCAGCAAGCACGGAGTGGTACTGATTGAGAACAGAGCGAATGGCTGGCGTTCGCACCGTCCACCTGGTGGGGCAAAGAGGCTTCAGCGATGTGTAAGGAGCTGTATGATCCGACTTCGCTATAGTTGCAAAGATGGCCCTGAACTTCATAGACTGGTGGAACAACACGCCCAATTCATGCACCAAATGAATAGCATCTCTTATGATAGTGGAGGATGCACAGGCAGCTTGGGTAATAACATTGATACAATGTGGCCCACAGTGAACATAAACAGCCAGAGGTTGCTCCTTCTTCAGATGTGCTTGCACACCCTGCATTCGTCCCGACATATTGGCCGACCCATCGTATGCTTGACCTCGTAGCTGGGAAAGAGGTAGATTCAGGCGAAGCAGGACATCTTTGGCTGCACTTGCGATGTTCTCTCCAGTAGTGGATGTAACCTGGTAGAGACCGATAAATTCCTCTCTGGGTTGCAAGTTTTTGTCAATGAAGCGCAGACAGAACGACTCTTGCTCGACTCCAGCTGCATCCTGTGTCCCATCAATGATGAGAGAGTACTGGATTAGGGGCAATGACAGGATCTCCTTAACGATGTCATATACTATTTTGTTGCCGATTATTTTTATGATTTCATTTAGAATTTTTGGGCTGGTGAAGTTATCCTGGAAGGTAGGCTAATCAACCAGTGTTTTCTTATAAGTTCTCTGCAACTGTGCAGTAGCCTAGCTCTAACGATGCGCCCTGCCACATTGCTAAAACCTGTCTAGTGCCTAAAGAGCAGAATAAGCCTTAATGCTTTTATGAAGGGTTTCCATTCATTCATCCATTTTGCTTAGTTTTTAAAGAGGGACCCTGCACTTACATTCCTGACTGTAAAGAATGAACGAATGTCTCGTTTCTTGGGAGGGGGGGCCGTCATCCATTATGTCACCGAAGTCTAGCTCTCCGAAGCTAAGAATCCGCGACCGCAACTTGACATTCTGGGCTAAGCCAAGTTCACAACGGGGCAAGGGGGGTAGCAATGTTTTTTTTTTCCTTGATTGTTTGGTTGATTCGTTCTCTTGTGTTTCCCTCATTGAAACTGATCTAGGAAAAAAGGAGGACTTTTATGTCACATACTAGACAAAATATTGGAGGGGACAGATTGGTACTTTCCCAACATTGGGGGGGACGTGTCCCCCTCAATGTCTATGGTGGTTACGCCCCTGGACTCCGCTCTGTCTGTCCAGCGAATTTCACGTGTTTGTCCTTCATCATCTGCAGCCATGTGACCTTTTCTGTTAGTACTCTGCAGAAAAAATATAAAGGCAACCCAAAGACATGCCTGCAGGCTATAACACCACCACCAGGCAATGTAAGATATCAGCTCTGTTGATATCAGATCACCAGTTAGAATTGTGTTTGTCCTTGGGCGAATCGCCACATGCTGCTTTCCTACTATGATTTGTTTGCTTGTTGTTTGTTTATTTCTTATGTGCACAAAATCACTCCAAGTGGCGCATCCACCACTGTTTGCCAGAGTTAACTTGAGAGTAGTGGTCATGCTCGAAACGTGGGACTTCAATCAGATTCAATTTTCTCTTTCTCTCCTAGTATTGTTTCTATGGTTACCTCCCCTTCTAGCTTGCGCCACTACATACAGCTGTTTACTGATTATTTGAACGTCAAAAATTGAGCCGTAACTACGACAAAGTTTTAAAAAATTGAAAAAGGGAACCATTCGATGCAGCCTGTTTTTGTGAGGACGGATAAAAAAGAAAACAAAATGAATTGTGTGGTTTACTTTTTTAGCGTACTAAAATTAAGCAAATCCATGGAAAATAAGAAAGCTTTTAAAAAGTTGATACTTTATTTTTTAATGATAAGCATAAAAAAATACACTGCCCAATATAATGCAGTGGCATGTAAACGTTGGAGGTGATCAAGAGCTGAACAGGGCAAAATGATTATTGTGTATTGTGTGTGTTTTGTGCAGAGAATGGAGGGATGGCTTCAACACGACCGCACAAGTGTCTTCTCACCAATAGTAAAGCAAGGGGGTGGGACTCGGCTGAATGGAGACCAGTGGACGACCTCGACTCCTGACGGAGAGGACGTTGGACCAATTAGCTTTGACCATGGACGCGTGAGAGCGTGGCTGGGAGGACATAGCCCCGCCCCCTCGGATAGGAGCACTCCCTGCTCAAAAGCAGTACCGACTGATGTGGAGGTAGGTGAAGTTTATTTCAGTCAAATAGATACAACTTATTGTCAATTATCAATCTTAAAAAGTACCTATAGTGCTTTTTGGGGTTTTACCTTTCCTATTGTGTATTCTATAGGTTTGTTGTGCATGTAAGTGTTCAGCAAAGGCTAAAATCCCAATGTTCCCTCCAAAGACAGTTTCTCTTCCACACACTCCACCCCTGCCTGAAACGCCCCCATTGGACTCCTTATTTTACTCCCCTGACATAGTGACATCACTTTGTAACACTTGGGCTTCGAGTGGTTAGCACTCCAACACATTCTACGTGATAGGCCAAGGGGCCGGACAGCTCTAAGCGATTGACCAATCGCAACAGAACCAGCCAGCTAACCAATCAGAGCAGACTGGGCTCTGGTTTCAGACGAAGGGGGAAAGGAGGTGTTGTAGCACAGGCAGTATGAGAAAAATAAAGAGCTTTTTGAATATTAAAGCATGTAAACATGTCACAGTAGAGACACAAAATACTGTACAATTCTGGGCTTTGTTTTTTGGGGATAAATTAATAATAATTATTAATATTAAGAAAGATTTGAGTGTGACCATCATCTTACACCTTTTATGTTCTGCAACATAATAATAATGAATCTATTATAACTGAATAACAGGTAATTTGTCTGCAGTAAGTTGATATTTGAATGTGTTTCTAAGGGAATCTTGTTTTTTTTTGTTGACAGATGCTAGAAAAAGACTAAACCAACAATGATTGCATCTTAATAACAAGTATTTAGTGGTAGGAAGAATGTAGTCTTTCTGCCATAGAGTTTTAAATATGAGTAAATACACATTGGTAAGCCTGTATTCATCAGTATTGGCTGACATGTTCTTTCATCACCATGCACACACTGCAGTTTATTTTTACTCCCACATACACTGTCATGATGAACCAAATACTCACTAGAGCGCCAAATGTGGATTAACCCGCCGCTGAATTTTTTTTTGCTGAACTTTTTTCCCCGTGTAGTCCAGAATAAATATTCCACACATGGCATCACATGCACATCATCTGTGTGTTCAAAAACTCCTGACCTGACTCTTGAGACATCCTCACACTGCACAGTTCATGGTTTTATCAGCGGCTGTTAACCAGTCTTTGTGAATCTGTCCATCAGTTTGTCAAAAAGGAGAGAAGGGAATAATCATGAGCAGAAAAAACTGTTATTCTATTTGTACACACACACACACACACACACACACACACACACACACACACACACACACACACACACACACACACACAGATTGCATGTAACCACATTACGTAATCGGAATACCAGAAAAATTAGCTGTATTCCCTTACTGTGACATTTCTAAAAATGGAAGATGACTAGCAGGATTTCTTTTTTGTAAACTGTACTGTTCTACAGGCTAATACATTAAGTGTGACCCTATACGCAGACTGCCTGAATCTGCTTCATGGTTTTAACTTTCTCTGGTTCATTTGTTGTTTTTTTAACTCAGTAAGTAAACCTATATGTTCATAAAACAGTGTGTGTTAGCTGTATGTATGTATTATAATAAAATGGTGTACGTGTTCAGGTTTTTTTCTTACTATTAGTACAGTCAATATTAATCTGACAAACAAACATCATTGTTGGTGTTTAGTTTACTGCCTGAATATGCTTAATGAAAGGCAGGTTTTCCACATTTTTGACTCTTAATATCTTGGTTTCTTCTTTCTAAGGTAACATTGTTCTGTTGCCTTACAGAAGAAACAAAAAACACATGTTATTGATATTTCTTTTCTGTTGTTTTTATTTGCATTGCATTCGATATTAATAATAATAATAATAATATATTGTATTTGTATAGCACACATTAAAAACAACGTTTTCTCAAGATGCTTCTCAATGCTATGGGGAGAAAGAAAGAAACTAAAATGAAATAAAAGCTACCTAAGTATCATATTTAATCAAATACTTTTTTTTTTTAAGTGTCAAAAAGATAAAAGAAAAAGGTTAAGAACGTAAAAGGTTAAATATAAAATGAAGCACAGTCAGGGAAATGCGGTGAGGAACAGGTGGGTCTTCAGGCTTTTCTTGAAGATTGAGAGGGATGCAGAGGTCCTTAAATCTTCTGGTAGCTGATTCCACAGACGAGGGCCGAGGGAGGAGAAAGCACGGTCTCCCATGCTGGCCAGTTTTGTCTGGGGAACAGCTAGGAGATTGGTGCTGGATGACCTGATGGTGCATGATATTGACTTTATCCAAAAATAACAGAAAGTAATCTGATTACATTACTTGTATAATGTGATTCTCAGATGAGGTGACAGATAACATATATATTTACAGGTAACTAATTATTGTAACGTCATACATTTTTAAAGTAACCTCTCTACCCACCCTCAATGCTCCATCAACGTTCATATTAATCACGATTATATTCTCTCTGGCTTCAACTTGCTCTCCCATTCAGACTTCTTTTCTCTCCCTCTTTCATCACCAGTGAAATTGTCTTTTAATATTCTTCTTCCTGTGATTCATTCACTGCTCCTAGGGCCGTGAATGAATCCATAAAGTCTTGATTCATTCATTGAGTCTGGCTGCACTTTAACTGTTGATATAAAAACTGTTGAGAACCATGCAGACCTCATCATTTAACCTCCTTTTCTCTCTGCTTCCTCCTTCTGTTATCGCTGACTCACACGAGGGGGAGATAAACAGTCATTGAAGAGGGGGAAAAAAATGTTTTAGATTAGTTTTTCAGGGTCAAGTATGTTTGTGTGTCCGTGTTGCGAGTAATGAGAGCAATTTTGTGAACAACAATTTGCAATACGCGATGTATGGTGAATGTCTGTTTGAGCATAATAGCATTGACACTTTCTGATGGAAGTTCATTACTGACAAAACTATCGAGCTAGCACAAAACCAATTGGAGCGGAAATTAACCTGCAATTTCAGAGGGGTTCCAGCTTGTGTACAAACTCAGCGTGAGCAGAAGAAGTTCGGATAAATCTCTTTTTAAAGTATCATTCTGACTCTGCCTCTTCTTCATGGTCATGAGTTCAGATTTGTTGAAGTAAAGTTTGAAACAATTCACTTTTGTCTGATACTGCAAGTTGCAGACCAAACAGCAAACAACATAGATATACAGCGGGGAGAACAAATATTTGATACACTGCCGATCTTGCAGGTTTTCCCACTTACAAAGCATGTAGAAGTCTGTCATTTTTATCATACATACTCTTCAACTGTGAGAGACGGAATCTAAAACAAAAATCCAGAAAATCACATTGTATGATTTTTAAAAAATTAATTAGCATTTTTGTGCATGACATAAGTATTTGATCACCTACCAACCACTAAGAATTCTGGCTCTCACAGACCTGTTAGTGTTTTCTTTAAGAAGCCCTCCTGTTCTCCACTCATTACCTGTATTAACTGCACCTGTTTGAACTCGTTACCTGTATAAAAGAGACCTGTCCACACACTCAATCAAACAGACTCCAACCTCTCCACAATGGCCAAGACCAGATAGCTGTGTAAGGACATCAGGGATAAAATTGTAGACCTGCACAAGGCTGTGATGGGCTACAGGACAATAGGCAAGCAGCTCGGTGAGAAGGCAACAACTGTTGGCGCAATAATTAGAAAATGGAAGAAGTTCAAGATGACGGTCAATCTCCCTCGGTCTGGGGCTCCATGCAAGATCTCACCTCGTGGGGCATCAATGATCATGAGGAAGGTGAGGGATCAGCCCAGAACTACACAGCAGGACCTGGTCAATGACCTGAAGAGAGCTGGGACCACAGTCTGAAAGAAAACCATTAGCAACACACTACGCCGTCATGGATTAAAATCCTGCAGCGCACGCAAGGTCCCCTGCTCAAGCCAGCGCATGTCCTGGCCCATCTGTAGTTTGCCAATGACCATTTGGATGACCCAGAGGAGGATTGGGAAGGGTCATGTGGTCTGATGAGACAAAATAGAGCTTTTTGGTCTAAACTCCACTCGCCGTGTTTGGAGGAAGAAGAAGGATGAGTACAACCCCAAGAACACCATCCCAACGGTGAAGCATGGAGGTGGAAACATCATTCTTTGGGGATGCTTTTCTGCAAAGGGGACAGGACGACTGCAGCGTATTGAGGGGAGGATGGATGGGGCCATGTATCGCGAGATCTTGGCCAACAACCTCCTTCCCTCAGTAAGAGCATTGAAGATGGCTCGTGGCTGGGTCTTCCAGCATGACAATGACCCGAAACACACAGCCAGGGCAACTAAGGAGTGGTTCCGTAAGAAGCATCTCATGGTCCTGGAGTGGCCTAGCCAGTCTCCAGACCTGAACACAATAGAAAATCTTTGGAGGGAGTTGAAAGTCCGTATTGACCAGCGACAGCCCCGAAACCTGAAGGATCTGGAGAAGATCTGTATGGAGGAGTGGGCCAAAATCCCTGCTGCAGTGTGTGCAAACCTGGTCAAGAACTACAGAAAATGTCTGCTCTCTGTAATGGCAAACAAAGGTTTCTGTACCAAATATGAAGTTCTGTTTTTCTGATGTATCAAATACTTATGTCATGCACTAAAATGCAAACTAATTACTTAAAAATCGTACAATGTGATTTTCTGGATTTTTGTTTTAGATTCCGTCTCTCACAGTTGAAGAGTACCTATGATAAAAATGACAGACCTCTACATGCTTTGTAAGTGGGAAAACCTGCAAAATCGGCAGTGTATCAAATACTTGTTCTCCCCACTGATGTGCTTCTGGTAAACCCTCCAGGATTTAGAGACCATTTAAAGTTGAAATTTGAGTTTTTGATCTTCATATATTAACAAACCCTATCTAACTATGTAACTGGTCTGTGTTTCAGTGTAACATGGATGGGAGACACATCAATGCACCCAACCAGCTGCGTCCTCCTCTCAACACACAACATCCATCTCCTGACCCCTCCCTTTCCCCAACACATGACCTAAAGGCCTCGCCTGATTGGATGAAGCACCAATATCTCACTGATCTTCAGGTGAGTTCATGAAGTCAGTCAATAATTGTAACACATTATAAAACATTGTTCATTGTTTAATAAAGTCAAGTATCATAATATGTTATACTTGTTACCTAATCGTTTTTAGCAAGGACCGATGTTTTCTTAAATCCCATAGTTGTAATACAATAGTAATGTAAAAGCATGATCTCGAAATCAATCCAAGTGATCATTAGGTGCTTTAATTAAAAAATAAAAAATTCAGGAACCAAAGCTGAAAATAAAAACAAGTGGGTGATGTGTGACTGTTGTCGTTGTTCAGGTTCAGGTTATTTATTTGTACCTGCAGTTAAAAGACCAAGAGATCAATTTTGGAATCTGTAAAGAGTGCCCTCTGCTCCAACACATTTGAAAACCACTTGGACAAACATGTAAACAATAGTTAAACAGAAATTCAGTACGCAAACTAACCAAGTTCCCGTGACGTTTATTTTTCACTATTATCATTTTAAAAAAACGTAAATAATTGTACAGTGCTATGTGCCAATTATAATGCATTATCAGTAGAGTATGTTTATGATGAATTTTAGATCAAAGCATCTTAGAAAGTAACCACATGTTTTTGGTTGCAGCTTTGTTAGAGACCTCTTGTCCTGACCTACATTATATTGAGTGTTGAAACTGCCAAAGGATTTCATCAGTTCACATTAATTAAAGTGTCAAAAATGAATGTGGTATTGATTCATTGAAGGAAAATAATACAAACATCACCTAAAACTCTGAGCTGATGTATTCTTCAAAAGTTTTCACGTGAAAGTAAGAATTGTTGCCTGAAAGCGCAGTGCACTAACAGAGGCTCACTGTTCTTCAGGCTGGAGAAGAGCAGCCCTGTTGTGAAGGAGTGGAGCGTCTTCACTCTGAACAAAGGTGAGAGAAGAGTTATAAGCAGATGGAGCGATAAAGGCAGTAAGCATGAATATTTGTGAAACCACAGAATCCAGCAAACAGTGTGATTTATGTTCATGAAGAGAACACTTTTAGAGAAATGCACTTGAGGTCAGAACAGGCAATTATCATGAATAATGTACAATTAGTGGACTTCTGTACCCTGTTGCATGCCCCTATTGAATCCAAATGAGTGTATTTATAAAAATAATATTTAGAATATTTGTATTAAAATTAGGAGTTTGTTGTTGTTGACCTTCATCAACATACTCTGGAACCCATTTATTATCACTACTATAAATAGAATTAAAAATCTTTATTTTGCAAGGAATTTGCTCAAAATTGCAGTCTCTCAAAACAACGTTAATTATGTAAAATACTAATAAATGTGTTTAGCCTCCTTTCAACATTCATCCCGCCAACATTTTTAAAACTACAAAACTATATTATAAAATCAACGGTATTCTGAATATTTGTATTAAAATGTAGTTGTTTTTCTTTGACCAGCAAAAAGTATTCTGCAACCCACTGTTTTAGAATGAATATAAATGAATTCAAAGTATTTTATTAACTGTTTTTTTTTTTAATTGAGGTCACACAAATAAACATAAAATAAATCAATAATAAATGTGTACAGCGACCCTTCAAAATCCATCCCCCTAAAGCCAAGATGCGAAGGATAAGTTCCCAAAATATCTTTAATTATTCATGTTTTCCATATTTAATTAATTGAGTCAGCTCTTTAATTATCTCTTCTGCAAGTCTTGTTTGAATGGTGGAGTCCTTTTCAAGGAAATTCCCCCTAACAGCGCATATAAACTCAAACTGTCTCAGATCTTAGTCCTAAATTTATCCTGTAACCAGTTTACATTATTCTTTTCAGCAAACTAGGAATTATCATAAATGCAGACCCATAAAATATTGCATTACAATTTATTTTCCATTATGAAAGACCTTAAAGCTTTCTCTATGCTGCTAGGAAGGCGTTTGTGGCAAAAATAGTCACTGAACAGAAAATATAGGAAGGATGCTAGCTCCTAGAACACTTATCATACCCTACATTTTTGGGGATTAGTGCTTCAAGTGCTAATTTTACTGTATACTGTATATTTGTCAATGCCAACTCGAGGGATCATTGTTTCCATAACAAAAAATAACTGACAAGGTTATAGTGTTGCTCCTTTATCTTCAGATCCAACTGAACATAAATGGTATAGATCCAGTATTGGACAGAAGTAAGGCCTTTGACTCAACAAGTCATCACTTTTTGTCCGAAATTGTTGCACGTATAGAAATAAATACGACATCATGTTGTGTGTTAATGTCAAGTTTTCACACATTGACTCCAAAACTGTTGTCCGTAATTAAAGTTTTCGGAGCAGGTGCTTACATTTTATGAATTTCAATGCATCCATCTATGCCTTTAATCACTCAGAGCCCCAAAAAAGGCAGACGTTCACATCCGAAATGGCATCTGATAAACTGATTCCCTTTTAACCTCCTTGCACAAACAAAGTAAATAATATAGGATTAAAAGATTGTGGCAGGTGATTTCAGAACAGGTTGGAATCAGGGCTGCTAGTTTGTGACTGTAAAGCAAATAGTACAAAAGATTTGACAGAATTGAATCCAGGCAGCAAGTAGGTTTACTCAAGAAATGTATTGAAGTACAATTATAAGGGACTTAACTTAAGTATTTTAATTTGGTGTGTCTTTGTACTTTTACCCTACAGTTCAGAGGTAGAAAAGTGTACTTTTACTCCAAAATGTACACTTTTTGGAGTAAAAAAAGAGTACATTTATTCAATATGTATTCAATATCTTTAATTACATTTGGATTAATGATATGAAAAATAAACAACACTTAAATAACACTTTAGTTCACCTGGAGTAAATTCACAAGCTACCCTGCAGTATACAAAGTCATTAAAACTAGCTCCACCTTTACCAGCTTTGGTAACACTGTAATGAATCAATAATTATAATCAAAACATATAATATATTATTCTGAAATGGGCCAATTTGCACAATGATAAGTTTTACTTTTGGTTCTTTAAGTATATTTTGATACTAATACTTTTGTACTTTTGCTTGAGTAACATTTTGAATGCAGGACTTTTACTGTAACAGAGTATTCCTACACTCTGGTAGTTCTACTTTCACTCGAGTACAACATCTGAGTAATTCTTCCACCTCTTTTTGCCCATTAGCCCCAATTGTGACTGTAATGAATTCAGTTTTGTTTAATAAAGGGAAATATTTGTAAATCCATCTAATTAAGACAGATTAAGAAAGGCATATGAAAAGAACAAACTGTGCGAAAGTCTTAATAGGGTAACTTCCCAACAATAACCACCTCTTCCTCCTCCACAGCATGATCACCAGCAGCAGGACTCCCTCCTCCCGGCTCTACCCAGCCATCCTCTGCCTCCTTCTGGCTACAGCTCTGGCTCTCCTGGCCTGTCTAATCTGGTTCTTCCTGGAGCCGCCTAGTAGCTTCCACTTGGCCCTCAGGTACGTCAATGGGCCCCCACCTACCTGAAGACCACCCAGAGCGTCTGATGGTCAGAGTTTGGACTTTCCTCAGGCTAGACGGAATGAAGGATTGCAACTAAAGCTCGTTTCAATTAACCCACCACATGACTCAAACATCAAAGATCTGACAGGAATCTGCAGGGAATGAGAAATCAGGATAATAACATCTTGAATCAAGGGCAGCAGCAAGGGTAAACGTGCCTCAACAATCTTTGAGCAACAGCAGTTGTGGTTTCTTTTTCTGACCTTTCTTTCTGTTAACGTCCTTTATTATTCATTTAGCATACTACATAATGAACTTCTTTGTGGTTCTGGCTGCTGTAGGCTGTTGTTGTTAGTGCCGTCATGCTTTAGGGGTTGACATACTTGAAAGTCACTGAAAAAAGGAAACTCCTGTCTTTATTCTACCTTTTTAAAGGGATTTCTTTCATAAAACATAAAAATATGTATTGCCTGAAAATGTGAGACTAATCCACTAGTTCATGTTTGCAAATTCTTACACGGTCTATAAATGAAAGGGGCAGTATCTTTAAAAAAGGCATTAACCTCAAGAAAAATGCCTTGTGAAAAACATCTTGTTGCCTTATTCTTTCAGATGTAAGATGGTAGTTCATCCTTGGCCTTAAACTGGAAAATGGGCTTTATATTTTGTGCTACACATTGGCCAATTCTTACTAGTTTTGATGCAACAGTGTTTTAACTTTTTTGACCAACTTTTGGATGCAAACTTCTCCAAACCTTAACTGTTTGAGCACAAGGAAAGACCACATGAGATTAACATGTTGTAAATATATAAGAAATGTTGATGATTGTTGGGCAGCTGAAGATAAGGATGTTTTGATACGGTCGATGGTATGCTGCAAACAAAGTTGTCATTTCTAATTCTACCAGGGAACGAAACCAAATCATGTCTTACTCAGCATTTTGTCAATTCCAGCTTTCATTTGAATTTAGTTCTCATGAAATCCTTAACGCTCTTGGACGAATTAAAAGTTCTATATTATCTTAGACTTAAAATACATCAACGTCCTGTACTAGGCACTAATACATGAAAACATGTCTGGTTTAGCCAAATGAGAAGGTATGTTCAAATCAATGCCTTGATGAAAAATAAATATATGTATATATGTAACAATAGAATGTATGTAAGCAATCGGAAAGTTTTGATATGTATGATGATGTTGACTTTTGGTCAATGAAAGCATTTCTAACTGCCTTTGCAACCAGACCGATGCTACGTTTGTTGTAGCACCAGTTGGTTTAATGACCACCCTCGTGCTTTGTTGTAGATCTGATATGTTAGGTTTATTTCACATTTTTAAGTAAATAGGCTTGAAAAATCAAAAAAGAAAACGTTGATGGCCTATCATATCAGACATGGAACCCTGTTCCCAAAGCATGCTAAGCTTTACTGTCTCTCCACTGTATGGTTCAGCTCAACTGGACTTTTTGTACCAGGTCATTTTTCTTTATTTCGTTTTCTACTGCAGAAAGTACTCTCTTTATAAAGCTGATAGAGCTCAGCTGATGATGTCACGGTGCACAACACTGAATGAATGATTTGATCACCAACCAAACAGAAGAAGTTAATGAGATTGCAGATTTGTGCAGGACGTCCAAGTTCGCCCAAGTGATGATTCTCTCTGACCAGTTAGTTGCCTGCAGTGTTCTGACCCCGCCTTCAAGCTCTATTAGATCCTAAACCAAGGTAGTATGAATAAAAGTCTGTGGTACAATCAACAACTTCAGCTTATGGAAAACCATAATGAAAGTGGAGTAGAGCTGTCAGTGCTCCATGCAGTGGAAATGTGGCATAAACATACACTATTTGGAGGAACATAAAGTTGAATGTATTTGAGGATTAATAATCCAAACATTTCTCTGTTTCGCAAAATGCCCTAAAAATAACACAGTATAAATGTGATGGGGTCATAACATCAACAGCCATCTGTCTTGTGTATCTGTTTATTTATTTTCTTATTTCTACTAATGGCTATAAATGATTCCCTGAAAGTGTCCGAAAACCGCACTAAACTGCTATCTGTGCTAATGTAGCTAAAGCTAATGTTAACGCAGCTAACGAGCATTATGCTATTGGATGTTTGTATGACTTCCATTCATGTCACATTTTGAAGTTTTTTTGTACCTAATATGAACCACTAACTGCTTTGTAACGTCCTAATAGCACTTGTATTTATAAAGTTGTTTTGTAAAAAAGGGAAATGTATCAAAATGTATGGTAAAAATACCAAGTCTGATTATTTTTTATTTTATCCAATTTGTTACAAATCACACACATGAACGTTACTACTAGGCTTTTTCCGTACAATCAAAAGCATGTATGTGCATGTGGTTTTTTCTTTTTTCAGCTTTTTGTTTAAGTTATTTCTTTAATTTGAATAGATTTGAAACTTTCTGCAGAGAAAAGAATCCAGCACAGCCAGAATCCTGTTGTCATTCCTTGTAGTGAAAGTGGTGTTCTTGGTGTTTGGTGATATATTTCAAACAACAAAAAGTATTTCAGTTTGACCAAAAGGAAGAAGAAGCACAGAAGCATTATTGATTTTTCTACATTGACTGTTTTCTGATGTTTCACCCGACTCTTGTGAAACGTCATATTGAATGCTAAGTATCTCTGATAATTATAAAATGGGCTAAAACATAAAAAAAGCATGGTATCACATGGAAGTGTGTAATGTTGTGTTTTTTATTCTTTCTTGCTGAAGATTGCTGTGAGATTTTGAGTGATTTATACTTTTTATACTCACCATCCGCTATCAGTGTCAACAATGCTTTTCCAGCATACAAAGGTAAAGCTTTCTGTGATTGACTAGTCTTTGTTCAGTAGTTTGTAAGAGCTTTTTTTCAAAACCCAAATGCCTAGCTTTCTCAGGGGTAAGATTCTAGTCCATGTTCCCCTAAAACAAATGTTAATTTCCAGAGGATTGAATTGTTGTCAACTCGCAATCATCACACTACTTGATGATTATGAGGACGTATGTTTCAAGCCTTTAAGAGGTTAGCCAAAATCATTGAAAAGGGAATATTATAAGTCAACTGCCATCTAAAACATTTCACTTTAGTATGTGTTTTTTCACTTTATGCTCCTGTTTCTGTGTTTTGAAGATAACAAATAAATTAATTGTACGAAACATTTGTACTATCATGATCATTTTAGTCAGTTCTTTGTGACTTGACTTGAAGTTTTCCACAGGCAAAAAAGTGTTTTTCATTTGCGGACTTTCAGTAGGATGCATTTCAGAGTGATATTTATTTCTGTCAGGCATACCTTTTACTTGCTTCTTTTCCTTGCAGAAGTGGGGTTCACTATAGACCAACAGTTAATGTTTGATTTAACTCTTTCCAGCTGGAGTTGCCATGCACAGTTAATTTAGAAATCAAAACTCGATCAACATTTTTTGGCACTAAACATTTAAAATGGTTTATGCAAATCTTTGGTCTTGTCTGTCTGGTGATAGCGTCTGACCCTACAGAGTGGTGCAGGAACCCATCCTAAAATGCGGAAATTAGTCAGCATTTTATCACTTCGAGTTCCCTCATCTCGAGTTCAACGGTTTTATATGTACAGTGGGGCAAAAAAGTATTTAGTCAGCCACCAATTGTGCAAGTTCTCCCATTTAAAAAGATGAGAGAGGCCTGTAATTTTTATCATAGGTACACTTTAACTATGAGAGACAGAATGAGAAAAAAAAATCCAGGAAATCACATTGTAGGATTTTTAATGAATTAATTGGTAAATTCCTTGGTAAAATAAGTATTTGGTCACCTACAAACAAGCAAGATTTCTGGCTCTCACAGACCTGTAACTTCTTCTTTAAGAGGCTCCTCTGTCCTCCACTCGTTACCTGTATTAATGGCACCTTTTTGAACTCGTTATCAGTATAAAAGACACCTGTCCACAACCTCAAACAGTCATACTCCAAACTCCACTATGGCCAAGACCAAAGAGCTGTCAAAGGAGACCAGAGACAAAATTGTAGACCTGCACCAGGCTGGGAAAACTGAATCTGCAATAGGTAAGCAGCTTGGTGTGAAGAAATCAACTGTGGGAGCAATTATTAGAAAATGGAAGACATACAAGACCACTGCTAATCTCCCTCGATCTGGGGCTCCACGCAAGATCTCACCCCGTGGGGTCAAAATGATCACCAGAACGGTGAGCAAAAATCCCAGAACCACACGGGGGGACCTAGTGAATGACCTGCAGAGAGCTGGGACCAAAGTAACAGAGGCTACCATCAGTAACACACTACGCCGCCAGGGACTTAAATCCTGCAGTTCCAGACGTGTCCCCCTGCTTAAGCCAGTACATGTCCAGGCCCGTCTGAAGTTTGCTAGAGGGCATTTGGATGATCCAGAAGAGGATTGGGAGAATGTCATATGGTCAGATGAAACCAAAATAGAACTTTTTGGTAAAAACTCAACTCATCGTGTTTGGAGGAGAAAGAATGCAGAGTTGCATCCAAAGAACACCATACCTACTGTGAAGCATGGGGGTGGAAACATCATGCTTTGGAGCTGTTTTTCTGCAAAGGGACCAGGACGACTGATCCGTGTAAAGGAAAGAATGAATGGGGCCATGTATCGTGAGATTTTGAGTGAAAACCTCCTTCCATCAGCAAGGGCACTGAAGATGAAGCGTGGCTGGGTCTTTCAGCATGACAATGATCCCAAACACACCGCCAGGGCAACGAAGGAGTGGCTTCGTAAGAAGCATTTCAAGGTCCTGGAGTGGCATAGCCAGTCTCCAGATCTCAACCCCATAGAAAATCTTTGGAGGGAGTTGAAAGTCTGTGTTGCACAGCGACAGCCCCAAAACATCACTGCTTTAGAGGAGATCTGCATGGAGGAATGGGCCAAAATACCAGCAACAGTGTGTGAAAACCTTGTGAAGACTTACAGAAAACGTTTGACCTCTGTCATTGCCAACAAAGGGTATATAACAAAGTATTGAGATGAACTTTTGTTATTGACCAAATACTTATTTTCCACAATCATTTGAAAATAAATTCTTTAAAAATCCTACAATGTGATTTTTTGGATCTTTTTTTCTCATTCTGTCTCTCATAGTTGAGGTATACCTATGATAAAGATTACAGGCCTCTCTCATCTTTTTAAATGGGAGAACTTGCACAATTGGTGGCTGACTAAATACTTTTTTGCCCCACTGTATATGTGGTTAGAATCCTGAAGTAAGGTTTTTTACGATTTGGTATCATAAATATCTGTATTATCTGCAATATACTGAAATACAATTGGAAAATCCCATAGATTTTTGGCGGTGGACCCCTTGCAATGTTAACTTCCAGGTCCAGGTTTTTACAAACTTCTTCTTTCACCACTGGATAATTTTAATACAACATTTACAAAAGTTAGTCTAAGCTGGAGCAGAAATAAATGTTAGATTAAAAGGTTTCAGTGATTGTCTGGTGAGGTGTAGGCTCTTTAGTATACCTTACTTATTGGCATCTATAACAACAGGTCGGCTCTTTGTGTGTGTGTGTGTCAAAAGATTTGCGTGCTGGATCTTGAGCCACGCTCACGTGTCTGAAGAACGCATAGTCACTGAGATCGGTGACACTACTAATAGGCCTAAGTTAAGTAGGGATTAGCGGTGCAGGACAAGCTTCAACAAAGATTTTCAGAAAGCGGGAACATAGAGGTCGGCTGCTGGGTGTTTGTTTACATCCATGTAAACCTGGCTTTCATAAACCATTTGAATTTTGGGGTTAAAAACTACAAAGGAAACACCATTAGTTCAAAAGACATTGCAGGTGAAAAGGTTAAACAATAGATATGAGGAGTCATGGAAAATGTCAATTCGGTCATTTGTATGACTGCAGTATTTCTCGTGTGTGTGTATTCTCTGCTGGTGATCCAGTTAATGAAAGTGCTCCATCTGTTCAGAGCGCCGGCGGGCCTGCAGCTGGGTTGAGGACAAGACTGATATATCTGATGGTTAAAAACACACAAAATCGTGTTAAACTTCCTTGTCAGGAATCATGTGAAGACTGAGAACAACTATTTAATTGATTTTCAATTCTAAATTAGGGCCAAGGCCATTAAGGCCATAGATGTCCATACATTAAGTTATGTGTATTAAAACAGAATGACACAGGGAAAAAGTATTGAACACATGAAGAAAGGGAGGTGCAAAAAGGCATGGAAAGCCAAGACACCTGCTGAAATCTATCAGTAATTAGAAAGCAATCCTGCCCCTTGTCAGTGCAAATTAATATCAGCTGGTTCAGTCCAAACTGATGGCCTATAAAAAGGTCTCTCATTACCAAGGTGTCACACAAGAAAGATCTCATGATGGGTAAAAGCAAAGAGCTCTGTCAAGACCTTCGCAACCTTAGTGTTGCACAACATACTGATGGCATTGGCTCCAGAAATATTGCTATACTTCTGAATGTTCCAGTGAGCATTGTTGTGGCCATAATCTGGAAGTGGAAAGAACATCATTTAACCATAAACCAGCCACGACCAGGTGCTCCTCACAACATTTCTGACAGAGGAGTGAAAAGAATTATCAGAAGAGTTCTCCAAGAACCAAGGACCACTTGTGGAGACCTTCAGAAAGACCTGGAATGAGTAGGTACAATTGTTTCAGAGAAAACAATAAGTAATGCATTGAACCGCCATGGCCTGTATGCACGCTCACCATGCAAGACTCCATTGCTGAAGAAAAAGCATGTTGAAGCTCGTTGAAAGTTTGCTGCACAACATTTAGACAAGCCTGTGAAATACTGGGGGAATATAGTCTGGTCAGATGAGTCCAAAATTGAACTCTTTGGATTTCATAATGCACACCATGTTTGGAGGTCAAATGGCACTGCACATCACCCAGAAACACCATACCAACTGTTATGCCTTTAGAAATGTGTTTTTATTCTGCTATCATAGTCTAATGTGATCGGGTTATTTTTGTAACTATGGTAATATATAAGCAGTGCATGCTGGGAGACAGGAAGTAAATTTGCCATGCCACGATCAGATACAGTTGCGTGAGCACAGCCAGTCATCAGCTCCTCAGTTAAAGGCTATTCTTTCTCTCTCTTTGCTAAGGCAAAGTCTTTTCATAAGATTCCCAGTAAACTTCATGGAAACTAATCATCTGTGTCCTGGGGTTTTTGGGAGTGTTTAAGCTGAATGGAAACATAGCCCATGACATTGCCTTAGCAAAGAGAGAGAAAGAATAGCCTTTAACTGAGGAGCTGATGACTGGATGTGCTCACGCAACTGTATCTGATCGCGGCATGGCAAATTTACTTCCTGTCTCCCAGCATGCACTGCTTATATATAACCATGGTTACAAAAATAACCCGATCACATTAAACTATCATAGCAGAATAACAAACACATTTCTAAAGGCATAACACCAACAGTGAAGTTTGGAGATGGTAACATCATGGTGTGGGGCTGTTTCTCAGCATACGGCACTGCCACACTTTATATAATTGAAGGAAGGATGAATGGAAAAATGTACAGAGACATTCTTGATAACAATCTGCTGCCATCTACCAGGATTAAGAAGATGAAACGATGGTGGACATTTCAGCAAGACAATGATCCCAAACACACAGCCAAGGAAACTCTCAATTTGTTTTAGAGAAAGAAAATAAAGCTGCTAGAATGGCCCGGCCAATCACCTGACTTGAATCCAATAGAAAATCTATGGAAAGAACTAAAGATCAGAGTTCATAGAAGAGGCCCACGGAACCTTCCAGACTTAAAGACTGTTTGTGTGGAAGAATGGGCCAAAATCCAACCTGAGCAATGCATGCGACTAGTTTCTCCATACAGGAGGCGTCTTGAAGCTGTCATTACCAACAAAGACGTTTGTACGAAGTATTAAATACATTTCAGTAAGCGTGTTCAATACTTTTTCCCTGTGTCAATCCATTTTAATACACATAACTTAATTTATGGACATCTATGGTTTGATTTCTTTGCATGTGTGGATTACATGGGCTGTCACCGACGTCTGATGAACATGTCATGTCAATACCACCTCTAGAAATATATTTACTGAGAAAAATGGTGACGTGTTCAATACTTATTTTACCTGCTGTATGTCTGTCTTCATTTCATTTGAAAACCTCCTCTCTATGTACATTTGCCTTTTGATTTAACGTTAGAGTGAGAGCTGAAACATGTTTTTTACATCATGTTTTCACACATCTGTTGAAAGTCTCGCTTTACATTCTGCCTCAATATGCCAGATTACAATTTTAAATGTATGAAATGTACAATAATATTCTGTGTTTGCAAAGACAAGGCATGTTTTTCAGACATTGCGTGTATTGTGGTCAGGGGAGGAGGAGGGCGTCTGGGGGCCGCGGGAGCATGAATGGCCACAATTGTTCCCCCAAACCCGAAAAAACGCCTGAAATTCAGTTAGAGGGCAAATCATTTCGTGTTAGCCGAGGAATCTGCCAATGGACTTTTAACCCTGTGGTTGTGAGACCGCGGGAGACGGAAAAAGATGAATATAATGTAAGGCTGAGCGCTTTAAACGGACAGTTCAACCCGTTCAACTAAACAATAAATATACAGGTATTACCTCCTATCTGCAGTCATATGTATCAATCTAAATCAATATAACTATATCTTTTCAGGGCAAGATGTCAAAATTAATGGTGTCCTGCAACATTAGCTAGCTCAGTAGATGCTAACCCTAACCCTGAGTGAGTATAGTTCAGTAAAAAGAAAAAAAGTTTCTACAAACTGCTGAAAACAAGGTCTGTAGAAAACCTTAAGTATTAAGTATAAGGATTTCTTGGAAAAACCTTGCTGTCTCTTTAAAAATTATTTTCTGATAGCACCCGATTCAAAGCTGTTATTGGTTTGATGGATTTAGAGTTTGCTTTCGACCAGAATCATGTCACTACTAAGGGAGTCATTAGACCGAACACACAGGCTAAAACTAAAAAAAAAATGTAATTTCATTTTGTGTTCATTTTGTATATATATATTTTAAATTTTTATTTTTATTGCTATTTAATTTTTTATTGAGCTGCTGCAATGTAAGAATTTCTAAAATTGGGATCAATAAAGTGTCTGTCTGTCTGTCTGTCTGTCCGTCCGTCCATCCAGCTCCACCTGGGACATTAGGAACACTTTTTTTCTCAGGTTTGTTGAGCCAGGAGCAGCAAGAAAGTAAAATAAAGATGAAGAAGTCGAAGGACTTTTTCTTTTTTGCACTAAACTCTGACATCAGTCTCATCCATGTATGCCCAAATACAATTAATGGAGATTTATAAACCCAATGACTTTACAAACCGTTGTATATTTCTTTCTTTATGCACACAGATTTTAGTTTTAGTTGTGAATAATTCATCATGCATCTGACCTATTAAACTAGCATGCAAAAGCACACAACTGTTGTACTGAACTCCAAAACATTCATGAGGAAAAAGAGCCGAAAGAACTGGAGGAGAAGAAGATGGAGGGAGGATGGATTCCAGTCACATTCCAGCTGGAGCTGCTGTGTTCGGGAATTTAAGATATTTCAGTACATAGTTATGAAATGCACACAGGCTGTGTTGTTGTTTAATGGGGGCTTTTCAACAAACCCCTTTTCAGTCCTGCAGCATATAGACACGTTCTATCTCTGTCTTCTGCTGGTTTCCTTCATTGACGTCTAGCCAAATTGGGCCACAGATTTTTAACATCCGGACGAAGTTTTATTAAAGATCTGGTTGGAATAGAATTCTACAAACACTACATACTTTGTACTTGTTCCTATTCAGATGTAACGCAAAATATCAGTGGCCAACTACATGATTTCATTGATTTAATTTAAATGAGGAGCAGCGAGCGGCCATTACGCTGCTGGGGTAAATCAGATTTAAAATGTACACAGACTTTTTTGAGTTGAATTTAAAGATGTCAGATACATGCTATTGATTGAATTAAGATGTAATGGAGTTAGTTAATTAACCGGTGAAAAACACACAAACACAAACAAAAAAATGCAGTTGTGGCTGCTGTCTGTATGTTACCCTCTTTCCACTTATAAGTGTATAAGCGTGTTACTAAACCAGAGTGTGTTCACAGGTTCACTGTCTGTTTGTCCATGTGTGTCTCCAGGCTGGACACACACTCCCTGAGCTCTAGAACTAATGAACCATCCAAATTGTCGGCCATATTCTTGAGATTTCAACGTCCTTAAAAACTCTCTTTTTAAAGTTTATCATCAGAACATATTCTCTGCATTTCAGTGTCCCAGTTTAACCTCCACCCCCACAACACACACACACACACACACACACACACTCACACTCACACTCACACTCACACTCACACACACACACACACACACACACACACACACACACACACACACACACACACACACACACACACACACACACACACATTTCATTAAGCAGGGAATCAATCAATAGAGGCATGCCAGAAAACGGTAAAGATAATTGCTAATTCTTTATTCTCAATAGAAGGCTAATGCATGTTAAACCCACATGCATCATGTCCTTACATATCAGACACTCAAATCCTAATTTACAATATCTGATAAGAAAAATTGCTCTCCTCATCCCAAATAATTGAGATGGATTTGGAAGTTAGTCTACTTTTCTACAAGCAATAATAACGGTATATACTGGCAGCTCAAGAGTAGTGTGTGGTAGGTACACACCCCCTTCTTTTGTGAAATACTTAGAATGCTACTTTTGTCAAATTTCAAATTGTTTAGTTAAGTGTCCTGAAATAGTTTTTTTCTGGGTGGCCAGCATCTTCCTCATTGATAATGTGAGAAGTTCAGTCATCTGGGAGGGACTTGGAGCCAGTTGAGGTAGTTCAGGCGCCTAGTAATGATACCACTTGGCCGGCCTTCTTACCAAGGTGTTAGGCATGTCCAGCTGGACGCAGACCAAGGGGCGGACCCAGAAGCAGGTGGAGTGACTATAGCTCCACACTGTCCTTTGAGCACTTTGGAATCCCCCAGTCAGAGCTGGTTGAAGTGGCCGTGGGATATGGGGTCAGATCAGTCTCATAATTCATGAATGCACACAGAAGGATTCACACTTGCATTTCATGATCCGTAAAAGCATTCACACTTGCATTTTCAATGCACACACTAATGTGTTCCGTTTCACATACATATAAATAAAATCCAAATACAGAAACAAGTTTTACATGTGTATTTTTGATCCACACATTTATTTTCTATGTCAAACCGCTGAACCTGCAAACACAAACTGCTCTGTGCATGGATCGCTGTGCATTCGTGTGTGGGTTTTTTGAGACTCCCCTGATGCTCACCCGATTCATACTTGTAATTGTTTCCTTCTATAGCCAATCAGATGTCTCCTCCATTCTAAGCCAATCACATAAGCGCACCCCCACGAGGGTATGATTTCTTGCGTTCGTGACGTAGCGCTTCATATACGCATTTTGCGCTGTCCGGAGTTGACAGGTCAACTTCCACATGGCTTCCAGCACAAGTGTAAGTGTCTCTAGACACTATTAAAACTTATCATTCCTAGATATAAAATGAGGCAATTTTATTACGCAATATAGGAGGGAAAAAAATGAACATGCGACCTGCACTTCATTAACTAGATTAATGCAGTATGTTAGTCAAAAATGTTTCACCTAAAGTCTTTCGTCCTCCTAGAATTCAGACAGAAAACAAAAGTGATCCTGCCTTTCAGCAAGCTTGAAGAGAAATCCCATTAGGAACTGTAAAATTATGTAAAAGGACAAGGCAGTGACCTCTGGCAGTGAGATTAGCAAGCCTCAGCTTCCTTATAAAACCAACACTGATCACTTTCCTCTCAGCTTTAATGCAGATAAAAGCAACTGGCTAAGAATAGTCCTCAGCCTATTCGTAAACACAGCTATTAACATGGCATTACCTGCATACTATCTGTAGGATGGGGCAGGTGTGTGTGTGTGTGTGTGTGTGTGTGTGTGTGTGTGTGTGTGTGTGTGTGTGTGTGTGTGTGTGTGTGTGTGTGTGTGTGTGTGTGTGTGTGTGTGTGTGTGTGTGTGTGTGTGTGTGTGTGTGTGTGTGTGTGTGTGTATGTGTGTGTGTATGTTGGAGCTCTGTCTAGGCAGTGTAGTGTGAGATAAAGTCGGGATGTTCCCCCGGTTAATAGCTTTGGATCGTAGCCTGCAGTGACAGGACTGACTGATTGACCAACTGGCTGCTGTGTGAAGAGTCTGGTTCACTGCTAAGCCACAGCTGAAGCTGTATGTGTGTGTGTGTGTGTGTGTGTGTGTGTGTGTGTGTGTGTGTGTGTGTGTGTGTGTGTGTGTGTGTGTGTGTGTGTGTGTGTGCGTGCGTGCGTGCGTGCGCGTGTGCGTGCGTGCGCGCATGCGAGAAAGCTGATGTTTTGGGGAAATTAAAAGCAACCAGTTGCCACATCCAGAACATAAACAAAAAGATGTCGGTGTTTGAAAATATGACAGACAACAGACAGAATGGAATATTCAACAACCTGATCCTGAAAGCTGGACGTTCTCTATCTAACTGTTAGAACCTCTCAAAAGAACATATTACGCTCATTGTCAGGTTTCATATTTGTATTTTGTGCCTTTACTGTATGTTTCCCTGCTTTAATGTTCAAAAAGGTCTTTATTTTTCTCATTTGCCTGCTCTTTTCCCCCTCTGTCTGAAACGAGAGCCCAGTCTGCTCTGATTGGTTAGCTGGGCGGCTCTGTTGTGATTGGTCAACCGTCCTGCTTTTCAGCCTATCACATACAATGTGTTGGAGCGCTAGCCAATAGTAGTGCTAGTGATGGTATGTAGTGATGTCACTATGTACTGGAAGAAAACAAAGGAGTCCAATGGAGGCATTCCAGGCATGGTTGGTGGAGAGGAACTCCTTCTGGTGGGAACTTTCAGAGTTTAGCCTTTGCAAAGCAATTACATGCACTGAAACCTACATAGCACACTACAGGAAACGAAAAAACTGCAAAAGCATAACAGGGCCCCTTTAAAAACCTTAATTATTACCCTAAATGTAACTTTTATTTGTTTTAAATAAACAGTGAATGGCAGTTTCCTGTGTATATTTTGCATTTTCCTACAGAGTGAAAGACAGTGTTGTTTAGAGGCAGAGACCCAGAGAAATGTGCATACGTCCCCTGAGAGTTTGGAAAAAGAGATTAAAAAACACCAAGACTGAGTGTGGCAGTTAAAACGGAAGAATAAATAAGAGACAGTGTGATCTCATCACTCAGGACACATTCAGCGGTTGTAAAGGACATCATGACATGTTATGAATGATAATTCAAACCTAACTGCATTGAAGAAACACCCAATCAAGTGTGGTGTTGTTTTGTTGTTTAACGCTTTGGGCGCGGGCCAGGTTCGCATTTTCATTTTCTTTTTTTATGTAATTCATCAGGCAATTCATCAGGCAATGCTGCCCTGTTTTTGCTGGCTCTTGCAAGCAAATATACAATAAAGATGTAAAATGAGCGGTTCAATATTTCTTGTTTTTTCTTCACAATGTAAGGCATTGGTTAGAGCTCTTGAAGGCTTGGATCGACCTGAAACCCTTCTCGCTGAACTATCAGTACATAATAAAGAACATAAATGTCTTGTTTGATAAAAGGTCAAAGGTACAAGAAGCCTATGGACATAAAAAGGAAAAGGAATGCAGGCGACGGCGACTCCCAAGTCATATGACTCCATGGCCAAATCTAAATATCATGCTTTTGAGGTATGTATAGGGAGTCTAATTGAAGAGCTTTAGGCCAGGGGGAGAATGTGGGAGAGAAACTCCCGCTGGAGGGAACACAGGGATTTTAGCCTTTATAAACCATTTACATGCAAAAAGACCTATTTAACACATTACAGGAAAGGGAAAAGGCTAAATAGGGCGTCTTTGATACATCAATTACATTTTGCTGTTGAATCTTTTGCACTTCATAACTCAAAGTAAATGTAAGGCTTTTACTTGGAACAAAGTATTTGTACAGCATTGTATTGCAACTTTTACTTTTTTCACCAATGGTACAAACAGTCTATTAGTCTATTAGTCATTGAAGGAATGGTTACATGGGTATTAAACTTACTAAACATTTCTATCAACTCCCATGCCGTTCACATTGTCATATTGCTGTCCCGTATTTGAGTCATGTTTAAGCAGAGTTTTTCACTTATTAAATGCAAAATCTAAATTGTAAGTGACTTTAAATCAGCAACCTTCACTGCCAATTAGACCCTGCATACCGAAAAACAGATTTAGTTGGTTTGAGGGTTTCACAGCAGTAACAGTCAGAAGGGTGTTAACACTATAGAAAGTGGACTTCATTCAGCTCCCTGGGGTGAAATATCAAACGTCTTGTAAGGCCTCAGTTGATTAGGACTGACTGGACTTGTTGAGACTCGTCCATCTTGGCAGGTCTCCAGTGTCCCTCCACCCCTGTTCAGAACTTTCAGGTGGTATAACCTCCGGACTCTAAAGTCTAAAATATATTTATCTTTCCACGGAAAAATTGCTTTATTTTGGAGATACTGTATGTACATTTTATAATTGTATAACTTTAATCCTCAGTGGCATTGACCCCACCTCGGTTTCATACAAGTGAACTTCGAAGGGCAACATATTTCAACATATTTCGACAAAATACATGTTGATATGCCAATAGTATCATCATTTATTCAATTGGAGTAAATCTACATTAACCTTCATTTCTAAACAATTCTACCAAAACAAACTTTTGACTTTGACAATCCAAACCAAAATGTCTTCCTTGACCAAAGAATCTGAACTGAAAACGTGTGGGCTTGTACAACAGGAACTTCCTAGAACCAACTAAGTCAAAAGATGAGTTCAAATAGGAATGCAAAATTAGATTATTTTGGATATTTTCAATAAATACATGGGATGGTCAGAGAGCCCCAAGAAAGTACAAATACAGGAATGGATGTATAGCAAGACCACTGCTTTCACATTGTACCCGTTTATCTTTATCCGACCGTCTTTAATGAATCTGAGTTGCGAAAGGCAGCGTTTCCATCAACAACACTTCCTTCCACGGTTCCCAGCGATTTGTTTGGGTAGCTTCCGGACTATATGGGCCGGTGGGATTGCTATGGGGGCTTCATCATGTCTTCACAATGAGCCTGATGTTAGGTCCCTGTAGCTAGAAGAACTTATGATTATATAAATATGTATTTATTTTGGTCTTATATGATGCAACTGTCACAAAAACCTAATTTCACTCTGGGATTATTAAAGTATTTTTGATTTGATTGATTGATACAATCACCTCACAGTTTGAGTTATCTGTGGTACCGTGGAGCTCTGGCCTAAGTACAAAACTTTGGGTTTCTGCTGCTTTGGTCCAATCAAATGTTTTGTCAGATGTGTTTTCCTTTGTCTTCTCAAAAACACTCAGTAGTACATGTGTAGTCGAGCCCAACTGCTGAACCTGCTCTATACAAATACATCCCTATCTCTCTCTCTCGCTCTCTTTTTGTCACTCGTCCCAAGTGTCCACTCTGGACACCAGTCAAACCGCAATGAGCTCACTCAACCACCATACCTCTGGGGCATTGTTGGTAAACTCACAACATTATGCTCTCTATTGACTAGTGGAGTACACTCCAGGGACACCTAACAAAAACACACACACACAAATACATTTTGCAGACCACAAGACTGGCCCTAGTGTGACACATGGAGGCTCGATCATTGGCTTTCGATATTCCAACGCACTAATTTTGAAAAAACCTACAGGCATTTTGCCAAAACATCCTAGCTTTGCCAAAATGTTAACACTTTGGCAGTATAAAAAACAGTGTTCTCACAGGAATAGACACACATTCACAGATACTGTGTGTAACATACTTGGAGCTGCATCCTGTCAAATCACACAGCTACGCTCATTGAGATGAAAAAGAACTGAGCAGAGAGGCAGAGAAAGAAGTGTTTTTAGGCCAGTCTAGTTAAGACCTCACTGTCCCAGTTGAACAGAATATAGAGCTCACACTCTGAGATGAAAGCTGTGTGTGTGTGTGTGTGTGTGTGTGTGTGTGTGTGTGTGTGTGTGTGTGGTGTGTGTGTGTGTGTGTGTGTGTGTGTGTGTGTGTGTGTGTGTGTGTGTGTGTGTGTGTGTGTGTGTGTGTGTGTGTGTGTGTGTGTGTGTGTGTGTACTACACTCAGCAGTAGGTCTGTCTCTCAGGGACAGATCTCAGTAGGAGTTGGAGGAGTGACAGAGAGCAGAATGAATCTGTTCTTGGTCTGAGGCAGACTTTCTGAACAATGTCACTTTTAAAGCTCTGGGTTGCAAGAATCTGAGCAATCAGTGTTGTGAGAGGAGTCATTTACTGTACACTACTGTTCTGATTCATTGTCTCGTGTCCCAGCAGGAAACAATTATTTTGTTTGCTAGGAACTTTAAACCTGGATAAAATCATTTCAAACAGATCCATTTCTTTCAAAGAAATCTTTGTGGATTTTAAGAGTGCATTTTCAGGAAATGCATTAACTTACAACTCTTGGTAGCTTTGATAAATGATGGACATTGAAACTGTGTAACTATATAGTGTAGCCATGGAATTTAAACAGGACTGTGCAGTGTGCTAGAGGATCGTCCTATTTAACCATATCTGTAAGTGCAGGCTGTAGCTAACACAGCGTGTATTACTCAACCCTAAATGCAGACTTGAGGTCAGTTAAGGATTATCTGTCTGTATTATTGATAGTTACTGTTTCATCTGCAGTGTAACAAGCTTGTAACTCCAAATATAACATGACCCATTAAACCATTGTAAAATTCAGGACACAACGTTTCTTCCGACATTGAATTAGTGTGGCCAGTACAGACTGAATATGTAAAGTTGGTTAGCTGACTCAAGTTATCTGCCCAAAGTCACGATAAGTGAGTTAAGAGCAATATGTCAAGTAAATGACTTAAAGAGAAAGAGAGAAGCTGTCTACATTCAGAGAACAGCGCAGAGATGGTTAGGGTGAAGTTTGTTTGTAAGGAGGAAGGACACAGAAAGGTGCGTTACATACAAGATGAACATGTTTTAAATGTTTAGAATGTCTGAAAGATTTAAACATAAAGAGCATCATTTCAAAAAAAGATTGCTGTAATAAAAAAAGTGGTATCTTAGAAGAATGTGCCACGTCGTGGATGGTGTGTTTTATTGACTGACAAAGCTGAGTTCTACTTTCGCAAAATCTGTTATTCTTTCTTCGCCATCATTTAACGGGGAGTTACGCAGGTAAAGGGAATCATGAATTACAGGTCATTTCATCTTGAATGTCTCTCGGTAATCATGGGACACGCATGCTGTAGATGCTACTCAGAACCAGAAATTATTTGTTCTCTTTGTATTGCAAATCTTTGACATTTCCTATAGCGAAAATGGCATCCAAAAATACGATTGCAGGGAATTATCGATAGAGATACAATACAATACAGCGGCGGAAAAGTCTGAAGCTGCGGTTATTGTTGGTTATTTTGAGGAGCTGTCTCTAAGTGAAATTAAGTGATTAAGTGAAATGTCCTGCTTTTATTGTGAATGGTAAATATTGGAGTAGTGAACATGTATCATGCTGTTCTTGACAACGTGGAAAATAGTATGAAGTTGTTGCTTTTTTAAACTCTGGTTCTGACAACATGGCCTCTGTCTTATCATTTTAATCTTGGCTACACCATATTTTGGTTGGGCATCAATGTAGATACATGTAGGCAAAGCTGGCACGCCTCCATAAGCAGAAGGACTCAAATTTCTCGTCACAATAGCACACACTGATGAATGTATTGCCGCGATGAACTACATGCACCGTCAACACTGAAGAAACATTCCATATAAAAGGTTTTCCATTTCTATAAAGAACCATTGGAACATATTGGCATTTTTGAACCCACTTCTTTGCTAAAACTGCTTGCAATGTTATCTAGTTTTCACAGTCTGACATCCAGGCAGCTACACAGCCACTGTCCAGGCTCAGTGTACTGTCCCGGTTTGACTTCTAAATCTGCCCCGCTGTTGAACTGATGGCAGTGCATTAGACTATGTTTGCTGCCATCAGATTAGCTCGCAGTAGCCTTTAGTCGGATGTGTACATCTGTGAGCTTGCGAGCTAACAGACTTATGTGTGTTTATATCGTCCACAACAACAACAACAACAACAACAACAAGTGTGTACTTCAGCCAACCGGAGTCATTTAGGACTATTTCAGCTTGTTTCAAGACACTATGGATGTAGTGGTATGATAATATGACGTTCTTTTCGTTTCCCTGTTGAACATCTTTAGATCACAAGCTCTAGTAATCCATGAAGCAAGTCCCTGTTTGCAGCTAAAGGTCACATTGATGCATTAGCCTTCTGTGGCAAATAAACGCAACCCTTGTGATTATATACTGAGGTAAAGATTTGTATTTTTTTCAATCTGATCTGAGCCGATTCAAATTCATCATATATTTAAAGGAGCCCTAATATGGTTTTGGGGGTTTACCCTACCTGTAATTTGTTATGTTGGTTTTTAAGCATGTAAACGCTCAAGTCACAAAGTTCCAAAGGGAGTTTCCCTCTCACACACACTCCCCAAAATACAAATTTGAACATTCAAATGAACATAGTATATGTCCTATAAAAGATATAGACTAAAGCACAAATAGAGGCTGATGTAGTTCCTTGTTCCATCACGGCCTATCAGTTCTCTTCTGCTGTTGGATTTCCATCATCTACAGGCCTCCTGCCTAAACTCAGCCTCAGCCCTCTAGCCAGCTTAGCACAGCTATTTATAGCAGACAAGACCCCCACCTGAGCGAGGGTTACTACAGGTTAACAGAATATAGTATTAGACGCATACAC
Source organism: Eleginops maclovinus (assembly GCF_036324505.1). NCBI lineage: Eukaryota > Metazoa > Chordata > Actinopteri > Perciformes > Eleginopidae > Eleginops > Eleginops maclovinus. The sequence goes on along the minus strand of NC_086366.1, from coordinate 20,884,833 downwards.
AAGCTCTTAGTGACCTGAGTAGTTGAGGAGTGAAGGTGATCCGGGTTCAGAGAGTTTACAGCCAAGGAGGTTAAAGAAATGGACTCTTAGTCAGGATAAAACTCATCAATTACCTTCAGATCATGCACAACCATAGTGTACGTTATGATTTGACAGTCATTCCGCACAACATGTGCAAAAAATCGTGTTCTGAATTAAAAAAGCATGTCATTTTAAGTTATAATAGTGTTAAAGAAATCCTTAAAATAACAATGGACTGATGGAAAGTGCAAATATAATGTATATTAAATATATTGACATGATGTTTTAAAGGCCTTAAGACATAAGAAAATGTGCTCAACAAATGTTTAAATAAAGGGATCAAATACACTGCCTGGCCAAAAAAAGGTCACACACTCTAATATTCGTTGGACCGCCTTTAGCTTTGATTACGGCACGCATTCGCTGTGGCATCGTTTCTACAAGCTTCTGCAATGTCACAACATTTATTTCTGTCTTTCATTAATCTTTCACCAAGATCTTGTATTGATGATGGGAGATTCAGACCACTGCGCAAAGTCTTCTCCAGCACATCCCAAAGATTCTCAATCGGGTTCAGGTCTGGACTCTGTGGTGGCCAATCCATGTGTGAAAATGATGTCTCATGCTCCCTGAACCACTCTTTCCCAATTTGAGCCCGATGGATCCTGGCATTGACATCTTGGAACATGCCTGTGCCATCAGGGAAGAAAAAATCCATTGATGGAATAACCTGATCATTCAGTATTTCAGGTAGTCAGCTGACCTCATTCTTTGGGCACATAACGTTTCTGAAACTAGACCAGACCAACTGCAGCCACCCCAGATCAGAGCACTGACCCCCATATACTGTACATAAAATATGTTTGTGGTAAGCAGGGTGTACAGTACCTGAAAAATCCATTAACTAATGTAAATGACCCCAAACCATTCATTTTGACCACAGGAATTACCATCATCATAGGAGGCCTGTACTACGAAGCGGGATTTGGGATTAGCGCGGTAACTTCAGCTCTAACTCCTATGAAGCTGGTTCACTTCTTAGCGGGGTAGATCATGGTAACTCTGCTGGAGAGCTAACCAGCAGGTTAACATACAGATCAAGTTGAGTGAAAGCACTGCCTGTTGATCAATCAGAGCTCTTTGTGCGGAGTTTAAAGCTACGAAGTCATATTACAGGTGTGTGTGTGGGGGGGGGGGGGGGGGGTGAACACTTAAAAGATGGAAAATGAAGACATGACAAAATAAAACAGGGAGAAGTAATACGGATAACAAACCTCATAGAAGTAGTGAACAAACACGGGCTGATGTCCTTTGCTTCAACTTTCTCTATCTATATTGATCAAAACAAAAACCAAGATCAAGTTGGTCAGAATCCGATTCCTCTAAGGATACAGAAGTAAGTGTTGAAAGCAGTGAAAGCGGGGACAGGTGGTGAAAGACATATATTGGTTGACCTTCTTCCTAACAGGTCAAACGTCAAGGGGTTAAGTTGGGAGCAGAGGTTACACTTAATCATGCATTATGGGTTGTTTACTCTATGGTGTTGGGTCACTGAGAAAGCAGGTGTTAAATGGTTCAGGTTAGAGCCTTCTTAAGAAAACACAGCCCCCCCGCACATTGAATAAAGGTTTTCTGCGTTTTCAATTTCCAAACGTATCTCTATAAGAGTTCTGCTATCACAAATTCCATTTATGACATTGTATTGCAAAAGCTTTCCCATTTGGTCATGTTTAGTGGCCTGTTCTAGGAAGCAGGATTTGGGGTTGGCGATGGTACAGGGTTAAATCTCTTTCGTCCTACGATGATGAGTCACTAATGTGATAGATCACCATGGTAACTAGGGTTAGGGTTAGGTGAGGTGCAGGTTATGTTCGAGATAAGAGATATGCTACCGGTAACATCCTTTTATGTGTGCAGTGAGTGATTTTAAGATACGAAAAACATTTTAGCCTATATCACCTGTTCTATTGCATTAAAAAGCAACTAAGCAGCACGTTAAGTTGACAAAACACATGAGGCAGTAATATTTTAAACCTGGTAATTTACGCAGATGATTGCCAGTTGTTCTTCTTGTAGATGAAACTGTGTTTTTTTTAGCCTGGATTCTATGATGAAGTTATGTAAGTATGAGGTTTACCTCCATTGGAATATGTCTCATTTCAGTTTACTTTTCATTCATGAACTATGATGCTCCAGTGTCAGTACGATTTTCCATGTTTGTGATTGGTTCCTTGTTGCAAGCCCTTTTAATATGAGAAACCCTGGGTTTACTTGTTTAACGCAAGACTCTGCACCCACCCTTGCAGTGAGCAAAGATACAATTGCGTTTGATGCACATGCAGCCTTATGCTTCTGTTTTGCAAAGCCGCTAGTGGCTACATAGTTACTGATTCTTTAAATTACAAGCCATGCACGTAAGATGGTGATGTCTGGAAACACAAAACCAATCTGATCGATAGCAAATCAAAGTGCGCCCAGTCTGTTTTAAAGTGAAAACCAATCAGATATGCCTGCAGTCTAAATTTGGCTTCTATTTTAAAAATAAATGTAAAAACAGTTGATTAAGAAATTAAAGGCTGAACATGAGTGGTGCAGAAACAAAAAAATAAAAGGGGCGATACATCAACATTAATACCTAATAGTTAATACAGCCATTATCTGAAAACTAAACTCAAGTCAACAAGAAACAAATATCTTATTAAACATTTTGTGGGAGTCTGTTACTGCTCGCACAACTTTGTGTCTTTAGCCTCGATTTTCACTCCGTTAGTTAAGCTAAAAACAGTGCGATGAATTATTAATAAAATGATGCCATTAAATACAGACACAATTAAGCTCATAAATCCATTGTGGCTCAATCAGGACCGCTGACATAGCTGCCATAAAGTCTCCTCCACCAGCCCGTCAACCCTCCCCCCATGTGTAACTCCCCTGTAGTCGGCGGGGCCTACCTAACGAGCTCACCACCGGCTAATCAACAGGAACAGTTTCAATTGGCGTAGAGCCCAGGGGCAAACCCATGGCAGGAGGTTGGCATGACAACAACAATTATTGACACTGACAGGTCATCGCAACACATAATTGGATTATGGAAGGGTAGAGGGGGGACTGGTAGAGAGAAGGGGTGAGGGAGAGAGTGAGTAGTGCTTGTGTCATGTATGATGGTTCCACAGACGCTCTGTGTTGTGCTCATCGTTGTACAGTGTTAGCAACATTTTGACTGCGTCAACATCACTGCTAAATGGGACCAATATTGTTCATTCACCCCCACCAAATCCTAAACCGTTATTGCAGTGATAACAGCAAAATGGCAATATATTTATTGTCAAATATCACCCCTCTTGTGACAAATGATGATAGAGTTGGAGACTTGAGGTCTGAGTATGCTTAAAATAAAGTAGCTCCTACAAAATGTGTAACCAAAACTAAGGGAAACGGTGCTGATCTAGGTTATTGTAATACAATAGTGGCAGGAGTGCTTGTATAAAGAATGTAAAATGGGTGCTTAAGAGAGTATTCAAATCCTGCATCCTGGTTAAATCGCTGTGTGAAAATACGTCAAAAGAGGGCAACTCACCACTGGAGAAAGAACCCAGAGGAGATCATCTTTCACTGAGCGGCCGTCCCTGACTCGCCGAGCATGACAAACTGATGAATTCTACTTATACCTATATTTCCATTTATCATTTGACAAATTAACAACATTACTGTGCTGTTTTGGTTTGTCCTCCCGCAGCTGTTGGCATAATGTTTGGGAGTTTGACCCAAGAGGAGGACAGCAGACAGTACTAGTCAGCACACACACACACACACACACACACACACACACACACACACACACACACACACACACACACACACACACACACACACACACACACACACACACACACAGGCTGAGCAGCCAGCTACCAGACTGGCTGTCATTTCAGTGCCTGCAGCTCTGCCATTATTCAGCAACACAGAGACATACATAGAAGGACAAAGTACTGATATGGTCATGGATCTTAATGTTACTGCCGTTTGCCATTTCCATTTGCTCCAGAGCTGATTTTCTGTTCTTTTCATTGCTCCCATAAGGAAAACAACTACAGTATTTCTGGTTTAAGGACACAAAGGTTACCACATCTTAATGTGACTGTTTTATAACAACCAAAGACAGATCTTCTAGCCTGGTTGGGCACATTTTCCTCCATGGCGATACGCTGCAACCAGGTCTAGGTCAACCTGGGAAGTAAATAGCAGTAGTGAGAAAACCTTTCTGTTTTTATCCTGTTTTCTCATCTTTTTGGTAGGAGTGGTTAGGTATATTTAGGGTCCTTTTGTTTATTATGTTGGCATTGCTCACTTTCGAAGCTATTAAAGACAACCAAATTTGATTTAATTTGTTCAACCCATTTTAGGTTATGTCTATGTTCCCTTAGAGCGGGGAATAGCTGGCATATATTACAACATGGTTTTCATAAGCAGAACATTTTTCATACATCTAATCCTTTAATTTTGCTCTCAAAGTGCACTGGATTCACAGATTACGAAACATTATTGTCAGGCTCCAAGTAATGCCTTTGGGTCTGGCCATGGAAGAATCTGACCAATAAGTGGCCCCTAAAGGGCTTCTGGCAACGGGCGTGGTACAGGACGGCCCTGGAAAGCTTAAGGCGGGAAATCAGCAGCAACAAAAGACCCCCCATAGGAAACAGAACCGAGTTGGCGTCAATGACAACAGAAATAACATTTGATAGTCTGATACAGCATAGTAAAGAACAAGAACAATGTTGTAGTAGCCTCAGTCATTGATCCTTGGAGGGTGTTCACTTGCCAGTCAAAATCTGTGATGGATGTTAGCCGTGCTTTCTGCACAAATGGCTTCCCTAGTTTCAGATTGCTGATGTGACATGACAAGCAGTTGGGTAAGTAGCAGCGTGAACAACAGCAGCCTTTTTGGAGCTTGTTTCGTGGCTAGCAGAAGAAGCAGCAATGGTAGGCAGGCTAAAGCAGCTTAAATAGGTGCTTTGTTTGAGTTTTATCAATTGATGCTGAATTTATATCAGAACTGTAAACTAAAAGGAGAGCCAGGAACTGCACTGTGCTAGCCAAAAATATTTTTGGGTTTTCCCTAAGTATTTTTTGAAAGTACCAGCCCTTTTCCAAACAGCTTACAATGACGAATTGTGAAATGTGGTTCTTTGTAATGTCTTCGCAACTACTGGAAATATTACCCTCACCCTTTGGGGTGAATTGTCAGAACTTTGCTTAACTCTTAACTCTGATTTGTCATGTAATGCCATCACAGGTCATCAAACCGGCAATGCTTTGTTTTATTGCTAAATACTTTGCCACATTGTGTGTAGTGCTAGTTAGCATGCTGATGCAGTACACTTGATGGTTGTGGATACTTAACATCATATCTGCTGAACATCATAACATTTGCATTGACATCATCAGCATCATGTTAGGATGTGGACATTAGCATTAAAGGGGCCCTATTATGCTTTATGAGGTTGTTCCGTTCCTGTAGTGAGGGGGAAAAGAGGTTCTGCAGGACAGGCAGTATGAGAAAAATAAAGAGCTTTTGGAACATTAAAGCATGGGGAAATGTCACGGTAGACGCAAAAAAATACTAATATGAACAGGAAAATTAGCATCACAAGTCCTGTTAAATCTGTGGCTGTAGAATCCTTATCTGCTCTTTTTTTGGTTCTAACATGAATAATTAAACGTAAAGTCATTCTAGGTCCTTTGTATATATGAGGATGAGAGATAGAAGGATTGATAAAGAAATGTAGAGAGAGGGAGGAAAGGAAGACGGCGGAGGATAGAAAGGATGAGGAGAGGAAAAGAGGAAAAACTAGCATCAAACCTAATTACACATATTAATGTAGCTTGAAAAGAGCAGTTAGCCAAATGCCCTAAAAGAAAGAGGAAAGAGCATGAAGCTCAAAATTCGAAATGTTATAGATGACTCTCTTTCAGCCTGTCTGACTCATCTTTTGATAGGATGTGTCAGCACAATATGTTTTCAATGTATTTAAGCCAATGATTTTTATTAATAAAGTACAGTTCGGGAAAAAAAGCAACTTCTAGGAAAATACTTTGAAAAGTCTTAAACAGCTCTGAGTAGACAGGTTAAGGGCAAATTAGTGGAGGATAAAATATGACTGACATAACCCATAACTTCATATCTCAAAGTAAAAAATGTAAACTCTTCATTAAAGCATGATGATAAGGTACAATAAATATCTGGTGTTGGTGTGATGGTCAACATGTAAACTCCAACAATGAAAACAAAACGCATGCAGTTCAAATGTTAGCAAGGAAAAGTATGAAAACCAGTTTACATGTTTCAACTTGTGTCACGACCTATATAGCTGAGTTTTTAACAATAAGTTTAATTAATATAATAAACAACAAAAGCCAAAAGCTCTCTGTGTTCTCTTGCTGCCCAAGCTTCTAACTTATATAACTTGTGTGTGTGTGATTGTGAGGGTGTGTCCTTTTGTGTGTGTGTGTGTGTGTGTGTGCATGCGTGCATGCGATTGTGTGTATATGTGTGTTTGTGAGGGTGTGTCCTTTTGTGTGTGTGCGTGTGTGTGTGTGTGTGTGTGTGTGTCATTGTCAGCAATCCAAACCATTCGCTGGAAGTAAAGAACACCACAAAACAAAAGTATGACTCATCACACACACACACACACACACACACACAGCCTTTAATTCATGTGAATGATGGGGGGTTGGGGGTTGAATGGGGGGGTGGAGGACGCTGACATGCATGAGAGCACAGTCAATGAAAGACCTGCCCCTCCTCTTCACCCCCTTCCTCCCCCCTTATCCCCCTTTTTCCTTCCTCCACCTCCTGCTCTTCCTTCGTCTCATCCCTTCCTGCTTCTCCACTCCTCCTCTCCATACACTTTTTTGACTTCCTTTTATTCTACACCTGCCCATCTTTTTTATAATTCACTCTTTCTCTATTCTTTCCTGCTCTTACTCTTCAACTCCATCCTCTTCATCTTTTAATCACATTTCCTTTACTTTCTTCTTTTCCTTGTTCATTCTACGCCTAATTCTCCTTTCTACCTCCTCTCATCTCATCTCCTCTTTTACCCTTTTCCTTCACTTTTAGTCTAGTTGCCAGTCGGTTGTGAACCCGGAAATGTTGAGTACACCAAAGTTCTATTTAAGAAATGTACAGTACGGGTCCCCAGCACATAGATTGTAAGCTGTATAAATTAGGCGTTTTGCACAATCAATATCAGTTGCGTTAATAAGCATGAATTGCTATTTCTGACATTTCAGGATAAAAAATGTCAGTCTTAAACAGAAAGTGGCTACATGTGCACTTGTTGCGATGATTTTTATACATTTTGTGCCAATTTTGAAAATTTAGGGGATTATTGATCATTTGGATTGGACAGATTGCCTATTTATTTGAGAGAAAGTTGTCCACAGTAGAGGTAATAATTATCATCTTATGATCTCTATATACAATTGTGGCAACAGTTCTCATGGTATTCGCCCAACCAAACAACAAATATGGCCAATTTCTGGTTGAAACTGCCATTTTTTATCCTGAAAATGTCAGAAATTGATTCAGCATCCTCAATAACCCCCAAACCACTCCAAAGTAATTTTTTAACTATTGTTTACAAAATGCCCAACATAAGCAAGTCTTCAATCTGTACAGCAAACACCGCCCTTCTTTCTTTCAGTCCTTCCCTTCCTTGCCCTCTCCTCTTTCTCTTATTCCTGTTTCTACCCCAGTGCACCTTTAGTTACTTCCTTGTTCTTCCTGTGATCTCTCTCTTTTATTTATTTTGTTTATCTCTCACGCTTCTCTTATCTTCCTCTAATGGTTCTGAATTCTCCTCCTTCCTCCTCATTTTGTTGCCTTCTACTTTTTCTTCCTAATTTCCATTCTTAAACTTCATCTTCCCCTTTTCCTTGTTTCTCTTCATTTCTACAATGTGTCTCTTTCCGTTTCCCTCTTCCAATGCTCCATTTCCCCCTTTCTTTCCCTCTCTTCTCCTTTTTTCACTCCTTTTTGCAACATCACCTCTTCTCACACCTTCAGCTCCATCTCTTCCTCTTCCGTCTGTCAGACATTTTCCCCACTCTTACAGAATTGTACCCCCCTTACATGCTTTTATTTCTTCTCTCTCACCCATTACTCACTTATTGTTTTGCCTTTTCTTACCCCCCCCCCATCCCACCCCCACCCCCCCCCCCCCAATCTCTGCCACTGTTATTCCAGCAGTCAACATTGATTATGAAGCAAAGTTAATCCTAGCTAAACTCCTCCGAGTATAGTCCGCTCGCCTCAGCCAATCACAGAGAGGCTTGCTGCCAACAGGGGCTCTAAACTGTACACTCATTGGCCGACGATCTCTGCATGGGCACAACATACGTCCAAAAATAAACGGGGGGATGGGTGAGCGGGAAATTAATTTGACAGGTAGCGCTGAGAGCTTGATAGACACAGACACACACTCACACACCTCCCCTCACCCTTGACATATACATAATCTTACTCAAGAGCACACACACACACACACATGCTTACTCACCCATGCTTGAAAAGGCACATAAAGAGTATATCTTATTAATATGCACTCACACACAAATATGAATTCAAGGAAAATGGTGCCTTCAGACATAGAATTGTAACCAGTCATAGCCACATCTTAACCGTAGCCATAAAGTATAAACATTTGTTGCAAGCATCTTTCTATAATTTAAATTTCAGTGTTGTCAGACAGTCACTTGGAAGTGTGCAAATCCGCTATTTTTTTTTACTGAAGGCTGGGAGTATCTCAAGCTGTTTTCTCAGGAGGCAGGACATTACTTGGATTACATTGCAGTCACGTATAGCTGGCTTGTTTTGTTTTTGTTTTGTTACTGACCTGTACACATTGAGCAGAGCAGTGAATAGTGTACATTGTATCTGCAATTCCTACAAACTCACATGCTCAGTACTCATACACTCACATAAAGCTCATAAGGTATTTGCCCTAATGCTTGTTGATAGCATGAGTGGGAGGAAAGAAATGTGTAAGTGTGTGTGTGTGTGTGTGTGCCTGCTCAGTGAAGAGCTAAGACAACAGAGATGACTTAACTGAGAAGTCCCACTCAAATCCCTGTGTGTGTGTGTGTGTGTGTGTGTGTGTGTGTGTGTGTGTGTGTGTGTGTGTGTGTGTGTGTGTGTGTGTGTGTGTGTGTGTGTGTGTGTGTGTGTGTGTGTGTGTGTGTACATGTATACATGGCACATCCATATCCTGCCATTCACATGACATTATTCACTCTCCATCTCCTTGTCGTTTATCCTCCTCTTGTGGTCTTAATGTCTTAGTATTTTATCTTTTATTTAAAAGAGAAAAAATATTTCATTTTGATTGCAATTCAATCAAAAAGTGAGAAAACTAGTGAACTACATACACACACACACACACACACACACACACACATACACACACACAGACACACACACACACATACATACATACATACATACATACATACATACATACATACATACATACATACATACATACATACATACATACATACATACATACATACATACATACATACATACATACATACATACATACATACATACTGTACATGCATTCGAAAACCAATTTAGAAACCCCAATATCCTTTATAATCCCACTCATCTGGAACACTGTTTACTGTACACAACCTCAGACTCCTACCAACACCTTTAACAATCCCTACTCACCAAACACATTTAACATCCGTAATATTATTTTCCATGTGAAAGGATTATCCCCAACACCGTTAAAATGCTCTTCAACGACAAGACAAATGTACCAAAACACATGCAAATGAAGAAACCTTTTCAACAACTTGCTGCTCAGCTGCTCATGTTTCCTCAAGTTGGTGAAGATTTTTCTACATTCGCATGTGATTTGACACGTGGTACAGGGTCGTTGCAGCGTGTTAGCACCTGTCGGCCCCCGTACTTTTGTCATATTTTATCCCTAACATACATCTGTTTATCACTCTATCTGTGGGTATCTCCTTCACTATTCCTCTGTCTGACATCCTGGTGACGGTTATTTATTACCCAGCCGCTCCTGCTTTAGCCAGACACACCAAGGCTTGTTGCTGTGTCCTCAGGCGAACTCTCTCTCTCCTGTTCATTACCCCCTCTCTCTCAGTCTATCCATGCCTCACTTCCTCTCTGGCCCTCTTTTATTGCCTCAATCCTGCTGCTGTCTGACACTTTCTCACTTATTCTTCTTCCTGTAGTCTTTCCCCCTCATTCACCATCCTCTGTTTCATGCTCTGTCCTCGTTGCCGTTTACACAGTCACACGCACACACACGCGCACACACACACACACACACACACACACACACACACACACACACACACACACACACACACACACACACACACACACACACACACACACACACACACACACACACACTGTTGTCACCCCGGAGGCAGAGACTTTCTCTAGTCATCTCTCTGTCTAGTGACATCCAGACGACTTTGGACTGTGTGTGTTTCGATTTATTTTGTGTGCATGTCTCGGTTTGCGCCTGTGCTTGTGTGTATACGAGGGTGTTTGTCCTTCTGTCTTCATTTGCTTGTATGTATGTGAGATAGATTGATAGATAGATAGCTGCAGCATGTATTCACCTTGTTAGAGAGTAAAGAGATTGAGTGATGGAGAAATAAAAGAATGGAGGCGGTGGTCGAATAAGGCAGAGATAGGA